>NC_047591.1:21922278-22259778 GCF_011004845.1 Esox lucius
AGGGAGTGAGAAAGAGATGGCAGAGGTCAGATTCCCTCCAAAGTGAATTTTCTCTCCATCCTCCATTTTGAGGGGACACGGCATCGTAAAGTGTAGTCAGCGTAATTCGTTTGGTGGCGGCTGTGTGGCCATAATCTGTCATCAGTCCCGCTCGCCGCCTGCGCCCACATGCTTTAGATAGATAGACAGACAGACACAGACACACACACATACATAAATACATACATACGAAGGGGTGGAAAAGATGTTCATAGACCAAGAGGTCTGACACCGTAGATGAAGGATGCCCCTGTAAAGGGATTCCATAGGGCTATTCAATCAAACACGATAACCAGGCTAGCATGGACCGATAACACGATAACCAGGCTAGCATGGACCCGGTGAAGGAAAATGGCCATCCTTAGTTTCACACTGCAGGGAGGTGTGAAGTTAGAGTTTATATTTGTTCCATCGTTATAAATCAACCAAACGCCCACAGATCTCTTTCAAAGAATGTAACCTAAAGATGCCACCCTCTCACGGTTGTATTTTTCTGGCTGTTGATCCAAAAATTTGTCCATAGCCTTCAATGAGGCCTTTGTTCAAATAGTTATAATTACCAAGTTCTACCTGAATGCCCTTTTCCCAAAGATGCGGAGGGCTCTTAACCAATGTGAACTGAGGTAAAACCAAAACAACAGGATGAAAACAAAAGGCACAAAGCTCGGCCAACTTCTTCAAACTTTTATTCAAGCAGGAAACGTTGATGTTTTAGCCCTCAGATTTGATAAAGTTTAAAAATGAGCCGAAGCGGCAACAAGACACAGGACATTTAGTGTTTTTCCTATTAGGCTGATGTATTTTAAAAAGCTAATCTAATGCTTTTCATTCTAACTGTTGTAGTGGTCCATCGTCATGAATATAGCTCCTTAAATTCCCTGGACGGGTTGACGCAACAGAATGGGGACAACTCAGGAACTTCTGTGTTTTCCACACGTTTTCAATAGGTTATCAGGCAAGCTAATGGACTGGATCAGATCTGCACTTTGATGCTCCCTATTCGAGGGGACGGAGGGTAGACTGGATACACACTGGCGTGCACAAACGCACGCACGCACAGAGAGAGAGAAAAATAAAGTGGGGACTGGTCTATGACAGATGTGTCAGTTGTCAATCAGAAAAGCTAAAGTGAAGGAGTACAGGCGAAAGGGTTGAGAGATGAATCAGCCTGTCAGTCAGCCACCATTCACCAATTCTACAGAGAACAGCAAAATCCACCCTGCACCCTAAATGACAGCCTATACCCTATTTAGTGTACTACTTTCGACCCAAGGCCCAATATTTGTGATGCTGTTCCGTGGTCCACTAGGAGACAGCAGGGAGGCCCATTTTTTTTAAATGCCTTTACTGGAACGGGAGGTGGATTCTGACAGTCCCCTATTCTTCTGGGAAGAGTCGAGTAAAGTCGAGTTATCAATAAAATAAAAAGCATTCTGTTCATCGTACACTGAATACCCCCCCCCCCCCCCCCCCCCCCCCGCCCCCCAGTAAATATTTAAATGCCAATGAGCAAGTTTCCTGGTTGAAAAACAGACTGTGACACAAACTGTATACATCTTACGCAAATCACATTAACCACACAGATACAACATCTGATTAAAGATTTCTTTCCCCCTCCCTACCCCTGTACTGGAATGACAATTAAGGATCACCACTGGAGGGGAATTAGAGCGATCCCGGCAGACCTCATTCTCACTTCCACTCTATACATCATGGCCACCAATGTAATATGGACTCAGTCACTTGTATTGATGATAATGGTTATTAAATTGCCACCCTATTTTTCCTTGGCCACATGGAATTGGTTGCTATAACAAGCCCTAATCCAATTCAGTGACAGAGGCCTCGCCTAATGCTATGTGATAGGGGCAGATTGAGCATCACATTGAGGTTATTAGAAAAATTAAGACGGGGGGGTGGCACCCCCAGACCCCCCGCCACGGACGACCACCATCTCCTCCCCCTTCCTCACGGGCGTCTAGTTAACCATTTCCCTGAGACATTAGCCGGCTTTTATAGGAAGGGAAGAGAGGACAGTCTGTGAGTGAGTTGTTCCCAAGTCTAACGAGAGACGACACGTTCCCAATAACCGACCCAGTAATTCGGCCCATTCTTTTCCCTCACCGCCGTTAACAGGTTTTATTAAACCAGCAGCATTGCACGGCCGTCGCCATCATCTTTTCTCATTAGCATCAATTAGGAGGAGCTGGGCTTTTCTAGGTGGAGGTCAACCTGAGCAGTGGGTGGAGCGTACGCTGGACACTGTCCAGATACCACCCAGCGTATGAATGCATGCTCACAAACACGAGCGCGCGCGCACACTCACATTTTACACAATCACTATGCTTCGGAGGACAAAAAAGTTATTCCCATTTAAAATTCTATTTTCCTTAACCCTAATCTTCCCCAAAAAACTACCCTAACCCTAAATCCATACTCCCTGACCCCAAGTGAAAATCATTTCAGGTCTGTTTTTCTCTGATGCTTCCCTGGTGTGAAGCTGCGGGTCCGGTCACCAGTGTTTCTGAGAGATAGGGAGTTTCCTGGGGTTTCTGAGACGATGGCAGCTAGCGAACTCCAGGGCTTAACCTCAGACAGATTCCTTCAGCGTGTCAGATTAAACAACGCTGCGGAAGCAGGAAAGAACTGAGTGGGGGAAAGGTGGCACTAAGCCTCACTGACAAACCATTGACGGGCTCTGGGGCTCGTCTCTTTGATTCCAGCCTTGTCGAGAACCGGGCTTCCCCAGTAGGGATGGAGCCCAGGTGTAAATCAGTAATGCCTTGAAACACTTTGAACCAATGAAACACTTAGCGTGGGCGGAGCTTAAAAAGGATGTTGACAAGTGGGACAGCAGTGTGATCTGGGTTCTAATCCCGGAGGCGGGGTTCTGACATTCTAGTGTCTGGGAGTCTCGCAATATTGGAAAGACTGACTGTAATTAAACCTCTAATGCAAAATAGTGCAAGTACAACTTTAAATAAGGCTTATGAGTAGTTTAAACATGCACACTCATGGTTCAGAAGAACAGTGCACGCTCATGGTTAAGATTAGTCTGTCGCTCTATATAACACCATATACATCACCTTATTACCTGTAGGTATAGAACCTAAGTCCAACAGAATTATTTCTATTGGTCCCTATGAATCATTAAATCCTTTTGACCAAACCCGGTGGGCTGTAATCAGAAGGAATGAGATGCCAGTTGGTACGCATCCTCTTGTCACCATCTGGTCTGAGTTAGCTCTCATTACCCAAACCTCAAAGCCAACGGGACAATGCTGAAGCCGTTACCGTGGCAGATCGCTGCAAACAACAAGACAGACGCCGCTTTTCAAGAAGTGACCCCGGGACCCTGGAGTGACCTGTGGGGACATGATTTGAGGGGGAGATTTTGTTTCTCTCTCCTGTCATGCCCACATCACCCGGCTGAAACCTAACCTGGTCTAAATGCCCGGCCGACTAATTTGAAGCAGAGAACGGCCCAACTCGAAAACCATTAATGCACGAACAGGATTAAACAATCTCCACTGAAGTCAAAGAGCCTCGCTTTTTTTTTTTTTTCGCTCTGGAAGGCCCGGCCAAGGACCAAACACAGGGCATAGGGAGGCCAGCAGGTCAGGTTGGGGGCCAGGGTTGTTTACCAAGCTGTACGTCGGTGGTGAAGCGGAGCTTGTGGATCATGCTGATCTTGAAGGACTTGTAGTGGTGGCTGCTCAGCATGTCCTGCACTGTGGTGATATCGATGGGGGGATCCTCCTCAGAGCTCTCTTCCCCTCTGGAGCCTGAGACACACGGTGAGAGGGAAACGGGGAGGAAGACGGACACAGCGACAGTAACGGGGGAGAGGAAGAGAAAGAAAACAGAGAGACTACTTTCAAATTCAGGAGGATATGACAATGCACTGGGTCCTAAAACATCATCCATTAGAGGAGGTGTTGACAGGAACACAGAGAACGATACTCCGCGTCGGGCCAAGTTGCTATTTGACCCTGCCACTAACAGTTGGGGTCAGGGTGGGGTCGGGGGGGTCAATTCCTTTAAAAACCCAGTCAATTCTGAGAGGAAACCTGATAGTAATTCCGTATGTTCCAAAGTGAAGAAGGTCGTCATTACAGCGTTATTCTGAACCGCCTGAGATTTAAAAGGAATTGACCCAATCACTACAATTGGATCTGGGGAAAGGAAGTTGATGGTGGACCATGCCGAAGCAGGACACTCACTGTTCTCCCTGACCAGGCAGAACTCCAGGGTCGTCTGGCTTTCCAGGGTGCAGTCCAGATCCACGGCCACATTGGGTTCCATCTGCTTCTCCAGCCGGTACATGGGACCTGTGGAACAGCAAGCCAGGAGGTTGACGCTTTGCCTGGTTGACTCCACAACAACCCAGGCATGACCAAATAGAACCAACGGCCAGGGGGAATTAACAGAGTGGGAATCACACACGACGTTAACATCAAGTTAAAACGCTTTTATTTTTAATGTAGAATAAATTAATACAATTTTTAGTTTATATTACGTCACCACGCCAAAGGTCATTAGGAAAGGTCATTTCTGAATAAAACGAAACATGCAGGAAGAGAGAGAAGGATGAGGGCAGGTAGGAAGAGAGAGAAGGATGAGGGCAGGTGGGAAGAGAGAGAAGGATGAGGGCAGGTAGGAAGAGAGAGAAGTATGAGGGCAGGTAGGAAGAGAGAGAAGGATGAGGGCAGGTAGGAAGAGAGAGAAGGATGAGGGCAGGTAGGAAGAGAGAGAAGGATGAGGGCAGGTAGGAAGAGAGAGAAGAATGAGGGCAGGTAGAAAGAGGAGAGAAGGATGAGGGCAGGTAGGAAAAGGAGAAGGATGAGGGCAGGTAGGAAGAGAGAGAAGGATGAGGGCAGGTAGGAAGAGAGAGAAGGATGAGGGCAGGTAGGAAGAGAGAGAAGGATGAGGGCAGGTGGGAAGAGAGAGAAGGGTGAGGACAGGTAGGAAGAGAGAGAAGGATGAGGGCAGGTAGGAAGAGAGAGAAGGATGAGGGCAGGTGGGAAGAGAGAGAAGGGTGAGGACAGGTAGGAAGAGAGAGAAGGATGAGGGCAGGTAGGAAGAGAGAGAAGGATGAGGGCAGGTAGGGAGAGGAGAGCCAGACAACCAGAATTAGTGGAACACACAACAACAGCGCTCTTTGGCTCCCGCCACACTCGTCAAGACCAAGGGCCCAGAGGTCGACCGTTCTTTCTCATCCTGTACCCACAATCCCATCACCGTCCAGGGCGAGCTTTTGGCTCAGCCTAAACAAAAGGCCGCATTCAGCTTCTCCCTCCACCTCCCTCTCCACAGCACCCCCCCCCCCCCCGGCCTCTATTCATCTCTGCCTCCAGGCACGTCAAGGTCAGCGCCCCCCCCACTGTATTTAGACCACCGTAACCAGGAGCACAATTAGATTCGCAACCTTTTCCTTTTCTTCTGGGCAACTCTGAGCTTCCATAATGGGGACCCATTTTTGGGTGACCTCTTTGGGCCGGGGAGATAGCCAGATGCAATTATATCCCCCTCGGAAAAGACCAACAATGAAATAAAGTAAATGTGTACGGCTGTAACAGAAAGAATTATACTAGATCAGGGAGGGGGAATTGGAGTCTGTTTCCCCTCTATTATGGTTATAATGCTTTGCTGTTATCTCAAGAGATTGACTGGGCAGGCATTTCAATGCAGACACGCGACAGCACAACGTTCTATTCTTATGAAATGAAAACACACAGATTGGATAAAGCATAGCTGAAACGCACGCTGAAGTTAGGTGGCATTTAGCATTCTGCCCGCAAGGCCTAAGAATTTAAATCAGGCAGCCATCTGTCAATCGGTTGGTTCGCTTCAAAACACTGAACTTATGATACGTGCATGCGGTGATCTCAGCTTTTTAACGGAAACCAGAGGATATTTAAAGAGGTCGCAGTGACATAGAGATTGAATTAACAAGAATCTGGCGACGTGAAACAGGCACACTGCATTATATCTAAAGGTATAATTTAATCCCACTTGTCCCTCTGAATCAATACGTGTTGCATCTGAACGATGGCACAGGATGCGAACATCTCGGGCGGTCTCTCTAACTGGAAGCCCCCAGCCGTTCAGCCACCCAGCAACAGCCCTGTGTTGTTTAAGACGCCCCTTAAAAATCCACCAGAAAGGGGGCTGGCATGCATGTCTTATTCTTCTCCTGGTCTCTCGTTCCTGCAAAGGAGGATAAAAAAAAAAAAAAAAAAAAAAAATCTCCATAAAAGCTGCAAATCCTAAGTAGGGCAAAAGACTTTGGGCAATATTTACCCTTTCTCAAATACCGCGGGTTTCCAAAATGTCATCCGAGCCTCGGCAAGCCAGCAAAATAATATGCCTCGAAGCCCTGCAGCGTATCGTGGGTTCACCAAGTAAACAAACATGCTAAGGATGTGCTACAACCAACCACATCACAGACACGAGCGAAATATATGATAAAATCTGTGATCAGGATTATCTAATTACTGTTGGACTAAAGGGATCAAAACAGTGTGAAGGATGGACACCAGACGGCGCATGTGAATTTGTCCTCTGAATCTTTGGCGGGGGGGGGGGGGGCGCAAAACTGGAGGGGTCACGGCCGAGACGTGGAGTCAGAAGGAGGGCAAAAGAGTGTGACTAATGGCGAACACGGAAGATGACCTTTTCAGCCGCTGCACTCTGCAGAGATCCATGGTGAGCGGCTGAGACGGGACTCGTAAAATGACATGACCTCACAAAAAAAAAAACACACACGCTGAGAGGGAAATTCTCCGTCCCTTGGTGTGTAGTACGTCTGTTACTTTGTGAAAGTGCGCGTGCGTGCGTGCGTGCGTCTAACCTTTGAAGGGACCGTGGAGCAGGTGTATGCTTTTACTGCAGTTCACAGCAATATGTAATGATGGATTCAAACAAAGTAACCCGACTGAAGGTGACTGAAAACCCATCGCCGGAAAAGAAAACCGTTGAGCCATCTTTATTCAGGCCCGGGTAATACCAGAACATCTGTGAGCTTAGGTCAATTAGACAGACTCCATCCATCACCGCCCAACACGTGTTTAACACAGCAGTGTCCTAATACTGGACCGCCTGTTTTACGGACTAAACCTTGGCGCGGCCAAACACATTCAAACGGACCGGGGACAGGCGCAGCCGGCGCTGAGGGGAACGGGGGTTTGGACGGTGGCGTTGTAGACGCGGGCCAATGCCACAGGGAGAATTGGGCAGCACCCCCTTTTTGCCTCCATCAACTTTGAGGCCTTGCGGACTTGCATGGGGTCAGGGACGCCACCGCTGTAAAGTGGGGTTATCGGAGTGTTCGAGGCCTTCCTGTCAGCTTAAAATGAGACTTGGCCGTTCTCCTCTGCCCTCTCTCTTTACTCTGGTGGTTTTGCACGCAGGAAAGTTTTTTTGTTTGATCACTGCGTCCTCTATAAACTCCAGGGGCTGTAGTGTGTGAAAATCGCAGCTGTTCCAGAGACGCTGGAACCACCACGTCTGGCACCAACGATCATGATTCGGTCAAAGACGCTTGGAAATCGCAACCTACCCATTGTCAAGATCAGCTTTACAGACGGATGTGCAGCCATATGATTGGCTCTTTGAGTTCATAGGCAGGTGTACCTAGTGAAGTGGTGCTCAGTATAGCGACTCAGTATCTGTGAACGATGATTAAGGCGTTACACCAATTCCACTTTGGTTACAGTCACGTATGATCTGTGCCGGGGAGTCCCGCAGAGGTTGGTGCATACCGTCTCAGCGCCGTCCAGGTTGGCGCATACTGAATCAGCTCCGTCCAGTTTGGTGCATACTGAATCAGCTCCGTCCAGGTTGGTATATACTGAATCAGCTCCGTCCAAGGCAGTACATACTGAATAAGCTCTGTCCAGGTTGGTGCATACTGAATCAGCGCCGTCCAGGTTGGTATATACTGAATCAGCTCCGTCCAAGGCAGTACATACTGAATAAGCTCTGTCCAGGTTGGTGCATACTGAATCAGCGCCGACCAGGTTGGTGCATACTGAATCAGCTCCGTTCTGGTTGGTGTATACTGAATCAGCTCCGTTCTGGTTGGTGTATACTGAATCAGCTCCGTTCGGGTTGGTGTATACTGAATCAGCTCCGTTCTGGTTGGTGTATTCTGAATCAGCTCCGTTCTGGTTGGTGCATTCTGAATCAGCTCCGTTCTGGTTGGTGTATTCTGAATCAGCTCCGTTCTGGTTGGTGTATACTGAATCAGCTCCGTTCTGGTTGGTGTATACTGAATCAGCTCCGTTCTGGTTGGTGTATACTGAATCAGCTCCGTTCTGGTTGGTGTATACTGAATCAGCTCCGTTCGGGTTGGTGCATTCTGAATCAGCTCCGTTCTGGTTGGTGTATACTGAATCAGCTCCGTTCTGGTTGGTGTATACTGAATCAGCTCCGTTTGGGTTGGTGCATTCTGAATCAGCTCCGTTCTGGTTGGTGCATTCTGAATCAGCTCCGTTCTGGTTGGTGTATACTGAATCAGCTCCGTTCTGGTTGGTGTATACTGAATCAGCTCCGTTCGGGTTGGTGTATACTGAATCAGCTCCGTTCGGGTTGGTGCATACTGTGCGAGCTTTCGGATGTGTCCCGGCACAGTGCGCACTAGCGTCCCCTTGTGGCACTGTAAGTCAACTGCAAGCTCAGGTGTTGTCAAATACTGAAGGAGCACTTGCCTCCAAGGAGGTCGTTTGCGGCTAGAGGGCAGTGTTGTTAAAAGACAACCGGCTTGGCAGGATCGGCGTTGGACAACACGTCCCAATCGCCTCTTCTCCATAGTCTACTGGGGGCTGCGGCACTGAGGCAAGGCCGTAATTACGAATTGGACAGCGCGAAATTGCGTAGAATAAAGGGGGTCAAAAAAGCGGAAAAAATAGGAAACAGAAGGGGTAAAAAACAAAATGACATTTAAAAAAAAAATAAACAAAAACAACACTGTCGACAGTGAAACACAGAGGCTCACCTACTCACACAGACAAAGGCGAGGAGCGCGAGGAGCGCGAGGAGCGCGAGGAGCGCGCCGAGCACACCCCCCCCACCCCCCCCGGGGCTTCAGACCTCATTTGCAGTTCAAACACACGCGTCGTCCCAGGCCCAGCCATCACCCTCCTCCCCAAATGTCAACACAGTTTGCCAGATAATGTGCTCGAGACCCATTCAATACCCCCTTATCTTCTGGCACAGACCCACCCGTTTTATATTCCCCCAACCTTTGCACACAACGTCATATTTCATAGCGTTTAAAGCATCCGCGTCCGGCCATTTCGCTCGGTTTCCATTTATACCGCACAAACCAAGACCTTTTTGTATGTCTGTCGAGCTGCCAGGTGATTGCGTGTTTTCTTCCACGTGCCATTCGGTTTTGTTTTGGGCGTGGGGCATCTGATTATAAGCACGTTTGGAGGAGAGGGCTGTCAGTGATAAGGACTCTGCCCTTAAGGAAGGAGAGGTCGTGTCACCTTGTAGAGTGCTGAGGTGAATTTCATAAATAAAATGGCTGCATGACTACATTCAAACACATGCCAGGCTGGTCTAGACAAATTCAGAACAGCATTTTACAATGAACTATAGATATTTACCGCAGATTTTCCTTTGACCTAAAGTTTTCTTTGGGGAGGCACAAGATAGAACTAGGATTAACACGGCCAGCGTGCATTTAGGCAAAGTCACCAACTAGCGGGGAGTGGAATTCACTGATGACACGACAAAAAGGAATCTGTGAAAAATGTCACTTCACCAGACAATGAAAACGAAAATTGCCAATACCAGTATTATTTGGGTGCAAGTCAGGCCATTGATCCCATTTTAGTATTAAATCACTGGACTCTGCCACGAGGAGGTAAAAATCGTCATTCACCCATGGTGAGAAGGCGAGACCTTGAACTCTTATTGTGAAAAGAAAGCGAGGGAGAGATTGAAAGAGAGAACGAGAGACAGAGAAGATTGGAAAAGAGTCTCACTCTAGTGAGTAAATAAATAATCAATACTCATCTAAATGCAAATGAGAGAGTAGCCAGACCTTTCTTCATAGTGTGTGTGCATGAGTGAGTGTGTGTACGAGTGAGTGTGTGTATGTGTACGTGTGTGTGTGTGTGTGAGTGAGAGAGAAGTGGTGTTTGGGGTTATCAACCGGCCAATTTTCCACAGACACTGGGCCACAACCTAATCACCATCACTCAGGTCCTGGTCTGCAATGGATCTAGAAATAAATCCAAAGCATCACCTGTGCTCCCACCATGCTGGTTAGGCCAGGCACAGAGACCACGCTTCACTGGACTCAAAGGCTCTCTACACGAGTTTTGGTTGGCCACAGCGTTGACGCCGGGAAGCTTTGGTAATGACATCAGACGGAGCAGGTGCAGAAAAAAATTTAAGTGGTCAGCGCTAAGCCTTGTGGTATTCCATTTTAAAAGTATATTTAAAAAAATTTTTACAGTGGAGGCGTAACGTTGTACCTGTGATGCAGGCCAATTGTATGTTTTATGCTGAAATCCACTCTGAAATGCTTCATAACTGTCACTGCTCAGCCAAGATATCCCACGTGATGTTCTCTCAGGGAAGGTCACTCATTGGAAGAAC
The DNA here is from genome assembly GCF_011004845.1 of Esox lucius. NCBI lineage: Eukaryota > Metazoa > Chordata > Actinopteri > Esociformes > Esocidae > Esox > Esox lucius. The sequence continues at coordinate 21,932,932 of NC_047591.1, forward strand.
GCAAAGAGCAAACCTCCACAAAACAGGAACATTTCGTCGTGAAAAAAAACCAACACCTATAGCATGCAAATAGTAAGTCCGTTAACGTGTTTCTGTGACAATATTTGTGGATGCCTTCAAAGCCAAAATGGCAGGTTAGCGGTTTATGAATTTGCCCCAAAGGCAGAAATAGTGGATTTAAGGGCAGACCTTAAATACCAACACTGAAGAGCCCCAACTGAAGTTTCCATTTAAAACGGTTAAGGTTAGGGCTACATCAAGACTAAGGACAGGGTGTGTGTTACAGTTCAAGTTGAGTGTAGGGACAAGCACTTCCAATGGTCAATTGTTCTCTAGAGCTTGCAGCCTGTTTGAAATCTAAGCCCTGCCCTCAACATTGAGGCAAACAATCACATGATTTCTGCCTCTGGAGTAGGGCTGCCTCTAGAATATGATTTAAGACAAATCTGCGCCAAGAGGATCTGACTCGTTTTTCTCTGACGAAACAAGAAGAGACCACAGAGATTTTGACACCTGTTTCTGCAGACAAAGGTGTCAGGAACAGGGGAAGCGTTCCGTGTTGACGTGTTCAATCTCGTATGTTGTCATCTCAGTTCTCTGGTTCTTGACAAGCACACACACAAGCAACAAACGCGCGCACAAGTTTGTCACACCGGCAGGGAAAACACACACCTAAAGAAGACAGGAAGCCCTTCAGAGGTCAGATAGGTGCTCAAAAGCCAGATTCACTCAGCTAGAACACATCTGCAAGTCACTGTCAAAGAGAGAGCTCAAAGAGCACTTAATGGCCGAGTCTTAGTTTGTTACTGCGTCCGCTGAGCTCACTGTTATTACAACGTTTATCCTTCATTATCGGTAATCTGCGGCACATGATAATAGCCGGTGTCGTGTTACGAAAAAGGATGATTCTCTCCAGTGAAATTGTGGCGCGGACACGGCGACCACCGCCCCTCGCAAGTCCAAGACGGCAGAGCAGGACACCGAGGAACAGTCTGCGTCTGCCCTATCTTTCACTCTTAACCTCTCCTGAATATCAGAGGAGCCCTGCCACCCGCACAGCCCTCACCTGAACTCAGTGCCAAAGGGCAACAGTTCGGATGACGTACCAGGCAGAATCTGGCAACGTTACACAGATAATGGGCCCCACTCAGTAGCTCCGCGGCTGGAAGGTGGACACTGACCGGTGGTTGTCCTCGGCAGACTGGGAAGTGGACTGTTTACCAGAGCGTTTGTCCTTCACCCCTGGGGGGGGTTGGGGTGGGGGGGGGGGCGTTCAAGATTAAATGAGTCCAAGTTTATTTTCTCTCTGTCAAATGAGCAATTGGGAACACTTTGATGAACTGGATAATTTCAAACACTTTCATGGGAATCTGGTGTGTGCGTGTGCCGGCGTGTACACATACATCTGTGTCTTAATGGTCGGGCGGGGGGGGGGGGGGGGGGGCTTGCAATAATATTTACTCCCACAGACACAGCCATTAAGACCATTTCAGTAAGCGATGGGGCATGGTTTCAGTTTCAAACCAAGAGCCTTCCTCAGGCCTCAATCCGCTGGTCGAATTCCCTTAACTGTTCCCAACTACAACTTCACACAGCTTCAGGCAAAAGCCCCGGGAAAAGAAAAAGCACCAAAAAAAAAAAACTTAAAGGAGAGAAATCCTGACAGCATGCAGGGGGGGTTTGTCCCTGACAGCTGTCCCGCCACATCTGGTTCCTTTTATACCCACCATATTAGTCATCCTCCTCCTCCAAAAGCAAACTGCCACAATCAATGGCGCAACAAAACCCGCCCGCCTCGAACTCCCTTTGAGTCGTCCATCAGCGAATGGAAAAACGGAGCTCATGTCCGGGAGAGGGAGTTGCGACTAAAATTATCTTGCCTGTCATCTGGCTTCAGCTAGCTGGACTCAACCGTGATTATTTCTTACGTTTTTCTTTAAGGGAGTATTATGGAATTGGTGTGAAATCTGGACAGCAAACTGCTTTTTTAGAAGCGGGCCGCTAAATAGGAAGATCCAGCCAAAAATAAATATATAAACATCCACATCCTGCAACTCACTAAGCAAGCATATCCAAGGAACAAAACCTCATCCAATTTTCATGGAGTTAAATGGCATTGGGCTTTCAGTAGCCAGAGGGTATACATGCTATTACATTCCTAGAGGAGGCTTTTAGCACAAATCACAGTTATAATAAGATAATGCCAAGGTACAAACTTTACCCGTTAACTTGTACTAATAGCTGTGCAGCACTGTATGTTGGGAGATTTGTATTTGCCATTATCAAACTCTTCCCCGGCCTAAGAATAACAACAGCAACCAGAATGCCTGGCTGCGCGGACATCGCACGTGATCGCAAGGATAAAAAAAAAAAACTAAACCAAAAAACAAACAAACAGCTCTAAAAAAAACAGGCTAGGACAAAGCCCATCTACGCGACAGGGTTACCTTTGTGGAAAGGTTGGCACCATTTGAGGGTGCTAGTTAAGGGGTTGCTAATGGCCTCATCACTCGGGGGCACGGCACACGGCCGTCGGGGGGTCTCAAGCCATCACGAACGGGCCGGCAGACTTGCCATTGGCTTGTCCAGCCGGTGAGGGGCTCGTCGACCATTATCATCATCATCGTCTAACATCATCATCAAACATTGTCTCGTGTGGGGGGGTGACAGCAGGCCGCTGAGGATGGACGAGGTCATTAGAGCGGGAGGGCGCGGGGGGGTGCGGGGAGGGCGCGGGGAGGACGCGGGGCCTCGCTGGCGATCAGGCCGGGGCGTATCGGCGTCCTCCCCGGCTGATGAAAGGGTCGGTCAGCTGTAGTCCGGGCCGCGGAGGAGGGGAGAGGCAAGGACAACGCGTGGTAAGACACCTCCCCCCCCCCCGTCCCCCCCCTGCGAGTATCACATTCTCAATCATACACACGTGTATTCATTACATGAATCCTTCCATCCGCTCATTATGCGCTCAGCGGATCATTGGCTCCTGTGTCTTGTTCTAATTCCCATTGTGTGTTGTCGTCCCCCCCCCCCCCGGCCACGGAGAAGCACCATCTCTTCCGGGCCTTTTATCGCCGGCGGGGGCCCGGGCAGAGTGGTTCAGACGCGATCCGTTATGTCGGACTTTTGTATTAAAACCTCAGACGCTATCAGATCCCAGGGTGATCCGGGCGTGACAAATTAAACAGCATATGGCAGAGCTATCAGAGATCGAGCCCTGATGGCTTTCCCACCATCCTCTGAGCTGATAGGTGCGGGGGGGGGGGGGGGGGGGGGGGAGTACTTTGTGTGAAAACAGCAACACAGAAAGAGGCGCGTTTAACACAAACACACACACACTCAAAAAACGAAGCGTACCGCCGTCTTACAAATGCAATTAATGATATTTGGTGCTCTATAACAGCATCAACGGGGCTTTATGAGCCTGTGATAAAGCATCTAAACATCAACCTGAGCCTTTCTGGGAGCCTTTCCGTTTCTTCAGCGCCTTCTGCAGGATCTCCTTCATGGTAACCTTCATACTGTCTACCGGGATCAGGGAAAAACCATGAGCAGCATTTCTGTAGGAGAAACGGGGAGAGGACAGGGGAGAGAGAAAGAGACAGAGGGTGAGGAAGAGCAGGAGAAACAGAGGAAGAGAATAAAAATGGAAGATAAATTAGTTATGTAAGTGAAGGTAAAAAAAAATAAAATAACACAAACACCCACAAACAAAGTGACAATAAAAGCGCCATCCTCAGCAAAAGTGGAACAAATATCAGTAAGCCGTCGTGGGTTGACTCGGGGACACTCGCGCCTGATTTGTTATCCTCTGAGCGTCATGTTGCATTTATCGGATTGTCAGGTCCAATCGCACATGACTCTTATTTACTCGCACCGCTTGGGACACTTCATTTTGGGCACTTTTAAAAGATAGGAGCCCTATTTATGATGCCATTAAAGACGGCGAGGCGGAAGCTGCTTTGCAAAACAGTTTAGTCAGAAGAAAAGCCCCTGTTCCGCAGGATAAGTGCATGCAGATTTGTTTCGCTATCCATCAATAACGCAGACGCGCTGTCACAACATCAAATCGGAGTGTATGATGTCATAAAAAAAAAAAAAACCTGGTGGATATTCAGAACGGTGATCTGCTGGGACTGAGGCAATCAGAAGACGTCACCTCCCGGAAGGTAAACCACGACGTGGAAACAATGAAAGTGTCACATGTCCAGTGCCTCATTTACAGGTGTGGAACAACAAGCCAGTCCCTTTCCCCACCAGAGACATGCGGACAAACAAGCAAAATCTAACACAGCAACCAAGGAACATACAGAGTGAGAACAATGTAATTAAAAGGGAATAAAGACTATATATACACGGTGTGTATACTTTTTTTATTTCATTTCAAATGACCGGCGGCCACAGAAGAAGAAACAACAGTCCAGCTGTCCCGGTTTCAGTCGTGTCTGGACAGATGTCCTCTCCCATCTACCCAGGCGTCCTCTTGCTAGCTGAGCACATCTGACAGCATCAGCGTCTGGCCTTCACATTGGTTGCGGTCAGCGGGCAGACCGCTGACCACTGCCCAGCCTTGAGGTCAGTCAGAGTCTTTCCTTCCCTTTATCCTTTTCACTCATTGCCCGCCCACCCTTCGTGTCTCTGGGACTGGGTAGCACTGCTGGCATGTCATGTACAGACTCTGAGACCCTTTTGTACACACTGGTCTTGATGAAGCTGTTCTTAGAAGAGCCTAATTATTTTTGTATCCAAATATATCTATATATATATATATATATATATATCTCTCTCCCTTTATCTTTCATATTATATATACATATACAAAAGTGAGTACACCCCTTCCATTTTTGCTAATATTTGATTATATCTTTTCATGTGACAACACTGAAGAAAGGACACTTTGCTACAATGTGAAGTAGTGAGTGTACAGCTAGTATAAGTGTAAATTTGCTGTCCCCTCAAAATAATCCAACACACAGCCATGAATATCTCAATCGCTGGCAACAAAAGTGAGTACACCCCTAAGTGAAAATGTCCTAACTTCTTTACTATAACACTACCCAAATAAATGGTCTTTGTTTAACTTTCAGGTGCCTAAGACTTTTGCACAGTACTGTATCAACACCTAAAGGAGTGGATACATTTTTTGGACGGGTAAAAGAATGGCGGGTTTGACCGTGTTGTCATCGCTTGACCTGCAAATTTCCCCTTTAAACAAGCGGTTTCTATGTTCGTGTTGAGCTCCGCCCATGTAGTGGTGACGAGGCTGCCAGACAGAGCGCTGTCCCCCTACCGGGAGTCAGGGTTTAAAGCCAGTCTGTCTGGGCCCAGGCCAACGCTGATCTACCGGAGCAAGTCTGCAGAGCAGAACCGTGATTCAGCCCACAACTGACACGCCGAAGACCGGACCGACGAGAGAGAAAGAGCGAAAAGACGGTCAGGTCAGAAAGCACAGGATGGACGGTTAGATATTCATAAACACAGACAGATTAATGCATGTGCACACAAACACAGCATGCAGGACATCCACCCACATCCACCCACACCCACACCCTCTGTCCATCATTGAGTCGAGTGCCAACTTCTCCCTGGCAGAGGCTGCCTCTCTAAAACTGATTAGCAATTAAAATGAATAAGAGCTCCTTAAAAAGCTCTTTCCAATAAATGAACACAACAAACTGATTAGAGCCCGCGCTCTGGGCTCGACGGGGCACTAACTGCTCTAACCGGGGGGGGGGGGAGCGGGGGCGGGGGGGCAAGGTACAACAACAAACAACCAGATGGTTGACAGCACAATCAGGGAAACATATGGGAAGGTATGTAAACACTTTGGCAACAGGATAGAGAATCCACCGCGAGGTGAACACATCGGAGGTGATCCGATCACTTTGCTTCAGCTAAATCTTTTTAATCCTGTGGATCCATCATGTTTTCGACCTCAGTCGTGAGGACAACATCCTGGGAATCACCACGGAGACACTCAATCAATCAATCAAATTTATTTATAAAGCCCTTTCTACAACTGCAGTTGTCACAAAGTGCTTTTACAGAAACACCCGGCCTTAAACCCCAAGGAGCAAACAACAGTAGTGTTGGATTTCAGTGGCTAGGAAAATTTTAGGAAGAAACCTAGAGAGGACCCAGGCTCAGAGGGGTGACCAGACACTTTAGAAGAGGAAAAATCTACAACTCTCCCAGTCAATACTGACCCAGCTAGGATCCTCCATCTCAGCCAGGTTTGGGTCTGCGTCTGACCACGGCAGAGCCTAAATCACAACACCCGGGACAATCTATCGGGATGCTCAACGGCCGCCATTTTACCCTTCATCGAGGTACTTCCTGACTCCTGGCCAAAGAAGTGCACGGGCAAGATCAATACTGACCTTGACCAGCCCTGTTCCAAACCCCCCCACGTGCATGTTGTCCACTACAAGTTCCAACATTAAAGCAAGGAAATACGTTTACTTAGCAAATAAAGTCTTCCCATACATTAATTTAGAAGCAACAGAGTAGTTTCCCCCGTGCTTCAGGAAAGACTTGTTTCCCCCGTGCTTCAGGAAAGACTTGTTTCCCCCGTGCTTCAGGAAAGACTTGTTTCCCCCGTGCTTCAGGAAAGACTTGTTTCCCCCGTGCTTCAGGAAAGACTTGTTTCCCCCGTGCTTCAGGAAAGACTTGTTTCCCCCGTGCTTCAGGAAAGACTTGTTTCCCCCGTGCTTCAAGAAAGACTTGTTTCCCCCGTGCTTCAAGAAAGACTTGTTTCCCCCGTGCTTCAGGAAAGACTTGTTTCCCCCATGCTTCAGGAAAGACTTGTTTCCCCCGTGCTACAGGAAAGACTTGTTTCCCCCGTGCTTCAGGAAAGACTTGTTTCCTCTGTGCTTTAGGAAAGACTTGTTTCCTCTGTGCTTTAGGAAAGTGACAGAGGAAAAGACCAACACATCAGGTAAAGTTGTACAACATAAGCTGACTTGCACCTGGTAAATCTGCTACAGCAACTCTTACACAGAGATAAAAATACAACAACATATGAAAACATTTGTCTGAGCATATTGCCTGGCAATTCATGAACAAAATAACCTTGATAACCACTGTCATAACTATGTCATACTTATTACCCAGAAAATTGATTTCCAATTCATTCCACTATATGAATAAAGAGAAAGGGGGAAACTTGTTTCCACACAGAGTCCTCAGCCAAAAAGGAAACCGAGTCAGGGTTAAGAAATGTAGGACGCAATCCAACATACCAACTTACAAGACTTCTGTGGTGAATATTAAGGGAATAACAGGGTGTGTGATGAAACTTGGAGCTGGAGGGAAGAAGTGCCTTGCTGGTGGAGGTGTAGCAGACTTTGTGGTGGAGGTGGGTGGTGAAGGGGACTTGGTACTGGAGATGACTTCATAGTGGAGGTGGGAGGTGAAGGGGACTTGGTACTGGAGGTGGAGGGGTGTGACTGTTTCTGGGCCGGGTTTGAAACTGACAAAAGACATTCTTCATTGGGTTCGGGGAGTCTTTTCTTCCACTACTGGCTTTCAGTTTTTCAGTTTTGGCAATGCATTCAGAATTCTTAGGCCTTTACACACTTTTCCTGTGCTGACAAAATACTCCCTCAGAAGAAAACATAAAATGAGAATGAAAGCGAAAAGCTTTGAAATCAAAAACGGGCTTTAATTATAACCTGGAGGAAATGCATAATCAGAATTTGATTGCACGTTTTAATCAGACTGTCGTTACGAATTGGTTATGATATGGACAATGGCTTTCATTTTAGACAGCTATTACAAACTGCTTGACAAACAGCTTTAGGAGAAAAATAAATATACATTCAGTGGTCGCTTTGAACCAGGCGCTCGGTCATGGGGCACAGCGATGGCCAGCGTGAGCTGGCGTGTTTGTGCACGTCCACATGGTTTTGCGTTGCACAATCAACCAACGACTGTTAAACAGGTGGAATCCAGAGATCAAATGTGATCCAAATCCTGGCCAGGATCTCAGATTCTTTGGCTCGTCCTTTACCACTCCGGCTAATATGGAGGCCACATGTATCCTTGTAACGATGCCTTCGGCCAGGCGAACGCTTCGCTCCCAGAAAAGCACCCTGGGAATTGTGCTGTCTGAGAGTAAATACTCTGTTACGAGCGCCTTATCTTTACAGCGTCCCAAATTCGGGACACCGATTCAACAAGACGGCCTCCATTGCTGAATCATGAAGGACAACAACATCTAGTGCGTTGTACAATGTGGTACTTACATCCGGACGAAGAGGGACTGCTTGGCGGCCAAGCCAGGGGAGGAGGACTTCTCCACCAGGGCCAGAGTGCTGAAACCAAACTTGTGGATGGGTTCGTTCGAGTCCAATGGGGGGAAGTCCGGGTCAACCTCCCCGTCATCCTCCGCTATGTGGAGGCAATACGCATTCACGTTCTCACTGGGAGAGAGGGGGAGAGAAAGGAGGAGAGAGATGGGAAGAGGATGGATGGGAGAAACAGCAGTAGGAAGAAGAGGGGTTGGAGGAAAGGAAAGAGAGGGAGAATATGAGGGAGAGAAAATAAAGTATTCAGTATTTGTTTCTTCAACGAATAAAGACTAGATCCGCTAGGGGAAAGTTAAGCCCAATAGGTGAATGGAGTTCCATGGGCCTTCTGAGTTTTCCACTACTTTGTGTTTCTGTGTGTGTTTCTGTGTGTGTTTCTGTGTGTGTTTCTGTGTGTGTTTCTGTGTGTGTTTCTGTGTGTGTGTGGATTTTAAAACAGTTCCTGACACCCCTGGCAATGCCCCAAAAGCATCCATCCCAGTCATACCATCGAGAACTGCCCAGAGGGCCAAAGTCCCCATCTTAGGACCATTACAACGAGAGAGTGGGGGGCTAGGACAACACCCATCTTCGAACCATTACAATGAAAGTGGGGGGCTAGGACAACACCCATCTTAGAACCATTACAATGAGAGTGGGGGGCTAGGACAACACCCATCTTAGAACTATTACAATGAGAGTGGGGGGCTAGGACAACACCCATCTTAGAACTATTACAATGAGAGTGGGGGGCTAGGACAACACCCATCTTAGAACCATTACAATGAGAGAAAAACACGAAAAGCAAAATGATTTACACCGTCAGGGCAATTAAAGGAGGGGTAATTAAATGAGGGAGTAATTAAATGAGGGAGTAATTAAAACGGAGACAGAGGGTCGTTGTCTGCATCTCCAAAAGCCTTTTGTTCAACCTCTCTTGACTCCCCCATTCCTTGTCATGAGACGCTGTTTTGTCAAGCACACATTTTGGTGCAGCCCTTCCTTCAAACTAAAAAGATGTCTACCTAAAACAGAACAAAACACCAGCCACTTAAAACGCTAGAGGTTTGTGATTCACAAGTTAAATTGTTCTTCTGTGAAAGGCATTAATTAACTCATGAATGTGCCATATAAGGAAACATACTAGGAGATAAAAATATTTAGGAACAGGTTTATTTTAACTTTTTTCATTACATACAGCCTGAATAGTTTCTTCTGTTATCACTACAGCTGAGATTTGTATCAATAATCAGCTTAAGTGCAGGTCCTTTGAACTGTCTTAACTGCATTGTGTGAGCAGAAACATTCTAAAGTTAGAGGGACTGTGTGTGTGTGTTGGTGTGATAGAGACTAGGGGGAGGCGAGTTATTGTATGCATACTAAGAGTGAGTGAGTGTGTGCTGTGTGTATTTGAGTCTGTAAGTTAGTTAGCGTGTGTCTGTGTGTGCGGCTTCCAGCAGCCCTGACAGTCTGGTGGTGTTGGCCCCAGCAGTAAAGACACCTTGTCAGACAGTCTGGTGGTGTTGGCCCTAGCAGTAAAGACACCTTGTCAGACAGTCTGGTGGTACTGGCCCCAGCAGTAAAGACACCTTGTCAGACAGTCTGGTGGTACTGGCCCCAGCAGTAAAGACACCTTGTCAGACAGTCTGGTGGTACTGGCCCCAGCAGTAAAGACACCTTGTCAGACAGTCTGGTGGTACTGGCCCCAGCAGTAAAGACACCTTGTCAGACAGTCTGGTGGTACTGGCCCCAGCAGTAAAGACACCTTGTCAGACAGTCTGGTGGTACTGGCCCCAGCAATAAAGACACCTTGTCAGACAGTCTGGTGGTACTGGCCCCAGCAATAAAGACACCTTGTCAGACAGTCTGGTGGTACTGGCCCCAGCAATAAAGACACCTTGTCAGATAGTCTGGTGGTGCTGGCCCCAGCAATAAAGACACCTTGTCAGATAGTCTGGTGGTGCTGGCCCCAGCAGTAAAGACACCATGTCAGACAGTCTGGTGGTGCTGGCCCCAGCAGTAAAGACAGATTGTCAGACAGTCAGTCAGTTCCTGGGCAATGTCCTTCAATATGGGGAGACAGAAATACAGCAATAGGGAGAAAACAGACAGACAGACTGACTGGACCAGTAAAATCTCTCCTCTCCCCTATTCCTCGCTCTACATCTGCCTCTCCCTCTCTCTCTCCTCTGCCACCTCCTCCCTTTTTCGCTCTTCCTCTGCCACCTCCTCCAACCTTTCTCACTCTTCCTCATCCTCCTCCTCACACTTCTTGCATTCTTCACCTTAAGTCTTTCTCACCTCGTCTCTTATGGTTCCCTTGTTGTGCAGACAGGCACAATAAACAAGAGAGCAAATAAACTAAAAGCAAGAAATTACTATTCTCAATTTGGTAATTTAGCCCCAAGATCCTTTACGCTCCTCCTAGGATAATACAAGGAAACAGTTCTCCCAGATCTCTCTGTAGAGGCAGGATATTAATTCACAAATGCACTACAGATTAGCATTGTACATATTTGATATAACAATTAATTTTTTTTCTTTTTTCTTTTGTTGCAATTTCACCCTCCTAAAATACCAAACACTTGGAGTGCATTGGAACAGTCCGGAGTGCAAATTACATTTTTCCTCACAGACACGACCACTTAATAAAGGACACCATTTCATTTTCACCCACAGCCATGAACGCCTTGGAATAACTTGAATATTTAAACAATAATACCAAAAAATAGCACCTCTGATGTATTTTCTAACCACGCCACAGGCTCCTGGCGTGGTCAACAACAGACCCCACCCTCCCTGTTACTGATCACATAACGCCTCAGTGCTGCTATATGTCCAGCCTGACGTTAACAGTGGAGAAATACGAACGTATGAAAGTTTGGCGTTCTGTTCCTCCGTACAGTAAAACAAACATCCGTTCTCATCTAAGAAACGCTCCTGCCTCACATCGCCGTTAAAAGCCTGCTGTAGCCCTTCTTGTTAAAAGCCTGCCCTAGCCCTTCTCATTCTCTGCGCGGAGGTCCTTTTTTTGTTTGTTTTTAGTGTGACCTGTATCTGGGCTCTGTCAGTATTCACCACCACACTGCACCTCCACCCTGAGTGCTCTCCCTTGTCCCCAGCTTTCACCCAGTCCATTACCACAGGGGCCCAGGGCTCCCCTACCCCCTCCCCCCTCCCGGGACACGGACGGCTTTAGGTGGTTGGGGTCAAAGGTCATGTCGTTTTTACTGAGGAGGGAAGGCGGTGAGTGTACCCCCCCCCCCCATCATCCTCTGTCTGTACCTCTCTCCTGTCTCTGTGTGTGTGTGTGTGTGTGTGTGTGTGCGCGCATGTGGGCCCTCCAGAGGCCCACAGGCCCCACTCATTGCTATGCCAGTCATGTCCAACCTCTAGCGCCAAACGGTCCACTCTGGGCTTTGTGCTGGCTGGTTGTTTTGTTACACCCCCCCCCCCCATCGCTCTGCATTCTTCACTCTATTTCCCTCCCTACAAGCCGTATCCATGCTCAGAATGCCTGTCCTATAAATCCTGATGTTGAGCCGTGGAGCCAGGAACAGGCATTCTCCCGGAGCAGAGTGTGTGATCCGTGGAGACCATTCAACGGGGCGGCCTCGGATGAACAAGGGCGTAAACATCGGCACGGGAATATTGAGAGTGACGCCGGGCCGTCACCAGGAGGAATACATTAACCCGGAAGTCAAAGACGAACAACCTGACCAAACACAGAGGGCGTATTGTTGCGACGTCCCGGGGCTCAAGCGCCGGTTCGGTTCCATCTGAATTCAGGAAGTAAACGTGGAAAACTCTGTGACCCCTGGCGGGCACCCCCGTCATGTGCATGCGTTGGTCACCTCACAGTCGCAATTAAGTTGCGAGATACCGCCCAATCACAACTGAGCGAATTTGATAAAGCCTTTATTTAATGCAACATTATATAGATATGTAGGCTGATTTATATTTCACTGTTTGCATTCGCCGATCAGAGTGAGACAATATTGTAGTTTGCCACTTCAGCATGTAATTATATGAAAATCTGTGTCTCACTGGCTTTGCATTTCCTTTCCTAAAAAGGCGCAGTTATTCATAGTTCTGATAAAGACCCAACATCCTTTGCTCTACACTACAATTTATGTTCCCTGGAAATTTGTACTGCATTTCTGTGTGCGTCTCTCTGTGTGTGTGTGTGTGTGTCTGTGTGTGTGTGTGGGTGTGTGTGTGCGGGTGTGTGTGCATGTGTGCGCGCATGCATTGAACAGCTTAATAATTGTTAATCAATTGTGAAAGGATTTGGAGTTTGTTGCAAAACCTCACATGAATTCCATATTAGTACATTTCTGTCCCGTCAGTCATTACGGTTGATGCTGCATGGGTCCATTACTGAACTCCGTTGGATCATTTGAGAGGGGTGATATATGAACCCATTGGAAACCATCGCCTGGGTATTTTGGCCGGCCGTGGATAATGTGTAAAAAAAAATAATAATAATAATAATAATAATATATCACAGCCTTTGTCATTCTGGTTTCTGGGGCTCGGTTCTAAGTATGGTGATTGTAGGTTTCGTCCAGGCTTGTGTCAGGGTAGATGACAAACATCCCAACCAGCTGTCAAACTGGGTGAAGCCCACCCCAACCATCTATTGAATTCCAATTGGGCGATATCAATGAATGTGCAATATGAGGACCCGCCAAGGATACCTGGAGAGCTCTCACCTATTCCACAACGCTGTCCTGTGAGAGATTAGCACTGACTAAATTGCTCAAATACATGTAGCGAGTTTGGGTTGTCACTTTTGGGTTTACATAAATAATGCTGGCGTATTGGAGTATGGCGGGAAAGGATGGGACGTGGTGGGAAAGGTATGGTGGGAAAGGACGGGACGTGGTGGGAAAAGTATGGTGGGAAAGGGAAGGGACGCGCTGGGAGAGGGCGGGAGGCGCTGGGAGAGGGCGGGAGGCGCTGGGAGAGGGCGGGAGGCGCTGGGAGAGGGCGGGCCTCGATATGAATGTTCACTCACTTGAGTTTGGGCTCACGGCCTTCACTGGTATATTGCCAGCAGATGAGGCCGATGAGGTCGTGGACCCGGGCATTGGCCATGGTCACCACCATCATGGGATGCAGCTTCTCCTGCGTTGACTGCATCGAGAGGTAGACGTCAATTTTTTTGGTTGCAGTTGTACCCACATGACCCTGCAGGAAAGAAAGAGGGGTGAAGAGAGAAAGTCAATGGTAGATCAGTATAACAAATGTTTTTATAAGTTGTCGTTGGCATTTGAATGCCAAAATGTGGGCAATGTGAGTAAAACGACGCCCTGATGAGAATACAGGAAGCACTGCGGACAATGGCGTTGTTCTAAATAATGTCTGGTGGTAAGGTCAGGCCTCTCTCTGGCAGGCTGTCTTTTATGAGTACATCATTGTAACTTCTGGCTGTTAAAGACTGGAGGAGACGATGAAATTACATTTAGTCAAGAACACAGTGTGGGTTATAATTCAGCCTGTGTTTATCTCCACAGGAGATACACAAAGGTTTTCTTTTAAGTGTTCAGTAACCGTAGACACATGTTAGAAATTCAACACTACTGTTGTTTGCTCCTTGGGGTTTAAGGCCGGGTGTCTCTGTAAAGCACATTGTGACAACTGCTGTTGTAAAAAGGCTTTATAAATAAATTTGATTGATTGATTGATGTTCACCTATCACACAATAAGAGAAGATGGGACCAAGCGTCCAGGGGTCCCAGCAATTTCATCTACTGCCTCCGGCACACATGTACTGCTGCAGCATGTGTTCAAACCAGACCTGCTGCTTTTTCAGCAGAAAAAACGTCCTTCAATACATAAACAAATATCTTTAAAATATAAAAATATCTACATGACTGGGAAAAGCCAGTTGGAAGCAAAATCAAGACTCCCTCAACCAAAATGATTGAGGGGAAAATCGATACTCCCTCAGGCAAGACTATTGCTAATTGTCAGGGTGGCTAAAGTGAAACTAGAAATGCAAACCACATGAATATTTGCGGTTTCATAAAGTTTGCTGATGGCTGTTGGGCTTACCCAGTCCAGTTAATTAAAACACACAGCACCCAGAGCTCACGGCAGTACCTACCGTGCCCAGGGACGAACCATTTTAACACACCAGAACAGAAAGGGAGTGAGTGGGTGTCACAGAGAGTTACAGCGGGGAAAAAAGGCAAGACAACAATGAGATCAATTCAATTCCTGGAGAAATAGCACCCTAGTGCTTGTATAAAATGATGCGGCACAATGACAAATCTACAAGGTAAACTGGCCGGCTGTCAGAGAATGAAAGAGGAGGCTATTTGCAAAGCTGGAAACAGGTAGAACTTCCAGGGCCAAGGTGTGAGGAAGACCCAGGGCTGAATTTAATACGTGATGGCAGCACGGTTCAATAAGCCGAGGCCTGGAAATTAATTTGACCCCAGGAGATTTTTGCCAAGTGTCTGAGGAGGAGGACGAGAGAACAAAGACAGAGGTGTCTCTCATGCCGTTCCTCGTCATAACCTCAAACATACAACAGATGGGATGTTTCCCAATATTTTTGTTATCTTTTAAAGAAATGCTTAATGAGAGTTAATCAAACAATTGTTTTACACTAAGTTAATCGCCTGTCTAGTTGTGTTTTTTGTTTGCCACACGTTTTTTGCTTATAATAAAACCCCAGTTTCTTTTTTTTAACAAAGAACCAAATCCAACTTGATATTTCTAAAATCACACTTTTGAAATGCCATCTTTCTTGTAGTATCTGGCTGTACATCATCGGCCAGCTAAAGTAAATTGGTAAGATCACAACTTCGGACCTCAGCCGTATTCCCAGTACAGATGCACACAAACAATAGTTGGTATCCTCAATCGCTAGCTGAACAGATAGGACAACACACAGAGCACCTGGAAACTGCATAAGAAGTAACCCCCAACTAAATTCCTTATTCCTACTGAAGTCATATTTGTGTAATACAGTTTAGCTCTACGCAACGCTCAGACGGACACTAGGTCCCCCCCCCCCCCATTTGTTGGTCGTTTCCGCATGCAATCAAAAACAGAAGCCAAAAAACAGGTTCTCATTTTCCAAATGTAATGGTACTTCATTAAATCAGGGCCAGAAATCAGTTCTGATGGATTAATACATTACAGAGGGAAAAAAACTGCATTATAATACATTACTGTATTTGGGGGGAAAAAACTGCCTTTCTGCATTGCCAAGCTGCATTCAATAAATTCCGCAATTTATTTATTAAATTACTAAAATTATTTGGGGGGGGGGGGTAAAAGCCTTTCATTAGCTCCTCTACATAATGGGTTTTATGCACGCACCGTGCTTTCCATTGACAGTGGCAATTTCTTAAATGACGCATTTATTGTTTTTTAATCATGCCAGAAAGCCGGAATCGCAGGCACTTTTCTACTGACCCGCGAAAAATGATGCATCAAGCGTTCCGACTGACTGGAAGCGCCAAATTATAGAGTCATTTGAACCAAAAACGTCATTTTTCCCATCAAAGGACCCAGATGTTTCCGGCCGCCCCGATGGGCACGGGGGCGGCGGAGAGACGGGAGCGCCTGGCGGCCGTGTCGCCTGCTTTGTGCCGGTCCCCACCGCGACGCCGGGCCTTATCTCCACCCTGCACCACAGCCCGTGTTCTCTCCCGACCTTGAGTTTGATAATTCACTTCATTACCCCCCCCCCCCCCCCAAAAAAAAGAGTACATTATAACTAAGCAGATATCCCTCCAGCCATGAGTGTTTCATTGTTCTACTGAGGAAGAATTAATTATCTACTGGGCATCTTTTGACTCATTGGGGGGGGGGGGGGGATAAAAAAAATCTGGAGCAAATTAACTTTGAACAAGAACAACAAAATAATGTCACTTGTAAATATACGGTCTGGCGATATAAAATGCTGACAGGTACGGCAATGTACATATAAAATAACGCTGTGTTGTGCACTTACCTTAATTAAATACAGGAAAGGCAGTGCGTATGGTACCCAAGTTCAAGACATCATATTTCCCAGCTACACCAGAACCACAATTCTGTCAGTTGCTAAATAAAATCCATTCTATTTTCACAACTATTATATTATACATTTTCCCCTCTAAATACTATGTTATACACAGGAGTGCGGTAAAGACGCCATTTAGATATTCCTCCACTTCCTCGTTCCCTGTCTGTCCGTCCATCCATCCAGGAGTTAATAAACTGCTAGTGGCACAACATGAAGTCATGCTAACATAACGGCACAATCTTAAATTTACAAACAGTCTGCCTTTTTTTTATGTTGCTGCCACTCGCTAAGAGCGACACGTCTCCGGCAGCTAACGTCACCCTCTCTTTACACTCCTCCGAGACCTCTTAGGTAATAAAACTCGGTCGTTCATCTCTAATGGAGAGAACAACTGAAGAACAGTCTGTGGCTGAATAGTGGTAGAGTGAAAAAAGATAAAAACAGAGTAATATTATGTTAGCAGTTCTCTTAAAACAACGAGCCTTTAATGTTGAAGATATATAAGAGAAGGTGGAGGAAGTCAGCCTTGCTCGATGCTTATGCCCCCTGAATGATTATACAAACCTCAGAAAATCAACTTTCACATTTAAGTATTTCCTTAAACATTCTTCCTGAAAACTATTTAATGCAGCAATTAGGACCACACTGACAGATACTTCACCTTGTTGTCTCAGCAATTAGAACCAGTGACCTGGTTCTGGTTACGGGCCCGATGTTGTAACTGCTAGCAGCCACACATATCAAGATGAGACAGACACCTGGTGACAACACGGCCAGCACCAGAATTAATTAGTTGGACCAGAATTGATTCTCATAGAGGGGAAAGTAAAGAAATATTTATAAAAAGGCTGTTATTTTGAAAGACGTAGCATAATTTCGGTGGAAATACAAATATTTGGATATACTGTACATTCATTTAAGTTCTCAGCCATTTAAATTAATATGCTTTATCTTTTCAAAATGTTTAATTCAAAAGACTGGAATTTTACTTGGACCAAAAAGGGGCATTCTATTCAAAGCAAGATGCGTCTGCCGTATATAGGCAACTTCACAACAGTCTTAAGGGAAAAAAAATTAAACAAACAAACAAACAAATATATATATATATATATATATATATATATAAACACAGAAATGCTAGTGGCAAAGGAATGTGATGATATCACATCATCTGGCCCGCAAGATAGCCGACTGTAAATGGTTTTAATTTGTCTGATGTTTCCCGGCAATTATACAACAATAAAACATTTACCATGAGTTTAAAAAGCCTCATGTCTGACACAATCTGTGAGCCTCACGTCTGATCCCAGCACAAACTCACCTTTCCTAAAAATATATATATATATATATATAATGTTTTCAACAATCTCATCAATCGCAATATGGCGAAGTGCCTGTAAAAGCATAGGGGGCTGCAACGTAACACTTCTAACAACAACCTAGGCCCCTTGACCTGACTAAGATGCAAAACGGGAGGAAAGCGCCAAAAAATAACCACCCAAGTCCATCTGGGCGCTTGAAGTCCATTTTGGGATGGCAGCAGGCATATAAGTGAAATATGCGTGTCCATTGCTCTAAGTGACACAATCAATTCATCTTTAAGAGTCGAGCAAGGTATTTGTTCGGCTGAAACTGACTGCGATGTTCGTCTACATGTTCACGATTAATCAAATGCACAGACACCATTTCACTAATCATCACTGTAATTAGACAGAGATTGCTGGTTCCAGTGCTGGGTGACAACGTTGGGACGGTTGCTATGGTAATATCGGTATAGGGAGGTTCGGACCTTAAGGTGTTTGGGGGGGAGGGGGGGGCAGCCCACCCCCAAGGCAGTCAATGTCAGGTGCACAGGTGCCGATGTCAGCTGGAATATGGCTCCAGCTGTGCAGAGACTATTTTAAATGCAATTACTGTCGGTACTCTCATTTCTACTTGCTTTATTCCAGTCAGTGGGGGGTGGGGGGTTGTGGGGGCTGTGGGGGGGGGGTCAGACGCTCAGTGTTTCCGATTCCAGAGATATCCTTGACAATGCACCGTGCTTGTGAGTAACCCTTTCCCACGCGTAATGTTAGATTGTACAGCTACAGTAACTCCTGTACAGGTGCCACAAAAAAATTAAATTATAATTTAGAATAATTGGAATAAGGCACTGTTTAGCTGAAACACATGATCATTTCTGTTAAACCAAACTAAAATGAATCCCACTAAACTAGTTATATGAAAGATGCCTTAGTCCTTTGGTTCACAGTGACCGTTAACCACTGTCTACTGGTATCCCAGCAGCATTTCCTTTACTCGCTTCTCTGGACAACAGCATCTGCTAAATTACAAACATGTAAATGGTACACATTGGGAGGATTAATAGCTGTATGTTAGTGACTTTTCTGTAGATTTTAAAATGTTCTTAAAAACACTGATGAAGATACATTTGATTCTGTCCTTTACCAAAGCTTAGTATGACTGTAACACAAAGCAAAAGATTCAACAAAGGAACAATCTTTCTTTAGGGCAAATTTTCTTTTGCCTCAGTAACTGTTACATTTTGAAGAATTGTAAATTAAGTTAGGCACATCATGCAAGAAACTTTGTTCTATTGTTCGACTGGCCTAGTAGCCTCAGGCATTCAAAGGACAGAAAAATATCAAGATTCTGGAAAGTTTATGCAGCCCCATCAAAGTTTGATATATTCCCAGTTGTTTCTCTCTAGGTTTATCCTTTCCAGTAAGGAGTGTTTCCTAGTTGCAGGGCTTCAACATCTGCAAACCTCTTTGGGTTTTAGGTTGAGTGTTTTTAATCACTGACAATTGTTGATGTACAAAGAGCTTCGTCAAATACATTTGATTTCCCATGTAAATACATGACATTTGCACATTTGCTGAACTCTTCTCTACACATTGGCGCCAAGGGCACACTTTTCCTTTGCCTTGTCAAAATGTTTGTGCACTTAAATTTTTTTTTTGCAAGGATTGTTATCAGACCTTCAACCAAAACCTAACATTCGGTAGAAGAAACCGGAGAGTGAACAAACAACACAACATTTTCCCAAATGATAAATGTACACAAACACAAGATATAAAGCATGACAGGTAAGAGGCATGTTGCGCCGGATGTCCGGTATGTGGGTCGCTGGTGAAACCAGGACTGTCCAGGGCATGGCTTCCACACTCCGAGGTGTCTTTTCCCGCCTCGTCCACAAGCAATGCAAAGGGGCAGCGATCACCCCCAGGCCCTGGCTCTCAGGAGGATCGCCGGCCCGCCACCAGATCATTGCCAGCTGGGGAGCGGCTTTGGAACAACCCATTCGACGCATACAGGCAAGACATTCCCAGGATACGAGCCAAGACGCTGACAGATAAACTGTGCAATATTCTTCAAAACTGCCACTCGATGGAAGGTCCTGGAAGCTAGTTGCCTCCCTGCCCATTCCACCACGTACAAGCTTAATTGCACCCCTTCGTTAAAAATGAGCATTGGGGCTCTTAGGTAATGAGCAGATAAATTCTCCCGAATCTGACCGGCGGTGCTTTTGGTTTCTGGTGCTTTTGTGCCGAGCCATGTCCTCTAAGCGATGACAACGTGTTATTAACTCCGTGGGCCAGAGGTACTCTGAGGCCTCCTTCAGACGTGACAGTCTTAAGTGGTGGGTCTCTTACAGCCTCTCGGGGCCTCTCCACATGCCCTAGGCCAGCTATTTTTACAGAGGGCCATGGTTAATATCCAATGAACTTAGTATTGGGGACATGTTTTGGTAGGCAGGGCCATCCTCAGGGGCAAATGGTATGTTTCTGTACTGAGGCGTTGTTGTAGCAGAAAGGACATCTGACTGGAGTGGGGGCGGGACGAATGGGTGTGTCTTATTTGAAAAGAAACACTTTGCGCGTCACGTTTCATAAAGGGTGATTCCACGTGAAAGCAAAAAAAAATATTATTAGGAGCAAAAAATAAATTATTGGTACATAGTGCATTTGTTCAGAGAAGAAATGTCTTGCTACAAAAGGAAGAATGTGCAATAGAAAGCTGTACCAGGTGCTCTGTCAATTTTTTATTTAAATAACTTTCCATCGTTTATACATTTTAAAACCTCTGATCATTAACATTTCTAAATAACATTGTGAATTTGGAAGTTGTCAGTATAAGACAATGAGATATATTTTTATTTAACTCTTTCAGCAGATGTTCTTTAGACAGAACGACTTACAATAGCAATTAGGGATTAATTTACTTGTTCAAGGCCGTCTTACTTTAAAGTTTTTGGCTTGGGGATTCAAATCAGCAACCCTCCAGTAACAGGTTCAGCGCTAACTGCTGTCAGCGACCCCGTTTAAGACCACATTTTTGGATGAGACTAAAGGTTTTTTGTGTCCTTACTATAGCTCTTTGAAAATATAAAGCAAGTAGACTATAGCCAGGAAGCATATGTTTTAGGTTTTGATGTTGAACTACACTCACTAGGCAAGTTATTTTTCAAGAACCATTGAGACTGTATATATCGTTTATTCAAAAGTATAAAAACAAATGAGTGAAGAAATGTCCCTTTAATAAAAGGATTCATTTTTAGAAAATACCAACAGTTCACCCATCACCCTGTCACCGCCATAAAATGAGACATAAACTGGGGGGGTCAATTGAAGTGTGTAAGATTATTTCCTGAGATGGCCCTGAAAATGCAGATGAGGCTTAATGATGTCTCTGCTTCTCTCTTGCCTCTCAGCCACTCGCTCCTTTTCATCTCTACAATAATTTTTCTCCACTGACAAAAGAACCAATGCTCGGATAAAAACTGTCCCTGTTCTGTAGCATTCTGTGTTAAATCAAAAGAAATTACATTCAAGACTTGTTGAATACAACAGATGCAGCAGACCATCCTGCAAAAGGCTTTACTTACAAACCTTGTCCTCATACTACACAGTTTGAAGAAGAAGAAAGAAACATAATATAATAACAGCTCCACGCACAGATACATAATATCAGCGAGGACGAAGATACAACGCTGGAAAAATGAACATTAACAAAATCAGTTGAGAGAAAGACTTCATTGACCTCCATTGCTCTTGGGAATCCACTCAAGAGTAAACAGTTCTAGGAAGACCTACCTCCAGGAAATACAAAGACTGGGGGAGAAAAAAAAAAAACACAGCGTGCGTGTGTGTTTGTTGGCGTGCGCATCTTGGAGGGGCGGTGGCCAGCCCATTCTCTGTGCTCTACCTGTCTGCACATTAATCTTAAAATGCGTTTTAATTCGATCTGTGTCCTCCTCCCTGACGCGGCCCGCCACCAGATTCGATTACGGCGACTGTACTTTTTAACTGCTGTCAGAGGCGAGCGGGCGAGGCCTGTGTAAACATCTGCCCGGGCTCACGGACGCCTCTCATTACCCAGGCATTAAATCAAACCGCCGCAATGAATCTTTATCTGCGGCCGAGGCGGCTGGGCCTCAAACACGCCGGCCCAAATGCATGCAAACGCTCAACTTCCCCGACGGTAAAAATTATATTCCAGACCTGACACTCTTAGCGACCGGCGCACAAGGGAGCTTTTCTGTAACTGGTGGAAGACGTCTCTGAGCAAGCGCAGTTAATCTGCAACCAGATGTCTCCAAGAGGCAAAGACAGAAACACAGAAGCATCCCACTGCTGAACAAAAATAACTTATCAATGGGGGGGGGGGGGGGTTCTGAATCATATTTCACTGATGTAGTGCTAACAACGCTCAGATGCCCTAAGCCCATAAGCCGACGTAGAAGACTGGAGACAGGAGATGGGAGCTGTGGATCATGGGAGGTAATCTGCAATGTAAATATTATTTCTAATATAGTAGGATATAGCAGAGGCTAAGGGCAGGTTTGTCCCTTGGTTTAGTCAACAGAGACACTCTTTGGCATGAATCAAAGGCTATTTGTTTAATCTGAGCCACCAGGTTGTCTGCGAGCTGCCAAGGCACTTTGCTGCGACCTTTGCTCTTTCCCACAAATCCCTGTAAAAGGCCCGAGCAATTCACCCTGACATTTATTCGACACACAATTCTTCCAGTCTGCTCTTTTCTCTGGATCATGCGAGTCTAAGAGCAAAATGACAGAAAGAAGGTCACCGTGTCTTCAGAGACTTTCGCCTGTGCCATTAGCGATGAGAAGCTGCGGCAAAAATTGTAATATACATTCGGAGACGGCGCCCAAGTTCCAGAACCGCTACCCAAGTGCTTGTAAATGACACAGTCACACTAGGACAGAAGGCGAGGCACATCGGCAGAACAGTCAGAAAAAAGGGACCAAGCAAAAGCTCAAAAGGGCACATATCCTATCCATGTAACCATGTAACCATTGTATTTACATTCACCTTCTAGGCTGCATGAACTAATCCAGCATGGAGCAATCCAAATCAAGGTAGAGACCCCTACCTTGCCGTCGAATTTGGAGTACTCGTTGAAAGGGTTGTTGAGTTGCTGGGGGCATTGCTCGAGCCGGAGGGACAAGGTGGACTTGGTGCCGTAGCTCCTGGGTCTGTCTTTGAAGTCACTCTTCTCAAACAGGGAACCCAGGTCCTCCGCTGCGACCGAGACAGTGACAGAAACACCAAGACGATTGGCGAAAACCGAGAGCTTGAAGAGGATATTTATATTCTCGCAGACAATTTGATTGTGCCAATTTGATTGTGCCAGTATTTCAGTTGGAACAGGACGCGAGCGTCGGACCCACAGTTTTCTGATGTTTATTTCATAATAAAGGCCAGGTTAAAAATCCAATCATTTTCGATCAATGCAAATTAACCATTCCCAGGAAATCCACTAAGAAGCGCCTCAGTTGTCTGACGAGAGTAAAGAGAAGGTACTGAAAGATTTGACTGTACTGAAATCTCAAATACTACTGGAAAAAAGGAACAAACCGTATTACCTGATTGCGAGGTTGACCTCTCCTTCCATTGAATGTTTTTGCATTTGATCTGGTTTTGTCGCTCCTTCCGTAACCGTTCAAGTCTTTGCGCTTTAAAAGTAAAAAAAAAAAAAAAAAACAGTAATGACATAGTGATTACAAGTAAACAATGATTTCAAAAAGCCAGACCAAAGTTATTCAAGTTTTTTCCCCCCAGAGGTACAGAGTCACACAATTCCGACAGCCATTTCAGAAACACAGAATGACAACAGATTCAGACTCACACATACAGATTTGGTTTATTTCACTGATGGTAAACAACACATTGGAAAGAGTAAAAACTTGAGCATGTCCGTCCCAGCCCACTGAACTTCACACTTCACGCACTCTATAGACATAAATTCACACTTCACGCACTCTACAGACATATATTCACACTTCCTTAGACGATGCCGAATACAATGCAGAACCGTGTTTGTGTGTGTGTTTGTATTTCTGTGCTCTTGCTATCTCTCATTTCTTACCGGCCACACCAGGTTTCTCGCGCTTTTCTTGTGGACGTCCTGGTGAGACAGTCTGCCATTTCAGGTGTCGTCTCAGTAGAAGAGCACTCTCAGTGACCCCAAATCCCCAATCCCCCTCAAAAACACAACAAACGCAACCCGAAGAGCCAGGGGAGCCAAAAGGAGATCTTCTAGCCAGACTTTGGACTCCCTCAGACTCCAAGCACCTCAGATCATGGTTCTCCTACAGGTATTTTGGACTCTCATTGTTTCCCAGTTAATTCCATTCAAGCCCACCTTGACATGACAACCTCTGCCTTTAAAGGGGTTTCATAGCACACAAGCCTCCTCCTCACCCATGTAAACCCAATTCCTGGAAATCATGGAGGTTTAGCCTGTGGTTAGCCGCTTTTTCATAGTGTGGTATGACTTATACACTGGTGAAGACATTTAGCTAGCGAGAAAACCTTGAGGGTGAGGACTTGACACAGCACTGCTCTAGAAACCTTAGGCCAGGACATCTGTCGGCTGACTTGATTCTGCGTTCAATCATTTCTCCAGCTCTCTGAATGAACAGTTATGACTGGTTGCTATAGCCTCTCCTTGTACTGACGAGGACACCAAGCCATTGTTTTTAATCTGAGTCCATAGTGTGCGCTCATAACTTTTAGAATGTCGGCCTCTGCACTCTGGGACAGAGTTCTGAAGTTGCATGGAAGAGAATGAGTTAAGTGCGTGCCCATAAAGACTACCCCCGATTGA
The DNA here is from genome assembly GCF_011004845.1 of Esox lucius. Classification (NCBI taxonomy): domain Eukaryota; kingdom Metazoa; phylum Chordata; class Actinopteri; order Esociformes; family Esocidae; genus Esox; species Esox lucius. The sequence goes on from NC_047591.1 coordinate 21,957,376, forward strand.
ATAAATCCTCACTGCTTCTCAACATCATCCATTATACTACCTTTACAAAGAATCATTACATGGATAACCTTTTCAAGGTCCTCAAGAGCTGGTTTCCATGAGTGAAAGGCTTAAGAACACAAGGCAGTATTTATTTTTTTATTTTATAATTTTTTTTTACAATCTTTTTCATTTGGGCAATAGAGCGAGGAGAGCCATCATTTCCATTACCATACAAATCAAACACAGACAACCTCCTGATTACCATCGCTTCTGCCCACAACTGCTGTGCCAATCGTCCGTAAAATAAAGAGAAGAGGAAAGCTTTAAAGAAAGAACAATGACAAGGAGGCTACAGTAGTTCGTGGAGCATGAAGCTATGCCTCGGGAGCTGTGAACCCAAACTTCAATTACTTCATGAGAATGTATAGTCAGTTTGATTTTCAGACACAACCAATCAGCCTTCACTGTAGCAAGTACAGTGTGTTTTAATGTCTTGGTTAAGAAGTTGCGAGATTCAAACAGGATTGCAGTGAGAAAAAGTTTGACGCAACGCCCTCCTCTCCACTTGAGACACCCCACCCCATCCTGACCCAAAAAGTTGCAACTTTTCTTTAGTGATTAGCCTACTTATTTCTTGTAAAATAAGAAGGAATTTAGGAAGAAAAAAACATTTAGTCTAGCAATGCTGTTATTTGGTATTCAATTTTGCAGAACCACATTGTCGTTGGGGGGGTAAGTAAAGATTATAGTGAAGATTAGAATAACAGATATTTGGCACACAAGAGACAATACTTCATAAACAACCTTACGTGAAGATCAGCCTTCTTGTAGCAATCATTGAGCTTGGTACACATTTGTAATGGAATTTGGCAAATTTTTCAGGTGCAATCTGCTCAAATTTCTCAATGTTTAAGTCATAGTTTTTTATTCTGGACTCATCGCAGGCCACTTCAGAAAGTGGTTTATTCTTGAACCATTTATGGGTGCTTTTGGATTTGTTTTGCTCTCCCTCTGGAAGATCCATAACCTTTAACAGAGGCCCAGTTTTTCATACACTGGGTTTTAAATTGCACTCCAAAACACCATGATAATCTGCAGATTTCACAACCTCTTGCACACGTTCAAGGGCACCAGCAGCCAACTAACACCACCACATTATCAAACCTCCTCACACATTCAGCAGCACAAATGGCATTATTTTCTTTAAATGCTTCATTTGGTCCCTGACAAAGACAGGAAGACCCATAAGCTAAAAGATAAAGCAGAAAGCCCCACCGTAAAATAATAAACACCTTATATTACCGTTGACTAAATTAAGCACTCAACAAACTTGGAAAAATAAATAGAAGTCCACCTCTGAAAATCACAAACACAGGGACATGGAAAGACCAGAGTGGACCAAGCAGTCAAACACTAGTGTCCTGCTTGGTTCACCCAGCCTCTTATGTACCCCCCAGGGTAAAATGGTCAATAAAAACAGAGCCCGGGTTCAGGAAGGTTCTTTCATTCCAAAAAGTTCAGCTGCGCCGCCGGATTGAGCTGGCCTGACGCAAGTGGACCGTGTGCTTCAGGCCGGCCTCGATCCAAACGGGCCAAGTATTTGTACGGGAAGATTTTCTGAAACCCAGGAGCGTTTGTACCCCTGGCGTTAAATATGACCCGTTTGTTCATGGGGCAGTTCAAGTGATTTTCAAAGACGCACTTTGCAGTAGGGCTAGGGTCAGTTACATTCCAAAGCGGCCCAAAAAAACTCAGAAAGTGAATGACATATTCACCACGGTTTTCAATTAGGACTTACATATACAAGTTCCATCAAAGCAACTAATTCACTAGGCTAAATAGTCCAAAATGGAAAGGCACTGACCCCGACCTCTCTAGCAGTGGCTTCGCTTACTACACCGTGTCAAGAAGTTGCATTGCTGCCTTCCATAACAAGAAGCACAGCCCCTCTAGCCAACCTAGCCTACACCAGTCAACCACCAATCTGGACCCCACAAAGACACCGCCCCAGACAAACCAACCGGCTCTCCAGTCACAACGCACAAATGGAGGGCCAGCCTGGTGAAAGGGTTGGCAGGCTACCGCATACCCCCCCGCCGTTTACCTGTGTTGGAGCGCCGGCGTATGCCAAAGTCCCAGCTCGAGGTGATGTCCATGGACTGGGAGAGGTCGCAGCCCGGGTTCTCCCCGCCGCCGCCCCCCTCGCCCAGGGTATCCGAGCCGAGCGAGCCCCCGCTGCTGCCAGGCGCCGAGGCCAGCTGGCACTTCTCCAGGTCCACGTCGTGGTCGATTAGCACCATCTCACACATGCCCGTGTCGTCGCTGGTCACATGGGACTGCCGGATGTGGGCCAGGATGATGGCGGGGTTGTCCAGGAAAGCCATCCTAAGGTCCTTCACCCGCGTTTCGTTTCAGCTTCCACCTTTTTAGTTCTCCTCTTACCTCCTCCTCCGCCTCCTCCTCCTTTCACACTCCTCTTTTCTCCCCACCTCTCCCGTCCCCGGTCTCGGCCTTTGTTTGACGGTTCTCAGTGATACTTTCAAGGCCGTCTGTGGTGACACGGAGACGTCGTCGTCTTTTTCTTCTCCTCTTTTGGGTTAGTTTCACCTCTCCATGATTGGACATGTGTGTAGGCCTGTTGGGGGACGAGTTTGGACAGATTAGTGCCTCCCTACAATAGGCCTTCCGAGGACGGCCAGTATTGAGGACATATTGTACCTGATTCATTAGTATCCAAACACAATTAAAGCTCCTTCAGCAATCACAAAATAGTCAGAGAAGGTCAAATCTCCCGTCTTTACATGTACATAGCTTACCACTCCAGCGCCATCTCAGCGAGAGACTCAGCAACTGTCGTTACATAACCACAGAGAAATGCTAATTGGCTAATTAACAAGGTAATTCGCTAATTATGGCTTTGCTGAGGGATGCCTTGATGAAATATGACAACATGCCCCCCCCCCCCCGCCCTGCTTTCCCTGGCACCTGTGCGTCCCTCCAGCTGTCACAGCAAAAACACTGTAGCAGTTGTGAGCAGGTGACAAAGTGGTGTCATTTGCAAACTCAAGTCTTATCAGACAGACCGCGCGGGCTTAGGAGAAATACAATCATTACGTGTTTGGTATGGGGGGAGTATGGGGCGGTGTGGGGGGGCAGACGGAATATCCCTGAGTCATCTGTTAACCAGCAAGAAGGAGGAAAGGCCTGAATATATCCATTTCTGTCTGATCAAAACGATATTTAGATAAATGGTAACAGTGTATCAAAGTCAAGTAGCGCAGCAATGTATTTTCACCAGGAAAAAAAACATCAGCAAGCAGTGGGAAACTTTAAGGGGCGTTGCCTGAATTTCTCATCAACATTCACTCAGGACCAGGAATTCCAACAGGCACTGTCACAAAGTGCTTTACAGAGACACCCGGCCTTAAACCCCAAGGAGCAAACAACAGTAGTGTTGAATTTCAGTGGCTAGGAAAAACTCCCTAAGAAGGTCGAATTTTAGGAAGAAACCTAGAGAGGACCCAGGCTCAGAGGGGTGACCAGTCCTCTTCTGGCTGTGCCAGGTGAGATATTAAGAGTCCAATTGGAATAATAAATACATTTCTCTGGGCTAAATCCAGAGTCTATTTGATTTTAGACTAGGTCAGAAGAATGACCAGGTGGACAAGGACAGGGACATCAACGGGCCCCCCAAACCAGGTAATCCGCAGGTGTGAAACAGGACCTCATCTCCTCCTAAAATTTTAAACTGGAGGAGACTGAGAAAAGTTAGTAGTGCATTCCTCATATCCCCCAGAACATGTTTTCCCCCTGTGCTGTTTTGATACTGTATGGGACAGGTGGGAAATAGCGGGTGGGTGGGAGGGAAGCGGGTGGGAGGGAAGCAGTCGGAACGGTGCAACCAAGATTGAACCCAGGACTCCGGCGGGGTGTCCATAGCTTACAGCACAGCTCCACGTGGTCCTCTGAACCCATTTAGAAAAGCAGATGTAATTAAAGAACTGTGAAAAATGCCTTAGACTGATAACCAATCTCCCGGAATATTGAGGTTTTCACAACTAATGTGGCGTCAGCTTCGATATGATATCTTGAGGTTGGAAGAAAAAATCCATTTTGGTTATTGAACTACAGTAAGTAGAAACCCGGTAACGTAGCTACGTCACATGATTGACATCATGGGCCCCTGTATTCTACATGCTCGGCCCTAATTATTGATGTCAATGTAACGCTATTCATTGCCATAGCAAGACAGAAGCCTTCAGGCAATATGCTCTTGTGAAGGTTAAAAACAAAGCAAAAGCATTACAAAACGTGAATTACAATTGTAGTACACAGAATAAATTTGACTCATTCTGTCACAAAAGAAGTGCGGTGCACATTTTTGTAAAAGTGAACAGTACGTAGTCTTTGTTTTTCCCCTTTATGGACGGATTCTACATATTTCTGTGATTTGCTTACCACAGTTTACCCGATACACTCAGCAACAATGAAGTCTCCACTTCCTGGAGCAGAGGATGAGAGGCCATATACACTCAGCTAAACGGGCAGGGAGCTTTTTTAACATTAACTGGATTGAGAGAAAAGCATGACATTTCCACTATACTCCACTCTAGCTATGCCAGACTGATAGCAGCAGCTCACTGCATTGACATTCAACAGAAATGCAATCTTCTTTACAGTCAATAAAGACACGCGTCATGCTGAAAACCTGTTTCACAGCCAGAGTATGGTCAGAGTTGACACCTCAAACATGCTTTAATAAAGGCAGTAAGAACGTGACAAAGACAATCGCACAAGAAACTGTGTCGGTCTCTGTTTGTTTTGACTGCTAGCTAGGTGATAATCACCCACATTTCTGACATGTGGGTCGATAGTATCAGCATTTCAGCCAGCTATTAGTGAACGAGGCAGACAGAAGTGTGTCCCCAACCTTTCCCGTAGACAACAAGGTCCTGTCCATTTGTACCAACAAAAATATATGCAACCTTTGCGTTGTGCGAATGTTTAGTACAATTTGGTTGGCGCTTATGCAACCTGCTGCGTATCCACAGTATTCAGATTCCTTCACTTCCTCTAAATGTTGTTGCCTAATAGACTGAACCTATAATTGATTACAGGTTCAACGATCTCTGCAGAGAAATAATTACTTAGTTTGGATGGACAGTCAGCTTTAAGAGTCTGAGCGGTTCCAACCCCCAACACAATTCTATGGAGAGTTCCTTGGCCTTCATAACTTGGTCTTTGCTTTGACATGCACAGAGAAGTGTGGGACACGGTAAAGACTGGTATGCATCTTAATTCATTTTGGAGTTCCACAGCAAAGGGACAAAATGCCTATGGAAATGAGATATTTCCGTCTAGCTTAGTCATTAAGGGTTGTGTGCAGACAGACAGCAGAAAAGAAATCCACAAATTCAGTCTATAACACAACACAGTGTGGAGAATGTGAAGCTGTCTGAATACTTTCTAAATCCTAGCATATATTGATCACCAAAAGAGTAACTAAAAACAATAAACTACATTGCTAACACATGAAGTCGTGTTGCTAGATAGCCAACTAAAGGCTAATTGTTTAATCGACCAGTAAATGCAACAAACTTCAAAAACTATCCAACGCAGTGCCTTTTGAGGCTTCTTAATGCCTATTCACTGTGAGGGCGCTCCGCTTCGCTCCGCAGGTGCATGAAATTCATATACTTCAGACACTTTAGTCTGCTCCCGGTATTTAAGTGGTGCCATGAACTCAATATTACATGTACTAAATGATACGCTCACAGAACTCTATGACTCTCCACTGCATAATTATAACAACAGCAGTTGCCTTTAAAACTGTATCTTTACCACATTTGCATTTTGAGCAATGCGTTGCATGTTACAAATGTATCTCTCTCTCCTCCATGCACACAGCAGAGGAAGAGAATGGGGGTGACGCAGTCACTTGGCAACTGACATTCCTTTAAACACAGTTCAGTTTTGGTTAAACAAAGCATAGCCCTATTTGAATACATAATGATGAACAACCACAATGTCTAACTATTGACAGATTATGATAGAGACCTGAGGCTGGGGCTACTGATCCGCATGGAGATCAATTAACCCATTGGTCAAAAGATGAGTTTTCAACATCCTATCGCGGGGGTCTTCAACCCTGCTCCTGGAGAGCAACTGTCCAGGTTGTTTTCACTCCAACTCTAATTCAGCACATGGGACACCAATAATTAGACAGTTAATAACTGAATGAGGCTGCAAAGACATGGAGTTGGACTGCAGCTCTCCAGAAGCAGGGTTTCTTTTAAGTGATTATACTTTCAATGGTTACCATTTGATTGATGTGTTGCTATGCTGTCATATAATTTGAAAGGACTGTCTGCTTTCAGAATAAGTGTCACGTTTTCATGTTTGGTTTGACAAATAATGCTCAGAAATGCATGAAGAGTTATTGTCTTTCAGCCATTTCTGAGTTACTGCCATTGATGCAACAATGCCAATATGGCGAACAGCAACAGTTAGTGTTTCTAGAACCTGAGTCTCTTCCTCTTTTCCATACAACTAGGTACAACTTCACGTAAGGAATCGACAGGAAGAGAACTTAAGCTTTCCTCGCGTGCTTATGGCTAACTGGCTAAAACCTCACCACACACTACATGGCTATGCCGTAATGATAGCAAGCTACCTGCTTGCAGCATCTTTACAATTAACACAAAGACAGTAGTCCGCACAGAGATGACGAGAAAACATCTAGCTAGTTTACTTAGCCGTTAGATTAGCGAGAGATGGTTAGCTACACTGTGCTGTTAGGTGGCAGCTGTTCAGCATTATAGCCAAGCCAACTAACCAACGTTAGCTAACTAGCTTCAGCTTGGTTTGTTAGCATCTCATAAGATGACTGCTAAATGTAGCCAGCTCAGTGCATACTGCATAGCTACATTAGTTACTTTATTCCGATATATAGCTCCTATTGTACCAGGGGGAACAATGGAAAAAGAACAGGAGTAAACTCAATTAGGCAGCTATAGCTACAATTTCCAATAAACAGCGACTAGACTAGCTAGCTAACTTATGTTCATCTTAGCTACTACTGACTGTAGCTAAACCTAGTAGGCCTTGTTGGCTTACGCCAGCAGGCAGTTAGCTACCTTGCTAGCTATTTGTGCCTTATAACTTGCGAACTTACCGTTATGCATGCCTTATCCGAGGAAGAGAAAGGTCAGAGATACACAGTACCATCTGTCCATAGGTCCAGTTACTGTTAATCATTTCAACAACGCTAAAATAAAAATGTTAACTGAAATCACCAATGAACTCCATGACAATGTATTTCCTCTGTTGACACTAGACGCAGTGCCCACACACAGGAAGTGGGGTGTCAAAGCGAGGGGAAAAACCCACCCCAAGCAAACTTGATAGACGTTTGGTTAAACCAATAATATGCATGAACCGTAACAGAATTTAACAACTTAACCGTGTAGTGTTGTGTGTGTGTTTTACCCTAGTGTGCAAAGTTAATGCACATTTATTTGGAGATAGTGTTTAGGAGTGTTTAGGATGTAAGAGGACAGAAGGAACCAGAGACTCAGCAAAGCATGAGTGCCCATCTTTCAGTCTAGCATTACACATTGTGGTCACCCTGAGAGTTTTGAGCATGTGTGTAGGTGGGCTCTTTTGTGCACATGTGCATGAAGTGGGTTTTGTGTCACATATACAGTGCCAATCCAAAGTGTAGACACTTAGCAATTCCCTTGAAGTGGATGAGTGTGTCTGAACTTTTGACTGGCACTTTATATGTGACGGTTGCGCATAATTTGCACAGGGCGGTCAATCCCTATAGCAACAAGGAATAACCTATACATTGCATGTGACACAGAATAGCATGCGGTGCCTAACCATCCGGCACCTGACTGTCACACCCATGGCAACACCTCTCCGACTGGGACTCCATTTACTCTGCGTGCTACCTGGGAACTCATGCAGCCTCTGTGTATATAGAGTGTGTTTTGACAGGAGCATATTTCAGTGATGAATGCTCCGTCCACTCCAGGGGCTCCTCTCTCCCTCAAATCCCAGGAGCAGTGCGCCGGTACTTCAAGGTCAAGTGAAAAGAGAGTGTCATCATATAGCTTGGGGAAAAAAAGAAGAAAAAAACAAGACAAAGAAAAACATTTATTCCACCCTGTGCCTCAGCAACAGTTGCGGAGTGATGGCGAAGGTAGGCGGGGTACCAGCACAGAGGGTCTGGGCTCTGGAAACCATGCTATCGCTGAATTGGAAATATTTACAATATGATACAATGTTACAATACAATGGTGGAATGTTGAGGCTGACAGCACTCTGTAGTTTCCGTTTTCCTGCAATGTATAGTAAACAGCATAAAGAATGTGAAAATGACTTTAACTCCGTATGAGCCACTGGATTTGCTAATTAAATGCACATGACACATTGAAAATGGTATGCTCATATGTGAACATGCTCCTAGAAACAATATTTCCAACTTAATTTGGGTCAAAATACTCTAGCAGTCATTTTAAAATGTAAACATTCAATGATTGGAATAAGGTATAACCACTGAATGTATACTGCATGTAAAAATTACAACTGCGTTTAAAAACAGAATTCTATTTTGCATAATTTAAAACCTTATGGAATATATTTAATGTCATACCTCAATGATACAAAGAAAGATATTTGTTAATATATTATCCAACTGAGTTATATATTAATAAATTAATTTTGAAACTAAATACAGTGGGGAGAACAAGTATTTGATACACTGCCGATTTTGCAGGTTTTCCTACTTACAAAGCATGTAAAGGTCTGTAATTTTTATCATAGGTACACTTCAACTGTGAGAGACGGAATCTAAAACAAAAATCCAGAAAATCAAATAGTATGATTTTTTTTAAATTAATTTTAATTGCATGACATAAGTATTTGTTCACCTACCAACCAGTAAGAATTCCGGCTCTCACAGACCTGTTAGTTTTTCAATAAGAAGCCCTCCTGTTCTCCACTCATTACCTGTATTAACTGTACCTGTTTGAACTAGTTACCTGTATAAAAGACACCTGTCCACACACTCAATCAAACAGACTCCAACCTCTCCACAATGGCCAAGACCAGAGACCTGTGTAAGAACATCAGGGATAAAATTGTAGACCTGCACAAGGCTGGGATGGGCTACAGGACAATAGGCAAGCAGCTTGGTGAAAAGGCAACAACTGTTGACACAATTATTAGAAAAGGGAAGAAGTTCAAGATGACGGTCAGTCTCCCTCGGTCTGGAGCTCCATGTAAGATCTCACCTCGTGGGGCATCAATGAACACTACACAGCAGGACCTGGTCAATGACCTGAAGAGAGCTGGGACCACAGTCTCAAGGAAAACCATTAGTAACACACTATGCCGTCATGGATTAAAATCCTGCATGTTCCCCATGCTCAAGCCAGCACATGTCCAGGCCCATCTGATGTTTGCCAATGACCATCTGGATGATCCAGAGGAGAAATGGGAGAAGGTCATGTGGTCTGATGAGACCAAAATAGAGCTTTTTTGTCTAAACTCCACTCGCTGTGTTTGGAGGAAGAAGAAGGATGAGTACAACCCCAAGAACACCATCCCAACCGTGAAGCATAGAGGTGGAAACATCATTCTTTGATGATGCTTTTCTACAAAGGGGACAGGACGACTGCACCGTATTGAGGGGAGGATGGATGGGGCCATGTATCGCGAGATCTTGGCCAACAACCTCCTTCCCTCAGTCAGAGCATTGAAGATGGGTTGTGGCTGGGTCTTCCAGTATGACAATGACCCGAAACACACAGCCAGGGCAACTAAGGAGTGGCTTCGTGAGAAGCATTTCAAGGTCCTGGAGTGGCCTAGCCAGTCTCCAGACCTGAACCCAATAGAAAATCTTTGGAGGGAGCTGAAAGTCTGTATTGCCCAGCGACAGCCCCGAAACCTGAAGGATCTGGAGAAGGTCTGTATGGAGGAGTGGGCCAAAATCCCTGCTGCAGTGTGTGCAAACCTGGTCAAGAACAACAGGAAACGTATGATCTCTGTAATTGCAAACAAAGGTTTCTGTACCAAATATTAAGTTCTGCTTTTCTGATGTATCAAACACTTATGTCATGCAATAAAATGCAAATTAATTATTTAAAAATCAAACAATGTGATTTTCTGGATTTTTGTTTTAGATTCCGTCACACAGTTGAAGAGTACCTATGATAAAAATGATAGACTTCTACATGCTTTGTAAGTGGGAAAACCTGCAAAATCAGCAGTGTTTCAAATACTTGTTCTCCCCACTGTATTACATATCATGTTATACCCCTCTGCAGTGACAAAGGGAATAAAACACATCGTAAAAATATGATTATAAAATGGTTCATTCTATATTTGAGAGTGAAGGTGAAAAACATAATTTTTCCAGAGAAGAACTCTTAGGCCTTATCTATTCTTGTCAAAATGACTGCAACTTCTGAAACTGAGTGAGATCAGCCCCTGAATGGGAGATGCTGGAAGGGCCAAAGGGAGGCAGTCCTCCCTTTGGTGAAAAGATGAAATCCCAAATGCCTCAAGGCAGTGAAGGGGACATTACCCCTGCGTACGCTGATGCAGTGGAAATCTTTTCTTGACCCCTGACTCTCTGGGGGCACAAATGACCCCATGACCAATATCATGAGTTGGGGTGTTAATCCTGGTGTCCTTGTTAAATTTTCAATCTGGCCCTCATATCATTATGGCCACCTGATCATCCACCAGCTTTTAATTGTCTCATCCATCCTTTCTACTGTCCCTTGTAACAAAAATATATACATGTATAAGGTACAATTGACACTAAGAGTCGGTTTTGTGGACACAGGTTAGGCTTAGTCCTGACTGTAAAATCAAGCTCAATGGAGAATCATGTGGAGCTTGAGTTTTTTTGTCCAGGACTAGGCTTAACCTGTGTCGGCAAAACTGTCTCTAAATATATTTTATCAATAACACACACACACTATTAGAGCTAAATTACAAAAATGTTAAAAACAATATAAGTAAATCTGACACTGCTGATCTGAAAGTTCCCTTACAAGCTTTTTGTTGACCGCAGTGTTACCACCAATCAGCGTGTATTCTGTATTATTTGGACGTCACAGGTTTTGTCTGGTATATTTACATTTAATAAATTCAGTAGACACTCTCAGCAAGAGCATCTCATGTTACTGATTGCAAACATGTTTGGGCTTCTTACTGTTCCTCTGTGGGACTCAAACACACAACCTTAGCATTGAAAGGGTCACGCTGTACTAACTATCCACTCACCAGCGTAACAACAGCATCATGGGTTCCTGCTCCAGACATTTGACTGGGCTCTGCATTTGAAATGTGTGTCAGGCCCTGCATTTAGGTAGTGGAATCAATACGAGAAAACTAGTGGAACCCAGTGCATTCACACTGCATGAACTGTTTGATTTCATGCCCCCATATCAACCCTACCAACTGGGACACGCGGGTTATTATGTAGCCACATGGAAGGCCACTAACTGAAAGTCTTAAGAAATAAACTGAATAGATGCTTTAATTCACACATATTATTCGTAAGCTACAGTAGGGCCTGTTTTATTATTGCAGAACTTCCTACACGGTCTTTGTCTCTCCAGCCGCGCATCCGAGAGGCTTGTAGTCGCTGTCATAGTAACCTAACGTAGCAGATCTGTCATAGCAACCGAAAAGGAGGACCACCATGCAAATATCACTCGTGGCAACGACCAATGGAAAGTTACTGACTTTCCATGAAAATATCTCAAGGCAGGGCCATTGCCTCTGCTATTCCACCATTGGTGGATTTGACCGTCAGTCTACTTCAGGGGAGAGTCGATTGGCGAATAAAACTCTTAATGTTTAAACATTGGCTTTCCCTGTTCGTCCACCTTGTTCCTCCAGGACAGGTTTGGTGGTAGTAGTTCTTTCACGTGAACAGTGCGGATACATTTTCCACAGTTGTCTTTTAGCAGTTGCATAGTGTTCAGCTCGATATTGTCTCTGCGTCGTCATATTACTAGATGCGACGCGACTTCTTCCGGCGTGATCAAATTAAGAGGGATACTTGTCTAAAAAAGGTGTCACCTCTATTTCCAAATCATCCTCACATATCTCGGTTCGCTTTGCTGTAGTGAGCGCTGAGGAGTAGCCCACTGTAGTAGCGAAGGACACGCATTTCTCAAAGGGGCGGAGCTAGCGTTTTCATACCGATTTTCATTTTCTTGTGCTTTTGCATTCAGACTATCACGTCCACCCGGTGCGAATGGCAACTTGTCAATCGCATAGCGCACAAGCCGTCAATTAGCCGACGTTATTTTGAAAGTAGACATATAGGAATTAACGCACTGCTTTTGCTTGCACAATGATAACATGTGCTTATTTGTGGGAAATATTATAAACTTTTAAAATTGGATGACAATTATTCTGTCACAATATTACGTTAATTATTGCAGACGTCAATACATTGTAACTTTAGAGAAAATCAAGGGGTCTCGCATTCTGATATTAACATTTTAGCCGTTCACATTGTGTGTGTTAGCAAGTTGCGCTTGGACTGCTGGTTCTATGGAATCTATGAAGTTTGTATCAAGACCAGAACGACGAAGATGCCAAGAGGATACGCACAGGGAGAATCGCTAGAAGACAACATTTAGACTGAAATCTACACGGACCCTTTGAATGAGTAGGCTACCTGCAAGACACCTCTATTGCCTTTGCTACAAAGATTCATTAGCGATAGTTGATGAATACTACGTAGATTTTAGACCGAAACATAATTTAAATTAATCTACACGCTGTAAATTGAAGAAAACTATCAGAAGTCTCGCAGTCGGAATCTGACAATTTACAAATTCCTGTTCCAGATACCTATTAATTTTCAATGTGCCCTCAACCGGACAATATCGCTCCTGTATGTGATTGAAATATTCGCAATCTTCTCTTTTTGCGTCGCCGAAAAGCGCATTGATTGTGTTGCGGCATCATGATGGAGGAACAAGCCCGGATGATGCAGGCGCTCAGCGGTGTGACTCTAGCTGGACATTCGGTACAAGGAGGCATGGGACTACCGCCGCCCCACGGACACGAGGGGACTGATGGGGACGGAAGAAAACAAGATATTGGGGACATTCTTCATCAAATAATGACAATTACGGACCAAAGTCTGGATGAAGCACAAGCGAAGTTAGTCAATTTGAATTGTTTTAATTTCTTGAATTAATCACATAAAATAAGCCTAGTTTAGGGGTTATCATGTAGACTACAGTACGTTGCCACATGGCAACTTTTAAAATTGTTACAGATAGTGTGTGGGTAATGTTCTATAATGTTACCTAGAATAGACTATCTGTCAACTTATTATATTGTGAGGACATGTCTCACGTGTCCTATCTTGCAAATTGTGTATTTTACCATTTTAAAATGTAGGCCTAATCGCAAACGGGCCATGGTAACTACACAATTATAGTTGCTTTGTTCTCAATAGTTTCATTAGTTTTTTTTTGTGTGATGTAGCAAGTAGGCTATACATTATCACTAAGATTTTTTTCTTTACTTACAAAGGAAACATGGATTGAACTGTCACAGAATGAAACCTGCACTCTTCAGCGTTCTCTGCGAAATCAAAGAGAAAACAGGTGAGAGCAAACGCTGCAATTGCATTTCTCCGGGAAACCTTCTTCATGTAGCCTGTGAGAGCAACATTTCAGTGCGGACCACTTTGTTCTTTGTACTCAAACATTATTTGAGTCATAAAATATGCAGCCGGTTTTCACGAGATAATCTGTCATTCGCAGATGAGATTGAACACTGCTTTCACCATTTTGACAGTCCACGGTGTCTCAGGTAGAGCGCTTGCACGACCTGAGTACATTGGTTGGCAATCAGTGACGGCGTGACATAACAGCTGTCAGTGTTACAGCCTGGCAGTAGGCTGAACAACACTGGATCATTCACTATGCATCCGACATTATATTGCACTAGACTGAGGGTCATTTGAAGTTAAATGAAATGAGCTTACTTGCTGTAGCCTGCCAGCATTTATTTTAATTACAACTCAACCAAGTAAACACCCAACTATTGGTTAATTACATTGGAATTATGTACAGGACTAATGTGAAACACATTCACATCATTCTCTATATTTTTATCTTCCTTTGTTAGGATACTGTAGTTAACATTTCAATGGATTGCGTGTGGGTACTTGAGCAACAACTGAACTAGTGTAGAATAGGTAATGCAATACATTTAAACTACTGTATGGGTGAAAAGAGAACAGTTGCTGTCTAAGTGGCTTGATTTCCACAAGTGTGCATTCTTCTTTTTTCTGGGGTCTGATGGTCAAAGGCAATGACACAAGCATTGATAATGAGGAACATTCCACCATCGGGTCGAAATGACAACTAGATGATCAGGGTATCTGAGTCCACTACTCTGAAGAGCCGACATGGACAAAGTGCCATCACCAAATAGAACCTGTGCTTGGCCAGCGTGTGACATGTCGTCAGGCCTGGCTCAGGAATCAGCATAACATTTAATTTCTCAGTCACCGGAGATGCTTGAACTATGTGTTAAAGCGATAGAGGCCATTTAGACGTACGGGAAAACCAGAAGGCAAAATAGATACGATAACTGGTGTGGCGACTGGTTAGAAAAATTCCTTTGAGCTGCCACACGGTAAGCAGGGAGATAACATAGGAATAACCACATTTAGAAGGACCAGACCGTTCACTCTGACTGGCCCCTTTGTAGCCTACATTGTTACTACTCTAGTTACAGACAGATTTTCATAACACTCAAGTTTTCGACACACATTTTCTGAAGGCGATTCTGTATTTTATGGATATAAAATAGCAGTGTATTTTTCCCTCGGTAGTGGTTAGAGTCGTGAGTTGATGTGATGATTGTGTTCACTGTCGTCCTGGGAGGATTCTACACAAAGGTCCAGGAATTATGTTTAACAACATCTCTTAAACTGCCACAGAGCCAGTCGCTGTATTTCAATTTTCAGATAGTGGTTCTGGCTACTAGTACATATTATTTTGTTGTTGATGTAAATATCTCTTTGTATAATTGATGGTCTCAACAAAGCTCAACAAACATAGTCCCCTAATAATGCAAATTATTGTTAACTTGCACAGGCCTTTTGTTATTTGCATTGTGCTTGGTGAGATTGCCTTTTCTCTTTCATATAAATATTAAGAGCTGTAGGGAGGTGTTTTTTCCGACTGCTGTCTTGGTAACTTGGAGGAAATGGAAAAAGCTGAGCTTGTAGCCCAATA
Organism: Esox lucius; assembly: GCF_011004845.1. Taxonomy (NCBI): domain Eukaryota; kingdom Metazoa; phylum Chordata; class Actinopteri; order Esociformes; family Esocidae; genus Esox; species Esox lucius. Next base: position 21,972,657 of record NC_047591.1, read on the forward strand.
GAAGGCTCTTGTTATTTTATAACATACTGCAAATGGAAGGTTGGGAATCATATTCCACGTTGGGCTTGCTGGAAAACAATCAAGGGCATTCACTATATCGTTTTTATTGCAGCTTTATTTCCCTCATATTCCTTTTAGACGTTTGTTGTAAATCACCTTTAGTGTTGAACAGTGCATTTCATGGGGTTTCACAAGAGCACAGATTGTTTACAGTGATTGCTCTTTATTTTTACTCTGCTGGCGATGGGTGGGTGCATCTATGAAAGAACGCTGTGCTTAATATATCTGTTGAATATCCTGTATATATTTTGTTTGCAGTGAAGCCATATTGAGTTGGAACGGCAAACGCATGTGAATTGTAAAATAAGGAATCCACATTTAACTGGAATTTCTGATGGACTTAACCCCTTACATTTACAGAGAATGTTATTTTTTTTCAGATTTGCAGTTGATGTGGGTTTTTACTCAAGACCCGTATAGGTTATTTTACATTACTGTACATCATTCGTAGCCTGTCCTCTTAATTTACAGTCTCAGTTAAAGACAGCACATGTCTGAAACACGCGTATCTGTTATGGAGAGATACTGTAGACCTCTATCAAAATTTTGAGAAAAAATTGTGATTGGCCGAGGTGGAACCAGAGCACTCGTCGTTAGAAATGTAAGCTTCAAGGCTCAAATGATAAATAGAATGTGAAGTGTTTTTCTGGTAACCATGCAAGCAAATGTAACACATTTTTAGGAACTGCAGCCGAGAAAGATAGATGAGCCTTTACATGAGTGTGTGTCTGTGTGTGTGTCTGTGTGTGTGTCTTTGTGTGTGTCTGTGTGTGTGTGTGGCTGTGTGTGTGTGTTTGTGTGTAGTATAAAATCCTTTAAAACTTTCAAAACTCCCCTCCACCAATCAAATAAGTATTTCATCATGATTTGTACTAATTGTGTAGCATGAATGAGAATTATACAGAATATTCGATACACACATCCCAATGTTCAACTCTCTTGATCCAGCTGGGAGTTGCTGCTATGACACAAGGCCAAAATCATGAATTCTGCACTCCCAAATTTGGGTGGAGAAAAAAGGGGAAACCTTTGAGTAAATAATTTGAAAATAGTTTGTAGAAGATATCATATTACCTCAGTACAGATATTATCAAAGGAAAATGTGAACTCAGACTTGGTAATTTTCTTACCCTTAACAGGTTTTTTCTAATCTCAAAGTACTTGGCCAAAACATAAGCATAACAAAATCTTTGTGTTAACAAAGATCCTAAATGAGGATTTCCAAAAGACATTAGACTATATTTACATTTGAGACATTAGGCTCCTATTCAATGAGTTTGAGTGACTTATTCAGGTTCTGCCCCAAACAAGGCATTGCATGCCTCAACGGTTGATCAGGTTCACCCATTCAATTGCAGGGTGCATCTGGTCGTGTTTTGTATAGTAACATGAACTTGTAAAAGCGAATGATACCGATTACGATGGTAATTAACCATTAAGAACTGGGTCAGGAACATAAATGATGGTTACAGCAGTTAACAAAATCTGAATTTGTAATCCCTGAATTATTGGTTGTCGTAGTGTCAGTGGGTGTAAAACCGTGGAGGTGAGTTTGTGAGAGAAGTTGCTTTTATTACCTTGGTGGAATCCAACCTTTGTAAGCCTGTGACCTTTTGTCTTTGAGGGAATGCACTTATACTTCAGGCCCTGTCAAGTCCCGAGCAGATAAAGAGGATGTGCGTGAGATGTTTGCCTGCTTTGTGTCTCAAAATATATTCTTGAACTTCTCAAAACCTGGGCTTATTTGTCGCAGTCCCACATACATGCACTGCGATGTGGTAATTACAGGGGTGCCATCAAAGCAAATAAACACTGATTGCATTTACTAAGCATTTTTCGGCTATTTGTAAGCCTTACGTTACTCTCATGACAAGGGTAACTAGCTCAGTAGGAAGGAATACAGTCTAGTGTCATTGTGCTACAGTACATCACAGATGCTGTTCTCAACTGCCGGGGCACATCAGAAATTAGCATTTTGCAAAACACACATCTTCATAATGTGCTCCATATACATTCTCGCTTGGCTAAATCAATTGTGGGCTTAGATTGTAATAAAGCGAAGTGAGGGCAATTTAAATCATTAAGTTGATTTACCAGCCAGTTCAGATTGAGGAGGTAAGCATTTCTTAAGCCTGTGGGGGACATTCTGTCTCAGGGCAATCAACCACAGAGCTAATGAGAGGAATACATCTGTCTGGATGTTCATTAGATAAAGTGCCTGTCATAATAATAATAATAATAATAATAATAATGCTGTATGAATACAATATCCATAATGTATTTTAAAGGGTGGCACCATGTAAATAAATAACATGACAGTCAGAATTTACCAGGTGATGCAAAGAAGGAAATGGACATTTAAAAACTATCAGTATATTTTTCATGAACAGAATTGCAATTAAATTCACTCCTCAATATAGTATTCCTCAAACTCAGCAATTGCATTTTTTTTTCTGGCACTTGGTATCAGGTTGCAGCATAACAACAGGTACTGTGTCTATATTCTGTTGGTGTGCTTTCGCCGTGGTGAAGATGGCCTCATGAACCAATGGTTTGGAAAATGGACTTGAGTGGGAACATTGTCATTGACGCTCCCTGATGTGATTTCGGCTGCTCCTTGAATCCCAGCACGAAGTGCTTCTCAGTACATGTCTATAGTGGACAGCAGACACTTGCACAAGCACCTAGCAATGCTACTCGGCACACGTTATTTTGTCACGAACAGCCTTAAATTTAGGATTATATGCATTTTTTTATATTGTGGTTTGTTTTTCATGGTTTGCATGTTATTGGACCCGTTTTTCCCATTTGAACCTTGTGTTTCTGCACGCTTAGATTGCAAAGGGTGCTTTTTTGTTTTTCGAAACAAATGAATACAGTCGGTTTTACTTATTATCCTCCCATTCATTTATTTCCCCATGTCTCTCTTTTGTCATAGCTGACAGGTTTTTCCTGCGGTTCAGACTTAAACGCGGTCCCATAATAGTTTTTTTCACACATAAGCTATGCTAATGAGTCTCTGTGGCGACTAGCGTAGCAATTAGCATCCTCCAACTATTTTTTAGCAGGTTAATTGCAAGAATGTTCCCCGACTGCACGTCTGACTTGTTAATTAGGCTTGACAGTGATGGTGGAATTGCAATCCGGAGGCGGTGGCGGCAGATAGGAGCGACTGGCCGTCAAGTAAAAGAGCCACGATTGATTAGAGACAACGGTTAGGCCCGATACTGTACATGGATTCTGGAACACTGATATAGCAAAGATGTGTTCGTGATCTATGTACCAGCCAGAGGCTCGCAGGTCTAGAAATAGCCTGGTTCCTAAAGTGGGCTAACTATAAGGTCACTACAGAGATCTTCGCCCACTACCTCTGTCAGTTTCTTGATAAACCATATAACCTCTTTAAACTATGACTGTAAAAAAAATGAAGAAAGGATGAACGCCACACAATATAATTATACAGATTTGTAATTAACATATAAAAAAGTGTTTAAAAAAAAAAAGAACCGACATTGTTAAAGCAAATAAATCACATGTATTCCCCATCAAAGCCCCAGGTTGCCACACATAACGGGGGTTTGTTGAACAGGGAGTTCCCGACTGGAGCTGCATCCGCTGGGTACCGCTCCATTGTTCAGGCATACACTGGCGTGACGCGTCCCTGGCATGGAAGTGAGACAACGACCAATAGCGCTCCATCAACGTCGCAGCCTCTTAAAGCAGGCGTCGGGCCTGATGTATTTCCGCGGCCGTGTGCTTGTAAGCAGCACAGGTCCCCCAGTAAAAGAGCACTAGCTGATGAATTTGACATTGCCTCCCGCGCCTCTGCACCCCTCCCTTTACTCCAGGTTAACCAAATTGTGCTCAAGTATTGCGGCATTAAATTTTCATTTCTGAAGAGTAAATGTTCCGCCTGGCGCCTGGCACACCGTTTTCAATATTTTACGTCCCTCCCGCGACATGTGTATATGCAATAAGTGCCGTTTGTGATGCGTTGTCATACATAATTTTGTCACCGGGGATAAAAGCTCCGGAGAGCACCCACCCACCACTGTCCTTAGCCCATTTATTTCACGGATGGGAATATGACATTAGCAAGGCTGGTGAACTTTTCTCCGGTCCGCGATGCGCACGCAGCCACATTTTCTCCGTTTATGATCGATTAAGGAATTATTAGACCCCCCCCTCCCCCCTCCCCCGTGTCCTGTATGCTGCAATTTAACAAATACTGTGTACAACACCCATTTGTATTCAGATATTTTGTATCGTAACATTTGTTTAGGTAATGTTTGTTGTCAGCAAAACATATTCATATTAGTTGTAGGCCTCATATAATAGTGTCATGTTCTGATTTAAGACTCAAATCTAACCTGTGTCTAATGACTGAATTCAGATGCAGTGTCTTAATTCGATCATCCTGTTGTTGCAGGAATGTTTTGCCATACAGAAGGAAATGCAATCCCAAAGTCTATTTACGCTTTAAAAAGGTTTCTGAAGTTTGTAATTTCCCGCTTTAAAATATTATTCTGGATTTGCCCTGAAGAACAGTTTATCAACCCCCTCTATCTTGTACTTTGGTGTTTCTGAACACTTAATGGAAGCCAATGTTCCATTTCAACAGTTCACTGGGAGATGACAGAGGGTCGTGGGAGTAGTATTCGACAAAAGGAAATTGCTGATGCAATGATGACAGGACAGGACAGCTTTAGACAGTGCTTTTTATAGGACCCGCATTTCATAAGGCAGACATGCAGCTCTTCGCAACAAGCCGTCTGATGCTTTCACACGGAATAGATACTTTTGATTTCATTCTCTTCCTGTTTCAACATTGATGTATAAATACTTAGACAGCTGCAAGAGGCGCTGGGTATTTTTCTTCTTCTGCCGACTGCACTTGCATCAATGCCTTTTTAAAATGGTAGAATGTTTGTTTATTCTCATCACTTTTTGAGCTTTTCCCTTCTCGCATTTGTCAGTGTCACCAAATCTAAATTGCAATAAATAAACTGCCACCGGGATGAAACAAAGGTTTAACTTGTAAGAAATACATTTCTAAACAGGAAATCAAACAATAAAAATACAAATGTACAATAAATACAATAAGCGGGCTGAAAGAAGATTATGGTGTGTAGATCGTGGAAAGAGCAAACTGTACCATAATGTAAATTTCATGCATAATATAATCACAAAACCTTTTTTAAATTAAAATGTCAAGTTATTGCACATAATATGGCTCATATGTTGTGTTAATGGCCATTCATGAATAATTAAACCTTTGATTAAGTTTTTATGGATAGCAAATCTGTTTGCCCATTTATTTTAGATGCTTCAAACTAGTTGTGAGGAAATGAAAGGCACTGTCTCTACTGGTGGCCCGTCCCAATACTTCCCAGGACCTGAATATTGTGTATTTTCCTCTCTTAACAAAATGACATATTTGTGATTCCTCTCTTCATCACCCCGATTGTAGTCTTTATTTACATCCCAAATGCCACCCTATTCCCTACAAAGTAGATCACCTCTGACCCCGGCCCTCTGCACTACGCGAAGAATAGTGTGCCATTGGGAATGCCTGGTTGGCGGTCCCCACATCGTCCCGGGGAGTGCTGGGCGTGTCACCGCATTTCACCGCTGGATCGGGGGGGGGACGGGGGGGACGGGGGACAAATTAATAGAAAAACAGATGGCGAACAAATTTGATCAGTGTTTTCTGCTGCCTTAATAAGACGAATCATCCTCATTGGTTGCCGGATTGAGGTTTCTTATATTTAATTCATTACAACCGCTGTGCTGGTGGAGTTCAGCAGGGCTCAACACACTTCAGTGTGCCGCCTGCCAAGAAGCCAGGGTGAAAGACTTAAAAAGGCCCTGTAAAAGGCGCCCAAAGCAGATCTGAAGCCCAGAGTGAAAGTGAAGAAGCCAACGGTGCTTTGAACAACTGCTGGGAGGATTTCTTTTTTTTTTTTTTTTGAAGAGGTTTATGAGAAGCTCATTTCACATCCCCCTTCCAGCAAATCCCTACCAGTACAGGGGAAGGAAAGAAGTTCCTGACAAATTAGCCAGTGTGACTAGCCTTTCATCATTATAAATGGATAATTGAAATATATATATAATAAATATATACGTATGTATATATATATATATGGCATTTCAATTGTGTTGATTTTAGTTATCAAAAGTGGGTAGTTGAAATGTGTTCACTGTTATCTCAATTAAAATGTGTGAGATTCAGTTCACCCTTCGTGAGGTGCGTGTGTTAAAAATGACACTGAATGTTTGTGTTATATTCTAACCCTGCCGCCTCTCCTCTGCCGAGCCCTTGAAGCTCATTTTTTCCACATAAGAGAAGTGGAAAGATGGCCTCTTGCCAGCGTCTAGGTACTGGCCAGTGTTATGTTAACACACACACACAAAAAGTCTGTTTTCCTTCGTCAAAACACCCACAAAAAAAATAAAAAACACAGTGATGGGAAGAGCTGTCCCAGAGCTAAAGACATAATGGAGTTTCGGCGATTTAGTTTCCACCATTCTGATGATTAGTCTGGTCTAAATAACGGGATGCGTTGATAATTTGGTAACACTTTGGGAAGGGTCATTAGTAAGGTGTTGCCGTGTTATTTGCAGTTTACCAACACAGGTCGTTGAAATGGGATTACAACATTAGTTGTGTTGCTATGAAAATACCAAACATCTAAATCTTGCCTATGTGATTACACCTGATTCAAAGGCCGGAAACCAAGACAGTGGATACGCTGAGACAGCCTTAACATTTTGTCGTGGCATTTTATTATTGCATTTCCACCTGAACTGTGGTTTTAGAAGACAACAGGTCCGAGTGTAATTGAGGTTGACTTTGAGAGAACACTGTTGTGTTGTGTGGGAAATTACACAGGCCAGCTCTCTCCTCTGTCAGAGTATGAGTGGAGACAGTGCAAGCCTCCCTGGAGTGTAGCTCCTCCTCCACAGATAACTGCCATCCGTCATAATGATTGATATATTCACGTCACGGGGGGCAGGATGTTTCCTTTAAAACCTAAAGGTGTAGTAGTTTAAAAATGCTCTACTGTAGAAAATAAATAAAACGTTTTTTTTTTTTTGGGGGGGTGGGGGGATAAAAACAACGTTAGCATGTGTCGTTCACATTTTCCACTATAGCTGTCTTCTTGTTTTGATGCCACTGTGTTGTCAGGACAACTACTTTGCGAACAGACATGACTCGCAGTCACAAACCTGAAACGATCTGTACAGCCTCTGTCAACGCTCCCAACAGTGTGACCCTCTCAAGCAGACAGTCAAAGCTTATGATCTGAGAAGAATATAGTATCACTAGCCTTTAATAGTCTTTGTAGAGTTGTAGAGTTAAATAAAAAAAAAAAATGTGGGTTTAAATAATCCCGAAACTATTAACTTTTCCACATTCATCTCTCTTGCAGAAGTTGTAGAGGTTTTGTAGGTGACTTTAAAGTTTGGCTGAAGTTGAAATGCGGTTGATTCAGATGATGATCCTTCTATGGTGATTTTGAAGGATTTTGTGTGAAATTGTTTCCGATGTTTCCCGGATGAATTGTTGTGAATTGTTGTCTGCCGCTTGTTCTTCTTCTACAGTCACAAGGTGGTTGTTAGTGAGTGGGAGGTTGGGACAGCGCCAACAACAGCTAGGGCTTCATCAGCCAGGATTCTCACACATTACTTCCTCTTTCCTCTAATCTCAATATAGCTACTTTAGGTTTATTTCGATGTTGTTTTTTTTTATGATTTATTTTTCTCACAATCAAATGAAGGCGTAAAATGTGAGCACACCGAATATGTGAAGATGTGATTATGGCCAAAAGAGTATGTTGTTAAAAATATATGTATTTAGAAGCATTATTTAAGGGTCCAAGCTAAAATTCTCCAAATAAGCTAGTCGAAGTCCGTTGTTGAGTTGACTGTTGCCTGTTGCCACGCCGATCTGTGGATGCAGTGAATTCGGACTTCTCCAGGAGTGCCTCCCCAGGCCTTTAGTACGCAACACGCTGTCGTTTTGAACCGAGGCTACGGGGGAATCTTGATCCTTCGAAAAACATAATTGCTATGTGCAATTTTTCCTTCCACTGTACACTTCTTGTCATGAAGAGAACACAACTAAAGTATACCGTTGTCAGCCTGTTGACAGGGTAGTGCTGGCTGGTGCTTTGTGCTCCGAAACAACACGCTCTCTCTGACAGTGGAAGTGGAGGCACCAGGGAGAGTTCAACCCCCCAAAACACAAATCAACAGTTAGAGCATTTGGACTGTACTTACATTCAAAGCCCTGTCACCACACGCGCGCACACACTTGCGCACACACACTTACGCACAACGTGGGCAATTAAAAGAGTGGAGATGTGACGTTGTCTTGATAGAAGAAGAAGAAGAAGAAGACAATAGGAGAGATCTGGAGACTCCGGAGAAGGATGAAGTCGACGGCAACGGATGAAAAGGGGTGAGGAGTGATACAAGGAACCTTGGTGCTCAAGCGGCTAGCATGGGGGGGCGGGGGGCGGGGGGGGGGGCAGGGCATCCGTCTGTCAGTCTCCCCAACCCACCCGGTCTAGTCAGATTGCTGCACTCTCCCTGACGCTCGCAGTCACTGGCAATACATCACTGTCAGACGCTAACGGAGCTAGCCCCCCCCTGCGCCGGCTCCCGAGTGCCTCCCCACCTGGGTTAGTTATCCCCACATCAGAGCTGGCCCCCCCCCCCGCACACGTCACCTGCTCCCGCCGCGTCGGGCAAACTCATCTCTCAAAGCTCGCAGCGCGGCCATTGCAACTGAGTGAGGCAAATTGGACGTCAGCTCACCAGGTTGGACGATTCGGACTCTCGCCGCGGAGGGGCGGGTTCTCCCGTGTTCCCCGGGCTGCCGGGCGATATAGACAGAAACCTGTAATGAGACGACTTTGATGATTACTGCGAGAGTCACGCAAAGGGCAGTGGGAAATGACCCTTTCTGGACTAGCTGGCCACACTGTCTTTTGATTGGTCTGTAGGCTACTGTGGGCCCCTCCGCGATTGGCCCACAGGGTAGGTAGAATGGATCCAGCAACGCATGTAGCTCTTGAACACATGGTTAGCGACCACATGGATTCAATAACACGTAATGCTGTTTATGTACTTTTTGTGATTACTTCCAAAGACCTTAAAAGGTACGATATGTGCAAATGGCTCTAACCGGCTCTCACTGGCTCTCACCGGCATTCACCGGCCAGTCGACCACAGAACATTACTCAGATGGGCGCCACGCTACACACTCTAATCTCCTCGGCGGTGCAAGTGTTTTCATCAAGCACGGAGTATGATGAGGACGAGATCGACAGAGAGAGAATGATACCTATTGAGTGGGGGGGGGGGGGGTGCAAGAGAGCGAGGGAGAGAAAAGAATGAGAGAGAAAAAGTGGGGGCACAGACCTGCTGAGGCAATTATGTCTTAATGGGGTCATTTAGAAGGCAATTGGCAGGGTTTAATGGACAGGATAGGTGAAAGTGAAGGGAGATTTGGGGCCTGGAAGTGTTTTAAATGTAAAAAAAAAAGCTCCAAGTACGGGCTAATGCCTTGTGCTCTGTGGAGTGGGGCCGCGCATTAAATAGGGTCCGATCCTTACAGTATGCTGGTGTTCGTGACAGGTTTGGGGCTCTGTCTCAGAATCTGCGGCCAAGACTATGGAAGGGCTTTTTCATTGGCTGATGTGCGTCTCTCTGAGTCCTGAGCTTCCAAGTCATCTGGCATGTACAGTATTTATTTTAATGTAACTCTCTCAAGCCAAGGAAGGTGTTGTATTGAATTCAAGCTAGCTAGTAGCTACAGTGTAAAAGAGTAGGCCACCGGTCAAAAACAGAAAGGCGAGAGGGGCTTGGATACACATTGCTATCGAATTGCTAGCTACATACTGCATTGTACATCTCTTTGAAGGAGAGCGGGAAAAAGTCAGGTTTCCTTCCTGCCATAAGGTGGCAAGGGAAAAGAGGAGAGGACGGGGTAAAAAAAAAAAATCAATGGCGCAATCTTCTCCCCTTGCCTCCGTGCACGGTAATTGAAATGGAAAATCAAATGAACGGCAAGCAGATAATTGTTTTATCAATATTCCCCCGGCTGTCCTACAAGGGTCAGCGCGGCATGATCACGAGGCGGGGATATGACGAGGACAAAATGTGAAATTGAACAGCTAGGCTATAATAAATCAGACCTGACAACTGGGAGTGACCAGCGTGTAGCAACCAGACAGAGGACAGCCCTCATCAGGGGCCCCTTGGATCTCAACCGGCAGCTCCTCTGACAGCCCTCGTCAGGGGCCCCTTGGATCTCAACCTGCAGCTCCTCTGGCAACGATATGCACATTATCTGCACTCATTCAGTGTACAGCTGCTAAGACGTGATAGTAGCAGTCCACAAATTATATTTTAAGTTGGGTTTACTGGGGAAAAGGGTTAGGGTTGAAAAAATTATAGTAATCTGAGGTGATTCTACTTAAAGATTAATGCACATACAAACAACATATTATGCACATACAAACAACATATTACACATCCAAGCCAGAAGGGGAATTTTGAAAACAAAAACGACAGATATTCACAGAAGTCTCGGACTGCGTTCTCAGCTCTTGTACCTCTGTGGACGTGCGTTTTGGGTGAATACATTGTGTGTTCCCACAATCTCTGAGCGAAATGCTATAATTTAAATCTCATCAAGCAGTAATCAGGTGACCCCTCTATCAAACCTTTAACATTGTCAAGCCCCCTCCCCCACCCAACTCCCCCTCCCCAAAACACCATTTCTCCAATTTTGACATGTGATAATGGCCTCACCTTCTTGTCACAGAGCCTTAGTTTGTGCTCCAAACGGTGCCCTGTCATTTCCAGTGCACCACTTTTGACCAAAGCCTCCATGGGACCTAGTCAAAAGTAGTACCCTACAAAGGGAATAGGATGCCATTCGGGCCATAGTGTTTTTCCGTCTGCCCAAACTGCTTTAGAGGGAAAAAAAAGATACAACGATTTAGATTCCTGTTTAGCGATAGCAGAGAGGATTAGCAGGCCGTATCAGTGGTGAAAACATACCCCCAATCTGATTCTGCCGCCGCTGTACCTGCCCTCCTGTGACTGACAGTTTATAGATTCTGTTCCCCACTCTTTAAAAAAGGGAGATGATATGTTTAATCTGTTTGCTGTTTGAGGCTTGGCAGACATGTTTGCTTTGCCTCTCTGTGAGTCAGAGAGAGGGAGGCAGAGGGAGAGAGTGAGAAAGAGCGAGAGAGAAATAGGGAGAGAGAGACAAAAGTATCTGGAGAGGAAGAGAGGGAGAGAAAGATGGAGTTTGGGTGAGGCAGAGAAAGACATATTTCCAGGTCTCTGATTACCAGTGCAAGGGACAAATATAGATAACTTTTTCGGAGGAGTATCTCTGAAAGGAATCGAGAAAATGTGGTCTCCTGTTCCAGAAAGGGCTGTGCTCTCTATCCAGTACATATAAGTTGTTATTGTCATTTCTTTTTAAGGTTTCAAGGAGACCTTATGAATACTGTATTTCTGCTGGACAATCTAGAAAGTGTCCTACTTTCATTGCTTATTACACTTATTACCATAGCAAATGGATATGGTGAACACACACACACAAACACACACACACACACAAACACACACACAACGCTTGTGCAAACAGGGCAAATCAGACCCTCTCTGCCTTTCAGACCTTTGTAATTTAGTGCCGGTGAATTGTCATGTTCATGGGAATTTATTAGGATCATTAAGGGGGGGTCATGTAGAAGCCACTCAGCTGATTGATATCTGTGTTGGCACCAGGGTTGGGACAGCTTTGATTTGGGTTGGGCAAAGTGGTGCTAAATCTCAGCGTTGTGCGTCTGTTTGTTTTCTCACGCCGTTTCGCACACAGTCAGGCTGACACGTCTAATTGCAAACCTCTGGACACTTGACCCCTCCAGAGTATTCAATGTAAATAAAGAAAAAATGAAGAAAATAAATAACAGCCCCCACTTCTCTTTTATGCGTCCCTCTCTGAATGATGGATCAGTTGTGGGATTTATGACTCTTCAGGAGTTAATCGGAGACGGTTGTAACTGCATTGCTGAGAGAGAGAGAGAGACAGAGTGAGGGAGAAGGCAATGGAATCATTCGTGAGAGTCTGTTTTTTTCCATAAAGAAGGGCTGTTTAGGAAGCCATGCCTGTGATGTGAGTCTCGGGTGGAATGTGGAAGGACCCTCCGTTGAACAGTGTGGATGGCGTCTTCGAACCACCTCCCCAAGCTCGTCAGTCTCTGGCATGACACTAGTTTCTATTGGACTTGTGTTACTGTGCAAAAAAAAAATTACCTCATGAAATGATGACAATCAATTCATTTCACGCTACGCAACAAAAACATTATTTACAGCGGGGTAACTTTTCCCCCAACCAGAACGCTGGATTCTGAACGGGCACAGTGGGCTGTTTGTTTTACCTGCACGCTCTTCACGGGTCACAGCAGTGGGCTTTCATCTCCTCTGGGAGAACAACGAGTCCTTTCAGGACACGCCAGGAAAAGCACCCGCTCCAAGGTGAGTTGGTGCATGTGGCATATCCTGTGGGGAGCGCCGCTTTGATCTCACGTTCACGATGACCAAAACGCAGAGAACACTTCACGTGGAGAGAACAGGGCCGGGGGGGGGGGGGGGGACGCTGAGCAAATGTCATATGGGGTAACTGCCAAATGACGTTTTTTCAGTGAATACAGTAACCTAAGTGCTGTGCCCTCCTGTAAAACCAACCCAGCCTGACCGTGGTGGGGTTTAAGAGGTTTTAATGGTATAACGATCATCCCATAATAGTAAGGTCTCCTTCTCTCCCCCACTCCTCGAGATTTCCCTCTCTTCACTCCCCCCCCCCCCCTCGCTGTCCCTCTGCCCCTCTAACTCACCTTCCACGGCGCCAAGGGAAATCACTGCAATCAATAGTTTCTCTTTCAGGGAGATCGCTGGCTGTGCTCAAGGGTAACAGAATTCTCAGTGGCCTTCAGTGGGGCTCCAATCAGGCCATACACTTAGACCCACATGACTGGGCGTGGAACCCAGGGCCGAGGTCTGACATATGCATGGGATCTTTTGGCTCCAAGCCCTCTCTGATTGATCTCCCCGGCGGCTCTGGATCAAAGCTTGGAAAAACTCCACTTTTACGGTAAAGTCGGTGGTAGCTGCCGCCAGTATGCATTGGATGTGGTATTATGAATGGCTTGTATGTAACCGGTATTCAGGGCCACACCAAATGAATGCACTGTGTAAGGTGAACTGAAAATGGACCATCGTGGATGCAGTGCGGAACGATGATACAAAGAGAAACCTTGGCTTAATGTTACTGTCTTGACATACAGTTGTGGCAATGTGGCGTTGTAGATTCAAATGTTGGTGGGACTATGTTGGGTAGTGAGGCATTGTGGGTAGTACTTGTGCTGCTGTGTATGTGTGTGTGTGTGTGTGTGTGTGTATTGATGCAGGCGTGTGTGGCCCTGCAGTCACAGTTGTTGGTGATATACTCCTTAATCCCAGACAGGCGCAACACACAAAAACATGCGCACACGCACACGCGCACGCGAAACGCCTATGCACACATTCAGGAAACGTTCTTCGAATCAACATAACGGACGTTAACATCTGAACGTCCCGCGGTTGCATTCAACGTTCAGCGAGCCGGTGTTCAGGGAGCCGGTGTTCAGGGAGCCGGTGTTCAGCGAGCCGGTGTTCAGGGAGCCGGTGTTCAGGGAGCCGGTGTTCAGGGAGCCGGTGTTCAGCGAGCCGGTGTTCAGGGAGCCGGTGTTCATTTCTGACAGGTCAGTCTTGACACAATTACGGACCTCAGATTTGGAAGTAAACACAAGTCCATGAGGCAGCAGCCTAATTCCCGATTTGCATAATTAGCGTGCATTTTCAAGAGGGGCCGGCCAGTTAACGAGATGAGGGTAATGAGGGAGAACGAGGGCTACCAAGGTGGTGTTGGGGGGGGGTGTCGTCCAGCAGGTGGGTGACAAGGGGTTCCACAACTGACTCCTACAGAGATTACACCCGACCCTTTCTCGACACACACCTTCGCCCTCCTCTGCCAGCCCCCCCCCCCCCAGGGCATAGCCGCTACCTGACAACATTAATAGTTGACAAACTGTCTCCCAAAGCCGCCACGCACGGCCTCCTCCTCACACAGCCGCCATTGTCTCTTGTCAGTGATACTGGCTTGACATGGTCCTTGTAAATCAATGGCGTCAGGTTTTTTTTTTCTTCTCTCTTTCCAGGAGAGGTTTACGAGTAGGTTTATCGTTTTCACGTGACAGCGGCAGGCCCGTTGTATTTATCATAGCCAAGCTTGTAAATTAGAGTGGGCAGATACACCACCGCTCTTCCTCCAGCGTTCCCACCAAGTCTACTTTCATATTTTAAACTGGATTTGTTCCTGTCTCAGTGGTTTATGGCTTATGGTTGCCTTCTCTTTCACTTGTATTGACAAGGGGATGATCCCTGACTAAACGGCACAACAACCATTCCAGAAAGGCCTCGGAGAAACTAGCCATTCTTTTGTTTCGTCCAAAGGGATCTGTGTATACCCTTTATCCTTGAATGGGTCTTTGGTGTCCCATTACAACTGGAGGGTGTTTATACAGGTCCATTTATGTTTCTCATTCAATCAACACACTGTGTTCCGATCCTGCTCCTGGTTTTAAAGGCTTTCCGCTGGTTAAAAAGTCATCGGAGACCCTCTGAACTACAACGCCCACGATACATTTGTTCAGGATCGCTCCCTATTCCCGCTGTAGTGTAGTGGTTTGGACCAGAACTCCTAAACAGTGAAATAATGATGACGCTTCTCTGAGTCAGTCAGGTTCCTTTGCTACAGGATACGCCTCTCTGCCATGGCAACAAGAAGCAGACACATTATTTAACTCCAGCCTAGGCGGCGAGGTCGTTAGCCGTTCTGTTCTACTATTTGTCAAAAGTGCCTCAGACAAACTGAGCTAACCCCCCCCCCCCCCCAATCCAATGGCATAAGAGGGAAATAAGGAAGTTGGAACAATCCTTGTTGTAGCAATATAAGCCTGCCAGACACTCTGCACTGTTTGAATATTCGGCCATTATTGGACCTAACACACTGCCTTATGGTACTGATTTGGTTGGAGCTTCTATAATTCATGTTGCCGACTAACCATGTCTTCCCTTGAACAGGGTAAATACTGGATCAGCTGGCTTGGATTCTGTTAAAGAAGATTCCTGCAAAGGCCCCGTTATGCATCAGCGCACATCCTCAATTGACTCCTCTCGCCACGTCTTCCTGTCTCTCGCTCCCTCAGTCTCTCCTAACCGGGAGGAAATAGGCATCGCCGTTTGGCAGTCAAGAGAGACAACGGGAGATTTTGCTTCTGCACGTCTATATCTTCCTCTGATCACGAGGTGTCATGAAACAGGTTCTGTCTCTGCCCTTGACTGTTTTCGAGTGGGGGGGGGGAGTGGAGATGCGTTGGGAAAGGCAGGGTTTATTTTCGACGCCTGCGCTCAGGTTTAGTTGCAGACGCGGGAATAACGTGTAACAGCTGGGCGTCTCGGTGAATTTCAATTGCGTCCCTGGGAACATTTCGTACGTGTTGCGTGCCAATAGTGATTATTTTAACGTGACGATTTGTTGGTTTTGTTACTGAGCAATTCTGTTGTGTTTTGCCATTTTACTGCGTCAAAGGTATGATTGTCAACCCCTGATATTAGGCCACAGAATTACGTAGCTTCGGCCCTGTGAAGATAACTGCTAGGCTGTGTTTATTGCTCTTCATACATTTACACAGGCTCCTCTCCCTCCTCAGGTTACCGATCTTCCCTCCCCAACTTCCTACAGCACTATTACGAGCAGCTTATTACTTTATGAGCAGCCTGTGAAATCTGCAGGCAACTCCCATTTACACCAATTAACATATCAAATTAACATATAAAGCCTAATTACCCAAATCACGGGGAGTGGAGTCCATAAAGGTTATCGGGTGTTAGTGCTTGGCAAAACACAGATGGGAAGGCTAGTGTGGCATTGTGTTGTGTGTGTTGCATGTGTGTGTCTTTTTATCTATACAGCATATACCCTTTATTGCTGAAGTTATATATTGGCCATTAAGATGACACCGGTCGGCCATCTTGGCTCTCCCAGTAGGAGCAGCCCTCCATTGGCATGAATGGAATTCTATGGTCTTTCGTTTAAATGTTTCAAGGAGAACATTTATTTTGTTACTGTAGCAGGGGTACACTGATTAACAAAAAATTATTACAAAATAACTTTAGATTAGTTCACGTAATATAATTGAACTTATGCAATAAGGTGTAGATTATTGAATAAACATGGAAAGAAATATTGTAGAATTAATAAATGCTCTCTCCTCTATCTGTCCCCACTGTCCTGTCGATGAAGCATACGCAATGCTAATAAAATGCTGAAATGTAAAAAAAGAAGAAATATATTAGGCTCACACAGGTTTCCCTGTCGACAGTTGAGTGTTAGCAGGCCATGGTCGTGACTATTAACGAACCAACAACACCAAGGACTCAAAAATACACGCAGGAAATGTGTTTGTCCTGAATATTTCCCATCATGCTTTGGGAAGGGAGCAAGGAACATGTCCATTGATGAAGAGAAGGGCTACTGTTCTAGTGTTGTTTCACATTCCACAGTCACAGTGTTTACATTCAGCCCCCCCCCCCCCCCCCCCCCCCCCCCCCCCCATCAGCAGAGAGGGTGGAGGGGGAACAAGACAATTGGTTTTATATGTTTGGGTAACTAGTGAGGTCATCGGTGAAGGTCATCAGTTAGTCATTCCACTACCGTCCCGCCACAACGATCCGAAACCTTTGATTTCAAGGATGAACGTGAACCAGTGATTGGTTCCATCTGCTCTTGCTGTCAGTGTTTCCTCTAAAGTTGGGTTGGGGGGAAAAAAACGGAGTTGTAGGTGACGGATCCCGGTGCCCGGAGCATGCCAATGTGTTTATACACGCCTTGCATGGCAGCTTTCATGAGACATTTACCCCCTAATTTGCGACAAGCTTATGTGTGAATAATTAATGCCAATTAATCCTTAATTACGGTGATTAGGCAAGTCACAGGAAATTAAGCTACAGCTGGAGAAGTCACCCCCCCCTCCCCACCTTTCTCTACTACAACCCCCCCCCCTCTACCCCCGCGCCTGGGAACAGGAAGACTGGGCGTCGGGGTGTGTGCCAAGGCTTCTGTGAGCGACAGTGTGCGCATGCCCATGCGTGCGTGCTTGTGTGCGTGTGTGTGTGTGGTCGTCCACTGGGTTGTAGCTGGGTTGTAACTTGAAGAAGTGTAAACATGACATAGAGGTTCTTCCCCATAACAATGTAGCTGTATTGACTAAATCAGTATTAAAAAGCATTTAAACACAAATATAATGGCATCAATTTTTTTCTTTCACCTAGAGAACATGGAGTACTTGTTTGTCAGACTGAAAAGCTTCAAACCTCATCTACATGACAACTTTTAAAAACTCTTGACCTGCTACCAAACACGCGACTGAACTGGCGAAGACAACAGCCGAGACCAGTATTAGTTGTCGTGGGCACCTGGAGCTGCGATTCTGAACCAGAACCTCATTAACACCAGGCCCAACGTCCCCCTGGTACTCTAACTGAGCCTCATGCCACACAGGGACGGATGTCTCTATCGCCGAAATTAAATGGACATAAAACGAATAGCTTAGGGGAGCGGGAGAGCAAGGTAAAAGGAGTCCTGCAATATCTGTGATTATGTGTCAGGCTGTTTGGGTTAAGGGGCAGCTTTTGTTGTCTAATTCGAGTGGGCTGGGGTCGGCGGTTATAGGCAGAGTGCATCCTGGGATGGGTTGAGATCGTTTCTGGCAGCAGTTAGTGAGAGAGAAGATGGGCATCTGGCTTTGTTTTTCTCCCGGGGGAGTTCCCCCATGACACCCCAAAATTATGGTTCCTGTTGCTGCACCAATGCCTGATCAGCATTAGCAAGCTCTGAGTCTCAGGGACTCCTCTTCAGAACGACCGTGTGGCCAGTGCAATGAAACCTCCTCCCAGTTTGATGTTGGTGCAAACTCACCTAACACATTTTTGGTGTGTGTGTGTGTGTTTGTGTGAGATGCAGTTGTGGCAGGCCCCTGTGTGTGTTGTTGTAAAGTCTTTTGTCATCCATGATGGAACACCTCATCCAACATGGAGGAAATCTCCCCTACATATCAGACAGTTGCAGCAGAACTGGACTGGCCCGGCCGGCCGGCCCTGGACTGTGCTGACTACAGCCTCAACAATTACTGTGCTTGAATCTCGAAACACAATTTGCTTGTTCTTAGTGGGGAGGTCTTAGGCTGATGATCATCTCGTAAGGCGTCTGCTTATTTGACCGCTAATTTGAGCAGACTTTGCTGACAAGCTGCTTAAGTATCAGCTCTTTGTGTTATGCCTGAACCACTTTGGTTATCAGCACATGATACTGACGTTCAGGATTTGGGCCACGTTCGCTTGGCCTTCAGATTGCAGTCGCATTAGTCAAGTCTATTCCTATAAAGATTCTGGTAGTATTTGAATCCTAAATCCTTGAATGTACATTTGATTCCAATTAAGTATGTGATACTATGTGCAAATGTATGTAGACTGATAATATGTGTGTGTGTGTGTGTGTGTGAGTGGTGTAAAGATGTCAAAAGTTCACAGTTCAATTCCAATTCGGTACAAATTTAAAGAACAGTTCTCAAATCGTTTTTTCACACTTGGTTAGAATCTTTTGCACCTGGGCATAATTGCACATTTCACAAAAATGCATTTCCTCCACCTTCACAATGAACAAAATAAACAAAAATGTACAATTGCAAAGACACACCCAACGTTTTCATCGCCAGATATGTGTATTTTGAAACGAACATCCCTTTTGATCTTTTGCACAGGGTCCAGACCCGTCCGTCTCTGCATTTGTTGGAAATGCTTCACTTTGGAGGTACTGTGATGCACTTCCATTTAAGCGTCTTCTTGTCCGCTGTGTGAAAAAGTTGGAGTGCCTCTCGCGGACCCGTCTAGTTAGAGTGGAGTTGGGCGGTCGGTATCAGAGCTGATGTTGCCGAAGTGGAGGCTACACAGCTTCAGTAGAAGAGACGAAGCTCGGTTGTTAGTGTCTACTAACTATGCCAATGTTTACTCAGGGCCTCCATTAAATATTAACGCGTTACCAGCGAGAGGCTCAGTCGAGACGGGACGTGTCAGCTGAAGAGATTCGTTTGCCTGTGAGGGAAGTCAGGGAACGGCTGCTTCAGCGTAACGAGCATCTTCAAAAGTCATCCTTCCTGACAGACGCCCTCCAAACACCACCCCCCCCCCCCCAAAAGAAAATCCCTCACTAAAACTGATGCTTGTTACTGTAAAACTTTCTTTTTTTTTATTTTCCACTCAAACCAATGTTCTAAGTGTTCTGACTGAGGGAGGGGAAAAAACATTTATTTCTTATTTATTTTCTGTACCTTCTAAAAAGGCAGCGTGGGTTTGGGAAATTGGATTTCTTAACCAGCTGGAGCCTCAGAGTCTGCTTGTGGGGTTGTCGCCACTTCTTCGTAATGCTGCATTTTGGAAAAAACAAATTCGTTTTAATTTCTGAAGAAAACCGGGGATAATGGTGGATCCGCTCTTGCAGTGTTATCGTACAAGTGCGTTTGGGAAAGGTGTCCCCAAATGCCGTCACGGCCAATCCTCAGCTGTCCGACGTCTACTAGCCTGAACAATAGTTAGTGGGATGTGTCTGAAATTAGGGAGGGAGGATTCATTCTTCCCCAGTGTGTCTAACGGGTTCTGTCTAATGATGCAGTCGCGTGACTCTTTAACATTTCGAATGGCAGCCATTTAGCCACTCGTTAATTTAACATGGGGAATATTCTAACATTGTCCTACAACGGTTTTTCAACTAGGAATCACAAACAGTAGCCAGAGAACGGGGATAAAAGCTGTGTCGCCATGTGTGTCATCGCCTAAAGAGGCCAATGAAACACTGACTTTGGGGGCGTGAACGACACCCTCGTTGGCACACATTCAACCAAGTGGATGTTTACCGCAGCATAGCTAGTGTTATGAAGTCGGTGGTGGTAGTCAGACATCAGTTAATCATTGTTTTTAGCTTTCATTCGGTAGATTTCTGGCGTTGACATGAACATCTGGGTTGACACCAAGCACCAGAGGCGTCACACAAACATCGAACACTCCTAAACGTGTTAAAGGCACTGCAAACAATAGCCTGAATGGAAACTATGTTCACTGGTGCGGGGGGGGGGGGGGGGGCTAGCGCGTTTGAGAGACTAGCATTACCATCTGATCCTGCATTGGGGCACGGAGGTTCTGAAAGACTATCCCTCAGCCTCCCGATGACCTCGTCTGTAGAGCTGCATTCCACACATGTTTTAGGGATCAAGTAACCTACTCTGTGCCATTCAACCAGGGAGGGAGGGATGGAGGGAGAGAGCGGGGAGTATAGATGGAGGGAGGGACGGCGGGAGGGGGAGAGGGAGGAAAAAGGGAGGGAGATGTCTGTTATTGTCGATGTAAATCAAACATTGTGTAAATCCTCTGTACCCAAAGAGATCGTGGTATCATGATTTGGCCCACATGATATTCTCTCCGGTTGCCACTGTTTTATTTTTTATCCGCAGAATAAAAAATTCTCTTCTCATTTCGTTTTCCGTCCAACTATAAGCTAGCGACCACGTCTTATCACAGCAATTAGACACGACGACCTACGAGATGTGCCCAGGTGGGCCGTGCTTTTCCCCGCCCTGCCTGTTCAGCCGAGAGGTCGGGGAATTCAGCGCGTGGGAGGACACGCTGCTTGGACCAACGACCTCAGTTAAGCTTGAAGGCACCTGACCTGCCTGAGAGAGTTGCCAGATCCCTTCGAGGGCTCTGCCTGTCTTCACATCCCATAGCTCAGAGTGGTGAAAGTCCAGTATGTCGATACGCTTCACCCCCTGGTGCCCCCCCCCCCAAGTTAAACCTGAGAGTAAACTGACATTTTCTAAATGTTTATAAATATGCCTATATTTCACATCATTCACAAGTATACACTGTTCAAAACGCAAACGGTCCTCTGTTTTTATTTCTCTGCAGTAATTTAACATGACAAAAAGTCTTACTAGCAAGAGACTTGAGATTTGGTGGAAAAAGTGTTGTGGGTGTAGTTTTACTAGATATTTTCTTTCTTTCTATTGACTACCATAATTCTACTGTTCATTATAACTACTGTCAATCAATCAAACAATCATGTTTCAATGGATTTCAATGAACAGATGCATTTAGCTAATTCCGGTAGGAGAAACCTACAGTGACTTTGTCCTAGTTGTTTTGTCGTCTCCAATTACGCTGCATGTCTATAAAACAACGTTATGACTAATTTGCTCTCACACAGCCAACGCTGGCTATCGGTGACCATAAAAAAAGGAATCACCAACCACACACCAGGGTGCCTGGGGAAGATAAAACGCATGTTCTCCTTTCTTTATGGCATAAAATATGCATTTAGGTTCCTCATTTCAACTCCAATTGGTGCCGCTCGGTAAAGAAATCCACCACCTCCCACGTTTCCCTTCAATATTTAATTCCACTATTCTCCCCCCCCCTCCTTAAAACCTGTCATTATCCTGCCGCGAAGTCGGCATCTTGTGTTGCGGGGAACAGATTAAATTATACTTGGAAATGGCCACCAGAGTGATTTAAAGGGCGTAGGGCTGTATATTTGTTTTGCCCGCAACCAATAATGGGCTCTCGTGCCAAAAAGGTGCTTCGTTTCAATCCCCAGTTCATTCCTTTCTATATTTATTCATGTTTCCGTGCTCGCCCCCCCCCCCCACCCCCCCATCCTCCCCCATCTGTTTTGTCTCACCTAACACAGGATACACCTCTGGTCTCTGGTGGTTCGGTTTAATATACACACACAGGAGGCTCAGAGGCGCCCCGGCCGTCCAGAAGGAGGGCAGATTATAAGGGGGGAGGAGTGGGGAACCTATATTAATGGTACTCTCAATCTGTTGATACAATACATGCATTACCCCAATAGCCTCGCAAGCAATCATTAATCTAACGCTGCTAGTTTTAGCATACAGGGCCCTGTGTTCGGGTCCCAGAGGTCCTCATACACACCGAGCTGAAAACTGCCTCAGGACCAGTGATGGTTGTTGGCCGGTCAGTGGGGGCCCCGGCAAAGGTGTTCACTCTGAAATGGACCGCGCCGATTGAGACGGCGTTCGCCGCTTCCTGAACCACATTAAGCATTCAGTTGTATTTTTTAGGTTTATGTGTTTCGTTATTTCTGAACCACAACAGACACAAGATGTTCCCTCATGGAAAACTGAAGTTAATTTAACATGAGGTTGCGTGAATTATTTACTATTGTTTTATAAGAGCAGTATTTTTTGTGAGATGGCAGCTAGACCATTCAAGCACAGTAGAAGGCCAGTACAATATATCCTGCCCAGTGGAATTGCATGAAATGCAGCATTTGTAAATTAGTTTATCATTTGTGTCCTTCGTCCATATGCTCGCATGTTTGTCGCTCTACAACAGGTCAGGCAGAATTATAGATTTGGGCTGCCTTCAGAACGAATGCCGTTCTGTTGATCTGCTAGTGACTTTGGAATATTACTCATTCGAAGCTAACATGGAGTCATGGCTCTGTCATCTGAATGTAAGGCTGTGGGGTCAAGTACTGTCAGGAAGAGGGTGGTTTCTGCCAGACCCCCTGTTGTTTTCACATCAGTGTAATCAGCCACATACGGCAGGGCCTGCAACCAGTCCAGATTAATCCAGATTAATTACATGGCGGATCAATTCATTTACATCTGCTTAAGGCCGGCACTTCCCTTATTGACTTGGCTAATTTGGATTGCTGGAACATTCCGTTAAGTTTCCGTTGTTCAGTGCTGCGCCGTGGCGACGCAGTTACACGCGTGATCCAATCCGCCATGACGTCCAGACACATACATGTACATTCATTACGGGCTGTGATAGATTACAGTCATTCTATTGGTCCCGTTTCAATGTATTTCTCATCTGGTTGAAAAACAGCAATGCATGTTGTCATTGAACTGTGAGATCTATGACTCACGTGTGTTCGGAAACTCAGGAATAAACTAGTCAACCCCCCCCCCCCCCCCACCACCTGACACAACCCGCTACGGGGCTGGGGGGGGCGGTGGGGTCACAACTTCTTATCACGGTTCTCTCACATTATTGTTCACGTCGAGATAAAAGCTTGTTGAGGCTGAACAGTCGAGTTCACCGCGAACGGCGACTGCCTGCTAGGTCCGGCTGCTGTGGTGGCGAACGCCTCTCACGTGTCCTGTAGCTAAGCACGAGGTCGTGCACGTGTTCACCGTTTCTTGTCTGAGGAAAGAGATTCACGCGTTTCTACATTCTGGTGTTCTCCGGAACCCCTACGACAACCGAGCCCGGAACCCCTACGACAACCGAGCCCGTCCACTTCAGTGAGCCTTTCAACTGAGCAGTCGGTCTCAGCCACGAACGGAGCGATGCCTGACCTTTCTGCCCACGACCCGATATTTATATTTACTCAGTCCCATGGGCCAGCTGGTTCTCTGTCTGTGTGTGTGTGTGTGTGTGTGTGTGTGCGCATGTGCGTGCATGTGTGCCGCACATTCTTGTGTGAATGTGTGTGTACCTGTCTGCTCTTGTGTGTGTGTGTGCGCGCGTGCGTGCCTCAGACTGAAGGTCCACAAGGGTTTATTGATCGGGGCCCCATCAGGGGAACCGTTCCGGTTTGCGGAGGTTAACAAGGAATGCAATCAAGGAGTCTGTGTCCCGGCACAACTGTGCGAAATAACGGCGCGGGCCTCTGTGATTAATTTATATCGATCTGCATTTAGCAAGGACATATTCTGTATAAGTCCCTGGAATGAAGTGGTGGGATATCGCTTGGCCCAAGGGTAAAGCTGTAATGAGCTGATGAAGCTACACCATAGACTGCCTGCCGGGCATGTTCATTGCTTGCCATTTAGGGGGGTTCATAGGGACTTATCAGGCACTGGGCTTCACGCACACACAGACACACACACACAAATGTTTATAATGTATATTATAAGTAACAAAAGAGATGAGTGTACAATATGAAGGTTTATGCGATAATATGTCACCCGCCTGCCCTGGAACATTTCCACCTGTCACCCCGAAACAAAGCGAAGAGGCTGTTCCGTCAAATATTAGCTTTTGCTCAGGTGATAACTGTGATGCGACGAAAGACATGGGACGGCATTATAAAGCCGTAACCCTGGACAGGGCCAGGTTCAGTCGACAGCTGCTTCAGCGTTCCGATGTGTTTACATATCCAATAACGTTCCCATGTTGACCTTAGTGCATCATCAACTTCCCATTACGACACTGGAGAAAAGGGAACTCTGGGGACCACTGGACAGTTCTCGTGTGTTTGATCAGATTGTGGCGTGAGAGAGCAAACAGTGCAGGATAGGAAGTTGTTGGGGATCCACGACAAGTGGACATGAACTGGAGGTAGACATGAGGACCACACCGCTTCATGTTGTTGGTAACGTCTGGTCCGCATACTGTCACGTCCAGTACACATTCTGTCATGTCCAGGACACATTTTGTCACGTCTGTTACACATTTTGTCACGTCCGGTACACATTCGGTCACATCCAGAACACATTCTGTCACGTCCGGTACACATTCTGTCACATCGGTTACACATTCTGCCACATCCGGAACACATTCTGTCACATCCGGAAAACATTCTGTCACATCCAGTACACATTCTGCCACATCCGGAAAACGTTCTGTCACGTCCGGTATACATTCTGTCACATCCGGTACACATTCTGTCATGTCCGTTACACATTATGCCACATCCGGAACACATTCTGTCACGTCCGGTACACATTCTGTCATGTCCGTTACACATTCTGTCATGTCTGGTTCAAATTCTGCCACATCCAGAACACATTCTGTCTCATCTGGTACACATTCTGTCACGTCCGGTACACATTCTGTCACGTCTGGTTCAAATTCTGCCACATCCAGAACACATTCTGTCATGTCCGTTACACATTATGCCATATCCGGAACACATTCTGTCTCATCTGGTACACATTCTGTCTCGTCCGGTACACATTCTGCAACTTCCGGTACACATTCTGCCACTTCCGGAACACATTCTGTCACATCCGGTACAAATTCTACTTCATTAAATGATTTGTACTTGTGAATTCTTTAAATATGATTTTAAATAAGTATTTTAGCAGACACTTTGGTGGAACTGAGCTTACAATTCTGGTGATTATGGCACCATACTGGACACATTTAACCTCACCTCTGTACGAGCTGATAAGTCCATCTGCTCCATCAATATTTGTGTCTCACCTCATTTACTGTATACTGAGCCAAAATACAGTCAGAGGTGTGGAAACACCCATTCAAGTGACAAGTACTGTACAAAGAAATCATGCTAGGTGTTGGTCCCGGGTTTCATGACCTGAAATGAAAGATCCCAGAAATCTAATGAAATTAGTCAGATTTACTAACCTGAACAACACAATCTTGCATTTTTGTTATATGGTTTGTATGTTTTTATATTTTTGACAGTTAAGCACAGTTTATAAGCAATATTGTATATAAGCACTATAGCCACACAATGTCAATAAAAAATATCTGTTGATTTTGTTTCCCATTCTGGGAAAAGAAATCCCAGGTAAGAAATACATAAATGACTGTATCTGAAGCTGTAAAGGGGACAAGGAGTCAGATTGTTTCCGACTTATTAAAACAAAAGGTGATACTATGCTCAACAAAATTACAAAAGGTACCCAAGTACTTTGAGTCAGAGGACTCGGTGGACCGTAAAGCATTTGGGAAATCCCAACACTCTGTTGTCAACCAATTCCACCAGCACAGCACAGTAGAAGTTGTCAAGAGGCTTAACAAAGAGGTTTGAAATTTCACCTAAGTGTTCGGGAAGATAATACTGCAGTATGCACTGAGGCGGCACTCTGAGGTAATAATGCTCCTCTCTTTAAAAGGGAGAAAGTGGTGGTTATTTACAGATGATGGGGCTGTATTTGACCTGGCTAGGCCATCGACTCTTTGATCCTTTCTTTTCCCGGAGCCTTCGTGTTAGCACCAGACGCTGCACTTAGCCATGATATTTTATTGAAGGTCAACTTACTGCTCTGAGGAAGATTACATTGAAATATATTTCTACTTCTGTTGGGCTTGATAAATGCTGCATTGATCTATGAGAGTATTCTGCTTGAAACGGCACATTTCTAGGGAGAGTAATACAATGTTTTTTTAAGTTTATTAATCTTTATAGATCGAAGGGAAGTGTGGCCAGATTAAATAATGTGTAGGGCCGATACAATATATACACACACACACACTTGTATTTCAGACATTTGTATTTTGTTTAGATGTTCATTCAGATTGGTTTAGATTAGGGTTAAGGTTGAAACCTTTTTAACGACACTTGTCGAAAGCAATGTCCTGGTTCTAAGGATTGTGGGTTCAATACCAGGGCTATAGGCCATATTTTTAAACATATATTCTGATGGTGGTGGTGGGGGGTGGGCAAGGGGTGGTAAAGGGTGGGGCAGGACTGTATATCCAAGCAGGTCACACAGACACACACACACGTTGTTGTGGATGAGAAGTACAGTGCATCTCATGAAGCATGGTCCGAGCCACATCTCTCGCTGTCGCACACATGCATGCCCGCACCCGAGGTAACAAAGTCAAGTAGTGTGGGCGCGTTGGCGCACGCGCTCACAGTCTGACACCGGTCCGACTCAGGGACTCGGCGGTGTCCGTCCGAGACGGCGTCCGTTGTGGGCGTTTGGGGGCCGTCAGAAGACCGGGTGCTTCGTCTCTCAACAGTGTCCAAAACAACGGTACGTTTCGTGATGTCGCTTTCTGCAACCATTCGTGACTCGCCTTTCCCCAGGCCCAGTCGGGTGGTGCGGCGCTTTGGTTGGGAGTCCGCGGGTCAGTGTTGACATCCGGTATCCTTAATGTGTGAGGGAGCAGGCGTACTGTTTGGCCCGGGTAAGGAGTTTGGGCGGCTAGCCTGGAACAACACCTATAGTCTACTACTTACTATAACTACATTCCATTCTCTCCACAGGCACACACACACACACACACACACACTGGCATGCTGGTTCCCTCAGCTCCCTAAGGACGACACATAGATCATTTTCCATTTGGAGAGAGCCAGAGAGAGAGAGAGAGAGAGAGAGAGGGAGCGAGAGCAAGCCTGAGAGTCTAAAAGAGATGCAGAGCGGGAGAGAAAGAGAGGGAGAGAAGCGAGAGTAAGGATAGATACGCAATATGTAGACAGGCCTTTGTGTCTCGAAGGCAGCTCATTCCCCTCAGATCAGCTGCAGTCTGCAGTCTGGTAATTGGTGCTCTATAGGTTTGGCCGGGGTTGGTTTCACAGACCTGAGGCGACGGGGAAGCTCGGAATTGGAGTCGGATTCTCCTTTATTACAGAAGAGAATGGGCTGCCGCTCCTTCAGGCGGTGTGTGTGTGTGTGTTTGTATGTGTGTGCAGCAGGCTGTTTTCTGTGAATGCACTCAAACCAAATCACGGTGATGGTCTGTCAGTGTTGTGTGTGAATGTGGAGCTGCAAGGCTCCCGCTCCATCGCAATGTGAGCTGCAAGCCGGCTCTGATGCTTGCCATGAAAGGACGCACGCGCGCACACACGCACACACACATATTGCGTGCACGCATGTGCAATAAAAAAAATCCAGACAGAAATAGCCAGCCTAACCCAACCCTCTTTTCACAAAGAGCTCCACACAAGCCGACCTTCCCCTCGATGAAGCAGAATTAAATGACTGCTAACACAGAATCTTGCCGAATAATTTATACAGTCCTACGCGATCCATGGATGTTGTACTAGATTGCATTCTTCATGTATGTATGCATTCGTCCCACTGCATCTTCGAGACCTGCTCGGCGACAGTGTGCCCTGGTTTCATTCAATCTTCTGCCTACTAATTAGAGAGCTCCTAAGTGTAGAAGCGAGCTGTTGGAGAAGGAGAGGAAATGCCTGTGGGTATTTCAGGAGAATCTCTCCACTGTTGAATTTGCATCATTTGCCTAAGGCCTGAATAAAGAATCACACCACCACCAATGCCTGAGTGAGGACTCGGTTGGAAAAATGGGGGCAAGAGTGAATTGGAATGAGAGATTAAAGAGGGAAAAAGAGATATATGGGTTAGATATCATTAGAGATGCTGAATTATGGAAGAGGTAGACTTTGGGAAATGCAGCGGGCCCGAAAGGTTTCTCGCTGGGAATTGACTGTGAAGACGTGAACTGTAAAATTTAAGGGTTTATGCTTTTTCTGTTGAGATAACTTTAGTTCTTACATCCATTTTATAAAGGCTGCATTATCTAGCTCAGTTTTAAATGGGTATGAGCTGGTTGTTTGAACACCCGTCAGTCTTCGCTGTGTGTCAGCAGGCTCCTCCCCTTTCCCTGTGTCAGCAGGCTCCTCCCCCTTCCCTCTGTCAGCAGGCTCCTCCCCCTTCCCCGTGTCACGGTTATGACAGCAGTACTATAGATTTACATAACTGATTTATAGGGATTCCTGACACCTGGTTGTGTTATGGAGCCTTTTATAACATGATGGGCACTTTGGCAGTGGATGAATACACACACTCATACACATATCCTTGTGGGGACCAAAACATATGTTCCTCTAAACCCTACATATAACCACAAATCCCTAACATCAACCCTTAAAACTAAACCCAACCTCTAGTACCTAACCCTCAGTTGAATTCTAATTTCACCCTAAACCTCTAAGCTGGTGAAAAGTCCCCACAAGGTTGGAATGTCCTTGTTTTACTGTACTCGCAGGGATTTTTGTTACCCAGAAATATTGTTAGACCTGCAAGTACACACACACACACACACACACACACCGGGATGGAGCAATGAGACGGAAAAGAAAAAGCCTTGCTAAAAGAGAAATTCCATCCTGCTCCAGTGGCCAATGAGAGGAGTGAAAGTGACAGCTGGACAGAGGTGGAGAGGCACTGTGGGCCTCCGTGTTACAGTTAATATACCTGACATGAATATCAGCCCCTGGGTAGCTACTCAGCCCCGCCCCTGTCATCCTCGCTGCCGGCTGCAGTGTTATCTGGGAACAGGAGGGGGGCGGGGAGAGCGGCGGACAGGCTAGCGGTTGCAGTCGCACCGGTGAACGAATGGTTGCCGGATCGAATCCCCGAGCGGACAGGGTGACAAATTTGTGAGGCACTTGACCCCAGTTGCTTCTGTGAGTGGCCCCGATCCGTCTGTTAAAATGCAAATGTGAAACGAGAGCAAGAGGGTGGAGAGAAAGACATGGCTAACGCTAGCATCAAAAAGGCACTGTACGTGTTAGCATCATTAATGCATTAAATTGACTTGATCAATGACTGCAGGTGCCACTCGGGCGAGACCCAGTGGGATCAATACACTCTGTTTTATAATCGGGCGACCTGTGGCTGGGAGATTTTTTAATTGGCAATTGCCATTACTGTTATACCTAGATAATATAATAATTATATCCAACCTGGTAAATGGCCAATAGTGACTGCCCCCCCCCCCCATACGTCCTGCAGAACCTGCCCCTAAAAGACTGTTAAGCCGGTTTATTGAGTGTGAACTGAGAGGAAATATAAAAGAGTGTTGGTGGTCAACTGTTAATGTGCCCCAAGGACGAGGTGGGGAGATCAGCTGATGCGAAAACGAAACGCTGGGTTTGGTGTGGCGGTCGTTTTTTTGCCCCCCCCCCCCCCCGGCTTGGATGGAACCGCGGCCAGTGGAGCGCTGAGTTATTGCCCACCGTGGCGACTCTGCGTTCCGAAGCGCGACCCGCCATCGCCAAGCCTCCTCGGATCAGTGGCACTGGTACAAACAACACAGGCAGCTCGCAAGACAGTGCTCAGATGATTTTGTGTGTGTGTGTGTGTGTGTGTGTGTGTTGCCCTGAAGTCAGCATGGTTGAAATGTTACAAAACGATTGGAGCTTTAGCTTGAGCTACTTTTCCCACTGCCTGAAACAAATGACAAATGACCTGGGCGACGACAAATGTTTTCAGCCATGCCTCCACGCCCCGCACAGAAAGAAAAACAGCAAGTAGTTACAATAAGTGATGGGAATAAACAAAGGTTACAGCTTGCTTCAAATGCTGACCCTAAATGCTGGAAATGTTATTTTTTGAAAGCAGGGTTAATTGAGTTTCTTTGTAGAACATTTAGCCATAAGTTAGGAATGTAAAACCACTTTAGGATCAATATATTAGTTTGTCCATACAGGGCTATTGTGTATTGTATTGGCTATGTACTGTACATGGTGGTTGAGTGTGTATGAATGTGTGTTTGGTTCTAGAAGCATTGTGGGACACAACTCAGTAGTAGTAAGTTCACTCTACTCAATTAATTAGTTAACTCAGCTGGGAAGAAGACAATACTAATAACAAAAGTCTAGACATGATACCAACTGTATTCCTACTCCTTACAGAAGTCTATGAAAACTAGAAGACGTGACATCTTTTGTTAAGCCTGTGCTGGTGCTTATTCCTGTGGCTTGTCAAACAGGAATACCCTTTCCTCTGGCTTATTGTTTGGCCTTGTTTCTTGGCTTTGCCTCAAGGCATGAAGACTGATCTGTGGAGAAATTAACATCTGTGGAAAAACTCACTGTAGTGGGGAAACAGAGGGGAGGAAACTTAACAGGCAGAACTAGCAGTTCTTGAACAACAAACAGAAGGATTTGCTATTGTCCGCAGCTATGCAACATACATCAGAGGTTGCCGACCCTTCTCCTGTGAGGAAAAATAACATTTTGTTATTGGCTCACACATGAACAGCAACGCTAAATAGTGACCACTAAATGCGAATGGTAACGAGCTGCCGCTGGTTGGCTGATCGCCTCACGCTTGGCCTGACCTTTTCCCTGACAGGTCTCAGTATCCGCGGTGCTCAGGAGGAGGACCCTCCAGATCCCCAGCTCATGAGACTGGACAACATGCTGCTGGCTGAGGGCGTTTCCGGCCCTGAGAAAGGGGGAGGATCCGCAGCCGCCGCGGCTGCAGCCGCCGCAGCAGGGGGCGGCGCCGACAACTCCATCGAACATTCGGACTATCGGGCCAAGCTAACGCAGATCAGACAGATCTACCACACAGAGCTGGAGAAATACGAGCAGGTGAGACCGGGCTGGACCAATACGTCAATTCAGAATACACGGCTGCAAGATACTTTCTTATGATAATAATAAAAATAATAATGCTAATAATATGAATATTAACTAAAGTAACAATGCTATTAATAATCATACGAATATTATTAATTATATTATGAATAATAATTATAGTCGAAGTAATGTTGGTTGCTAAACCAATAGTCACATCCAGTCACAAGTGCGTCCATTTTACATATGGATGGTCATATTTGCATGATTCATTATTGTAACCGTGGATACACAACCACTTTGTTGTAAAGGTACTGCCTAGTTCAGTACTCACCCGGAGATTAGACCAATAAACACGCCAGTTGGTAAATCGATGTAAAACCTTTATAGTCGTATGAAAACTTTTTTAAAACACAGGTGTTTACATCACATCTATCTTCGCGTCAAGCTAATAGATATACACATTTCACCCCATGTGAAATGTTTCCATGTGATGCACCTTAAATTGATTTGGCTATATTCCCTTTCATTACAAGTCAACCTGATAAATCATTGATGCGTTCAAGAGTATATACATTATTTACTGCCCACTGGGGGGGTGAAGGAGGGAGTGGAGGGAGAGAACAGAGAGGAAAGAGGGCAGCGAAAAAGGAGGAGAAATTGGGAGAGAAGAAGAAGAAAGTGGGATGAAGTAAAGGGAGGTGGGGAGGATAACACATTAGCATAGATTTTAAAACATAATCAGTCTAAAAACCACAACTCTTGAATTTAATCAGAAACAGTTGTGGCCGTCATGCAAATGAGTTGGATGAGGGCAAAACCAACCTCAATCAGAGATTCTTCAAGGCATTTTTTTTCCCTTAACCGTTTGTGCCTATGTATTCCCTTTCGGGGTTACAAACTGGATCTCCATAAATCTCTTTGTGACAACGTCTGGGGTTCACAAAATCCCCTTGATTGCAGGCGTGCAACGAGTTCACCACACACGTGATGAACCTGCTGCGGGAGCAGAGCCGCACGCGACCCATCTCTCCCAAGGAGATCGAGCGCATGGTGGGCATCATTCACCGCAAGTTCAGCTCCATCCAGATGCAGCTGAAGCAGAGCACCTGTGAGGCCGTCATGATCCTCCGATCCAGGTTCCTCGATGCCAGGTAAGTGTGTGTGTGTGTGTGTGTGTGTGAAATCTTGGTTTTACTATACATATAGGGAACCTGAAGTTGAGTTGCAATTTGGTCCCTAAAAGTAGTTTTTTTGGCTGGTCGCCACAAGGAAAAAGGCTGTTTCCTGTTTTGGGGTTAAGTACATTTTAGTCTTTTTAGTGTCTTATAGCTAGACATATAAAAACACCCCTCTATCACACTGTTGTGGAACGCATTGTAACCATAGACCGGTACCATTTAACATTACCTACTCAGTCAGGTAAAATGAGAAGCCAGTTGTCCAGACAGTAGGGACAAGACCAAGGTGTTAAGTTTAGGGTATTAAATATACCGCGCCTGATGCCTGTCCTCTGTCACTTTGAAACAGGTAATGTGGCCCAAGGCCCAAGTTCTTAATTCTGTCACTCTTTCGTCACTGAGAATTTTACCTGCATCGCAGCAAATGCAAACGAGCTTCGTGACATACATAAATTCACTGAGATCGCAGGCTTCTCTGTGTGTCCACGCAGACTGCAAAACCACTCTCTTCTCTCCGCTTGGCTCTCCTTCCACCTGCTCTCTCCCTCTCACCTTCCGTCCTCCTCTCGTCTCTTTCTCTCTCGTCTCAGACGGAAAAGGAGGAACTTCAGCAAGCAGGCCACAGAGATCCTGAATGAGTACTTCTACTCCCACCTCAGCAACCCTTACCCCAGCGAGGAGGCCAAAGAGGAGCTAGCTAAGAAATGTAGCATTACAGTTTCTCAGGTGGGTGCTCCTCCCCCTACCCCCCCCCCTCCTTTCTCCTTCTCTCTGTTCGTCCGCAGACACACTGTGGTTAGTGGGAAGAGAAGAAGGCCAAATTGTCTTCCTTTGTCGGGATCAGTCTATGGGTGCCATATCTTAATTTAGTCGTCCTGCTTCTTCCTAAACAGCCAGAAAGGCCATCTCCACAGCAGGAAATACAAACTTCTAAAGTTTTTAGCTTCTAAAGTTAGTAATTTCCATATTAACATTTAATACTTGGTTTGCCTTAATGAAAAATGTATCAACCTCTACGAAAATGTCCATAGATTATAATCCACTTAATAATTAACATTTCCCTGCCGCAGGATTATTTTTCCTGCTGGCTCAAATTAAGATCCGTCATCTGTATCTGCCAGCTCTGGGTGATTGAGTACGGCTGGTCTACCGTTGCTCGTAACACTATTTTGTCATCTGCTTTTGAGTGCCAGTGGGGACTACTGATTGGCTGAAGGTTGTGTCCATGTCTAGGGTGAAGATGACATGTTAGTTGATTCTAAGCTCCAGTAACTCTTTGCATAAACGAGGGAAGAACTCCAAAATTCTAGCGATGGAGCTGGTCCAGGTGGATCTGTTTAATCTTTTTTTTTTTTTTAAAGCTCCCGCATGGAATCATATCCTGTCCTAACCCGGGTTCAGGAAGTGACATCACCATGCGTTGTTTTCTCAGCTGGCTCTAGATTCTTTCCCAGTTTGCATGTCTTTTCCCTCTCTTCATCATTCCCACCTGCCACGTGTGTGTCGTGTCTGTGTCCTCTGGGACTGTCAGATCTGCTCAGCCTTGTGACACTGTGACAGCGGTGAAACGGAACTGGAGCGTGTGATGCCGGACGGGGCGTTTGAGCGCTGCGCTAGGCAAGCGCTAGGTGCTAACACGCATAAAAAGTGACCCGTGTTGGCCACGCGTCGGTGGCCACCATTCCTCAGCCCCCTACTCCAACACAACTTAGACCTTACCTTCATATCTTGACAGTCCCCTACTCCAACACAACTTAGACCTTACCTTCATATCTTGACAGTCCCCTACTCCAACACAATTTAGACCTTACCTTCATATCTTGACAGTCCCCTACTCCAACACAACTTAGACCTTACCTTCATATCTTGACAGTCCCCTACTCCAACACAACTTAGACCTTACCTTCATATCTTGACAGTCCCCTACTCCAACACAATTTAGACCTTACCTTCATATCTTGACAGTCCCCTACTCCAACACAACGTAGACCTTACCTTCATATCTTGACAGTCCCCTACTCCAACACAACTTAGACCTTACCTTCATATCTTGACAGTCCCCTACTCCAACACAATTTAGACCTTACCTTCATATCTTGACTGTCCCCTACTCCAACACAACTTAGACCTTACCTTCATATCTTGACAGTCCCCTACTCCAACATAACTTAGACCTTACCTTCATATCTTGACAGTCCCCTACTCCAACATAACTTAGACCTTACCTTCATATCTTGACAGTCCCCAACTCCAACACAACTTAGACCTTACCTTCATATCTTGACAGTCCCCAACTCCAACACAACTTAGACCTTACCTTCATATCTTGACAGTCCCCTACTCCAACACAACTTAGACCTTACCTTCATATCTTGACAGTCCCCTGTTTTGCCCCAAGCATGTTTCCCCATCCGGATGCCCCTCCCCCTTATGTGTTCCAAACCAATAGGGAATCAGTCTTAGTCATTCAAGTGCTGTGGTGTGAAAAACTATACATACCCTTAAATATGGGTTCCTCAGCTAAGAGTTCATGCAGATCTATAGTATAGGTCCCCTTAAACCCCCCGCCCTGACCCCCCCAAAAATAAATCTACGAATAGTCATCCAAGTTAAAAGGCACTTTTCCCCCACTTTGGACATTTTCTTTTCTCCTCTGTGGTCACCCCGTAAAGCATCTGATATGTGAAATGTTGTCTCTGTTGTGTTGGGGGAGGGGACTGGGTGGGGTCCTGCGGAGTCATATCCTGTAAAAAGCCCATTCTTTTCTGCCTTCAGGGCGTGGGAACCACCATCACAGTGTCACAGGTATGTCTTGATCTCTCTCTTCATCCGCTGTGTTGTTCTTCCTGTTGTCCCATGTCTTGTCATTTAGTCCCATCCCTAGGCTGTGTGGTGTCCTGTGGTGCTCGGTCGCTAGGGTAGGGCGCAGCGTTCGCAACGTCATGGTCGTGGGTTTGATTCCCGCGGGGGGACGGGGGGGTGGGGACGACGACAAGTACGAAGACGTATGGAAAATGTACGACTCCACTAAGTCACTCCGGATAAGGGTGTCTGCTGAATTGCTATGGTGTGAATGGTCATGTTTTTTTTTCTCAACACACTTCTCATGACTATTCACACGGAACAAGCCACCCTTGGGAAATCAGACACGCGTGCAGAGACAAGGACATTCTTCTGGTTAGTTGCATGCAGACTACATAACCGGTACAGGCTCCTTCTACACCTACAGTAATATGGAAAAGACCAAGCAAATGAGCGCTGCCATACATCACTAAAACCATACATCATTACACTTAATGTATACGAGTGGTGCTCGCTCTCAATGGATCAAATCCCCCTTGCTTGTGGCCTGCAGGCCCGAATCTACACAACTAACCTTTTGGCTATCTTACTTTAACAGCTTAGTTTGAGTTAGTAGGTGCCTCTGATCCATTAGGTTGTATGAAGATCTCAGAGAGAACATCAATCTAGCATGGCTGACAGAAGGGAGTCTATTGGCTTGGGATGAGGAGGAGGAGGAGCAGAGTAGAGGAGACGGTAGTGAATTATTGAGCGCAGCTGTTTGGTTTCTCTCTCTGGTGAGTTGGGGAGAGAGGCCGGAGTTGTCAGGTCCCAATGTGGAGCAATATGTCTCAGACTACCTCTTTTTGTGCTCTATTGCTGGTGCTTGCATATGGGCTCTTCTGTCTCCCTCTCTTTCACTCTCTCTATGCAATATCTAACGGTCTTTCTGTCTATGCTGTCTCTACTCCTCTCTTTCTCTCTCTCTATGCAGCATCTACCTCTCTCTCTCTTTACTTTGTTTACTTTATGCTGTTTAAAGGGCCTTAGGTTTACTACTATCCCTCCTACAATTCATTCAAGGCCTTTTTATACTCTCGGCCCTTTTCTTTGTAGCTGGATAAGCACATTTCCAGACAAGACCTTCACAGTGGAGAGGTAAAACTTTTACAAGGGGTAGATGTTTCCAGCTTGGAATCTGAACTTGTGACCTGTGCCGACACATTCTGTTTTGTAAACCGGTTTGTAGGCAGGATTGTGCCCAGTGCTCAATAATGGGAATTCAGCAAAAATATTACAATACTACTACAGGTGCGATGTCTTGATTTGATCATCATTTTGTTGCAGGAATGTTCTTGCCATGCCAAAAAATTCAAACGTGTGGTGTTAAAGGTTCAGAACTGCTTCAAAAGTCTGTTATTTCCACTTTAAAATATCATACTTCACAGCAAAAAAATTAGCAACCCATACAAAGAATTATCAGCATTTCAAAATGACATTTCCTGTTGCTGCAAGACTGTTCCTGCTGTGAGAAACATGGTCAAGTTAGGATATATCCCCTTTAAAAACATTTTCACTCCACACTCACCTGCTGGACTGCCTTGTAGAAGACATCCTAACCGAGTGGTCTGAACTGTGGCACATCTAGGTGAGTCACAGTTAGGTGAGTTTTATCAATGTTCAGCTTAAATGTTAAAACACTTCGGCTCTTACTGTATGTAGATATAAAAAAAGGTAAATTGTAGGACATATTTTACATGGATATTTAGAAGGTGATAATAGAGCAGTCCCCTTGATGACCCGTTGTTGTCGATTGACAAGGTTTACAGACTTCAGTCCAGTCCAGCCCCCTTGACCTTGTAAAACCAAAGATGTTCTGACAGAAAGTAGCTCACACACACACACATCACAGCTGTCTCAACCACAGCAATACGAAAACACACACACCTGTCTTTGTTGTCTTGTTAGAGTATGTCTGTGACTGAACCATATTGTTTCCGCATTCTTTTTTATCTGGCCCTAGGTGAGTTTCCTGTACACGACTGATGTTGTGAAAGAAATGTGAGAAAGCAAAGCAATTGCTTGGTTCGCGCCTTTCAATGCTAGCTAGTAGCTTCCTAGTATAGTGAATTGCGAGCTAGTTGTTTACTAGTGTAGAGAATTGCTAGCTAGTCACTTCCTATTGTACAGAATTTCTAGCTAGTAGCTTCGTAGTGTAGAGATTACAGGCTATCATTGTCCTGTGCAGAGACCGACCAAGCCACCGTTTCTACATCCAGACACTGTCATTAAGTGTACACTCTTAGAAAAAAAAACTGTGGGCGGATTGGGTTCCACAAAATAATGTTTTCATTTGAAGAATGTTTTTTTGGTTCTTTGTAAAGCAGAAAGGATTGTCTTGGAATGCAGAAAGGATTCGTCAATTAATCGACTACATTAAACAATTGGAGCTGGATTTTCCGATTTCTTTTGTTCATATTTCTCTCTTGCATGTACATAGATTTGGTTGATTAATTTAATCCAATCACTTTGGAGTTGAATTTATTGCACCCATTACTTAGATTGCTGTTCCATTTTGAATGATTGAGTTAGTCTTGACATACAATCTTGCAGGCTGCAGGTGATTAACATTTCCAGCTGTCTAGATTCCAAAAGGAATGATCACTGTGCAAAACATCATAATGTGACTTGCAGGCCTGATATTGCCTGTAAACCAGGGGTTTCCTAACTGTGTCATGGTATAAAAAGCCCCTTGTGATGTATAAAATATGGTCATGCAGAATGTATTTCTAAAAACTTATAAGGCTGGTGGAACCATTCATAGAGGGTTCTAGGAAGAACCCTTTAAAGACAAAAGGGTTCTAAGTAGAACCCTTTATAGAGGGTTCTAGGTAGATGCAGACTATGGGATGGTGAAAATAGGCGCGACTCTCGTCCACAGTGCCTTATTTATTTATCTAATTTTGAGTTGAAGTCATGACTGGCCGAAACGTCATGATTTTAACTCAGAATTAGGTCAATAAAACATGAAGATTTTAATTGTGAGCAAGAGTCGTTCTTATTTCTTCTAAATGCTCTCTGTGATTTTTGTGTCCACCTTGTCACCTGTTGGTTGTGCGCCTTCCATACTCCTCCCCAGAGGCAGGACCAACCTGCAGAAGTTATATTACTTTAAAATTGCGGAAAATATCTGACTCATTACCTTCTTATTCCCTTCTATCTCTCTCATCTTTCCCTCTCTCTCTCTCTATTCCCTTTCCTGGAACTTGCCGATGTCCTACTCAGGTGTCCAATTGGTTCGGCAACAAGAGGATCCGTTACAAGAAGAACATCGGCAAGTTCCAGGAGGAGGCTAACCTCTATGCAGCCAAGACGGCGGTGACGGCAACCCACGCAGTGGCAGCAGCCATCCAGAACAGCCAGGCAAACTCACCCACCACGCCCAACTCTGGTAGGCACACTTGGTGGTAAGAACAGAGCCGTATGTATATGTTCCGGTAAATGTAAAAAAATATCTTTACATTTCCTGGTAGCATATAGTATATATGGATCTGGGAATCACAAAATTGGTGGTGATTGATTTGTAAAAGATGATTTCTGCTGTTATTATTGCTCCTTGCTTGTTTGTTTTTATTCATCCATTTTTCTTTTGGTGTATTGTTTTGATTGTCTCCTCTATTTAAATTTCTATGCAGCTGGAAGTGTAGACCTGGGGTGTCAAACATACAGTGGATTAAATGCAGCTGGTTAAAAAAAAAGACAGAAAGACCAAGCACAGCCAATGCTGAAGCAAAGTTAGCTCTACAAAAGTATGTGGGCTTGAGCAAAGAAACCCCTGGCCACGGAAAACCAGGCAGAAAATAACCCATCTGCTTTGCCAAGCATAGTCCCTGCACCATAAAGGGACATCACCGACCACTAACTAACTATCCAGAGACAAGGCAAGAGTATAGCCCACAAAAATATATTTGACCAGATAAGTTCAAGTGGGTTTGAATCTAGAAGGGGAGATTTACATTTTAGTAACTGAGCAGACACTGTAATCCATGTTTTTATTATTATTCTCTCAGTTTGGAAAAAATTGGCTGATTGAGCAGTAGTGATGACTTTTCAATATTCCATGGTCCTGATGGTACGCTCAGTATTGCCATTTCCATTTCCAAGTTTTCTGGAAGCTTCTTTCAGGGCTGGCGTATTTTCAACCAGGGAGCTACATTTTTGTGGCAGATGTTGGAAATGACTGCCTTGTCTCACTGCACATTGACAACTACTTGTGGTAGATCAGGCACCTGCAAACTCAATTGTGTGTATGCACTCAACTATAGTACATAAGTACTACCAGAAATCTGGTTGCTTTGTTGAGCACTGTGATAAGTAAAACAGTTTGATGAAATGTGAATAGGAGGACTTGTCACTTTTGACTCCCTCAAACTGCTGTGGAGTTGTGGACAATTGTGTCTGAAGCCAGGCATTTATGTCATCTCCACCCTAAGGAAATATTATGATTCATATTATGATTACAGCAATTGGACTGGGAAGACGTGAGGCTACTTAGCTTGGACAGGTGGATATTGAGCAGCTCCAAGTCCAAATAAAGTGTCCCGTAGTAAAAAAGTTAAGCGGATCCAAAAGTGGTTAGAAAATCAATTACCTTAAAACAAACAGCATGGCAGCTAGCATCTTCATGACAGTTTTTTTCCAGTCTGTCCAGGGTACTGTTCATTCACTTTCACTCAAAGCTCCTGTCCAATCATTTTCACATTGTCCAGGTTACTGTCAAATCACATCTACACTGTTCAGTCACAGAAATGAAAGCTAGACAGTCAGGGAGCTTTGGAATTCAAATAATAATTTTTGGTCATTTTGACAGCAAAGAAAATTAATCTTTTTTCTTTTAAGAGATGGATAGGTGGTGCATTTGGGGTTAGGTAACACTTTACTTTGAGAGCTCCAAAAGTGTGTCTGTAGTTACTCTACAGATTACCTACTGACAATCAGATTACCTACTAACAAAAGTGTGTCTGTAGTTACTCTACAGATTACCTACTAACAATCAGTAACATTTTAACACTGTCAACCGTCTACTAACCTTAAGCCTTACCCTAAACCTTTTTCTAAACCTAAACTTAACAAGCAGTTGCTCATCAACAGAGGATGTGAACATTTGTTGATAGTATTACTTTACAGTATATAGAATATCTAAGGATGGAAATAGATGCACTAAAATTTAAGTGTAATCTGGGTTTGTTTGTTCAAATTACAACACTGAAAATACTAAATAAAAAATGTAATGGTCACTCTAACTTCAAATCTAAATAAACAAAAGCATTTTTCATCTTCATTTTAATGTTCCATAGCAGTGCTCGTAATTCTAATATGGCAACTGTAGGCAATGTGACTACTGGCAATGAGATTCGCTGGGTTAATAAAGTAAGAAGTGCATGCTGGGAGATTCTCAATTTCCCTTCCATTTTCTTTTACCTAGGCTTCCAGATGAAAGATGAGGAATTTCAACTGGACTCTGCTGAGAGCAAAAACTCCCTTTTAACCAACATGTTCACCGGTACTGACACTGTTTAAAGAAACATTTTACATGTTGTCGTTCTATCATCCCACCTAGAACCCGTTCTTCCATTGGTCCATCCTCATGGCCCCTCCCGTTGTGGAAGCTGTTGCCCTCTCCAGCCCTTAAACCTTAGTGTGCCATTTAGGATACAAGCACCCGTACTTTGTCTAAGTGGCTGTTGTCATGTGGTTCATGGACATATTTAGACCTTCATCTCCATTCCCTTGGTCCCTACTCGCTCTGTTGGCTTGAATGGATCACTGAGTGTACGGGGAGGTTTCCTGTAGACGCTGATCCTGGGTCAGTTTATCGTTCCACCCCACTAATGGTTAAGGTTAGGACTGGGGAAGCTGATCTAAGATCTGCACTTATGGGGAACTTCACCCTGAAACCAGTGAGTTCACCTTCATGCTTTTCTGTGAGTGTGTGTGTGTTCTTGGCATGGCTCTTCTATTCAGCTACTTCCATTTCTCTTCTCCAGGTTCCTCTGCCTCTTTTAACCTCCCAAACTCTGGGGACATGTTCATGAGCATGCAGAGTCTGAATGGGGCCTCATACCAGGGGGCTCAAGTCGGTGCCAATGTGCAGTCACAGGTAGGTCAGGGTGAGAGGTCAGGGTGAGAGGTCAGGGATGGAAGCTTGTCGAAGGTCTAACCCACTTTGAATTGGAGTCATTCCACAAATTGGAATAGAGTTTATTTGTTTTTCACTTTCTCTGATTAAGCATTTGAACTCATGGAATGATTTTAAGTTAAAATGGAGTTGGAAAGAGTGACATATATGTTAGAATGTCCTGTATGCTGTAGTTTTTGTTGCTTGGGTATTAATTATCTTAGAAGATATTTGTCAGGTGTAAGAAATGTGGATTTAGGTTTTTGCTCATCATTTGATATGGTTGATTTCCTGGCTTAGACTTGAGCTCTTGGGCTGGGATTCCTCAGTTTGTCAAGTCTTTATTTTACTGTCCTATATCAGCTCTTCATTTTACTGTCCTGTGTCAGTTCTTCTTTTTACTGTTCTATATCAGCTCTTCATTTTACTGTCCTGTGTCAGTTCTTCTTTTTACTGTTCTATATCAGCTCTTCATTTTACTGTCCTTTGTCAGTTCTTTTTACTGTCTTATGTGAAGTTTGTATTTTACTCTCTCCTTGTCAGTGCATTATTTGCAGTCTTGTGTGCATTATCTGTCTTGTGTGCATTATCTTAGTGTCAGACCTTTATTGTATATTTGTGTGTCTGTTTTTAATTTTTACACCTCAATCACACCTGCAGTGTCACTGCATAAAATGGTACACAGTATTATCAAGATAAGTCTCGAACAGAAGTTCCACATTCACATTTTGCCACCGTTTCTGTCAAGCTTCCACGCTGAACAACAGCATGTTACATTGCAAGAGCCGCGATCCAACAGAAATCCAAGAAAAACGCAGTGATGCTGTGGGTGTGTCGGAGACATTTCACCCCCCAGTTCACATATTTTCGTCAGTTCTTCAGACATTCGCAGACATTGCAAGGTCGCACCTCCCGATCAATGTTTCATCCCCACTCGGTTCCCCCCCTGGCTGTGGCGGTTGTTGTCATTGTTTTTGTTGTTTCAAAGTGACGAAGACGACAGTGAAGAAGGTGCTGACGTTCTCTCTCTATATCTCTCTCTCTCTCTCGTTCTGGTCTCTCTTCAGGGGGATACCATACGCCATGCTATCAATCAGACAACAGGATACAGTGACAGGCTGCGGCATCCTTTGTACAGTCCCCATGGCCTAAACGTAAGTGTACCAGCGCACGGTAACCAGAACAACTGGCGTCCATAAATCAGACATGTCACATCATCGCAATAATGATCCCACAATGACTCCTAAAACCATTTTTCATTTTCCATTTAAAATCCTGGTCGTTCGGTTTGGAAAAACCCTAGGACTAAAATAGTATTTCTCGAGTTGTCGGCACGCCCACCGACTCCCTCCATCAGCCCTTTTGCCGTATTTGAATGCAGTCACTTAAGGGTGGGGTGACGGGGGCTGGATTGTAAAATAAGACCCGGGGTAATCTGTGTTCGCCAAGGCTCCCAAACCCTTTTCAGTGAGCCGCCAGTGTGATCAAACCGCGGAGCAAATATACGACAGGCAAGATTAAGGACGCCTCATATGATGGCAGACTAGAAAAGGCAAAGATAAATGTATGGCTTCATATTAACACACACGCAGACACACAAACTCGCATCCACACTGCGGCAATTTAAATGAGAAAAAGCAAGCGTACTTCATTCCATTTATGAAATGCATTTCATAATACCCCCATAGCAAAAGCCATATGAAAGGAGGCTTTTGGTGGCGTATCTATGTTTTCATTTAACTACTTTGAAATGCTTCTGAAAGCGAATTTGCAGTCCATCTTCTTATCACGGTAATGAAATATGAAACTGGAATTGCTTGCAGCCTTGTACAGATTCCTGATGAGCTTTGATAAGA
The DNA here is from genome assembly GCF_011004845.1 of Esox lucius. NCBI lineage: Eukaryota > Metazoa > Chordata > Actinopteri > Esociformes > Esocidae > Esox > Esox lucius. The sequence goes on from NC_047591.1 coordinate 22,015,962, forward strand.
CCGTTCTTCATACTACACCAGACAATCTGAAGCCACCGTGGTAAAGATTAATTTATTGGTGGAGGATAAGCCGCGGCAAGGGAAAGAGAGAGGCTCACTGACGCTTCCTTTCGCTCAACCCCGACACAGAGAAATATTAGCATTTGGTGTGTCTGCTCTCTAGCAACGAAAGGGGACCCAGGCTTAGTACTGTTTCTCTATTACCTCAAGCCCATCCGCTAAAATGGAGATGGCCTCAATTTGTTATGTGGCTTGTCGAGATTAGAGCAGGTTGTTATTCTGTAGTAGTGTTGTTTTTGGTGGTTAATGTTTTGGCCTCTTATAAAGTACATACTGAGTCTGCCTTTTGCTAGCTGTTATGTGTTCATGATATAAGTGTCCAAATGCCAATGCAGTTTTTTGGTCAAAAAATAAAACTATAAAAAATGTAAATACAGAAATAGAAACGTCCAAGAAAAACAATTAGACCCAAATGTTCCCAAATAAGTTGTGAAATCTCAGTTTTGAAACAACAGCCCCGTACCTTCGGCACAAGTTCATCATCATCTACACTGTCCTCGTTCAAAGCCCGTCCGCCAACAAACACGCTAACGTGTGAATAAACACAGACCCTCATCGTTAGGAGCACTCCCCCAGCAAGGTGTCATTTCGGTTTTGCAGAGAGCCCTTTCTTGCTCTAGGCAGTGGAGGCGATGTGCCAACCCAAAGCAGCTTCAAAGTGCAGCGTTTTGCACTTTCTCCCCCCACCGCCCTCCCGCCCCCCGACTCCTTATTTAGGTCATGGCTCAGTCCGTCGGACAGGAAGTGAGGGGAACACGGTGGATGTGTTTGGCTGTATCACATAACTCACAGCCGTGTAGTGCTGTTTGGAGCGAGCCAGGGGAATTCATCAGGGCGGATTTGAGGGGAAGGGGCCGGCAGACTGGATATGAATGATATGTCTAAAGACATCTAGGGAAAGAGGCTCGGCAAATGCACTAGGCAATGACACTTAATAAAACCTACAGTGTGTAATTCTGATACAGTACAATTTGTCAACGTTGATCGAGCTGAATATTTTCATCATGCACCAAGTTTCTTCATGTTTTTCTGTACACCGAAAGCGCACACCTTTTTCTACCTCCACAACATTTTCGGCATCTGGGAATTTTACTGGTGATCTTTTTTGTTTTAATGAAATGCTGGATCAAAGCCTTATTCCAACCCATTCCAGAGTCACCGCTGAGGAAAGTCCGCCTCCCGTCACTTTCGTTCAGTTTCCCCTTGAAGTTGTTTCCTGCGGTCTCGTCCCGTCTTCGTGACTGGCACTGGAATATGCAGCGACAACCGACCAAGGCAATCTGATAAGACATTGATTTCACCACTCGCCTCCAATGACCAGGACGGAGGGCAAATTTGTCAGCGAGAGACCCTGTCTGGGGATGTCAGTGGTAATGCAATGGGGCTTGGCCCCGCTGGCGGATACTCTCCGTTTGTTTCCTAATCCGGCGATGGGTGCGTGATTGTGGGTGTACATTCGAACTGACTGATGAAAGAGCGACGCGCGAGAGGGGTCCCTTACAGGCCATATTGTGACAAAGTGGTTAAAATATTTCTTTCTCAGGAACACATCGGATTTCCTCAAATTGGCAATTGAATCCACCCTGAACTACGTTTCTGTCAGTTGTGTGTCAGTTGCGTGAGTTTTGACAAATTTTTTGGGGGGGGAGTAACCCTTTCCTTCTCTCTCTCTCTCTCCTGTAGGGTAACGGGGGTTGGCACGATGCGCCGACCCCCACCTCAGTGACGTCCCCAAATGAAGGGCCAGGCAGTGTGCACTCGGATACCTCAAACTGACCACATCACTGAACAGATCCCCCACCATCACATATGCTACCGTGCCCCTTCGACCAATGTGACTGAACCAAACAGGCCAAACAGAGCCAATCACCTGCCTCGACTGAGTCCAACCCCTCCCCTCCAGACAATATCGGCCATTTTGTACATCGCAGAGTTTCCTGGAAAACTCCCCCAGTAACCTTCAGTCAAGACTGATATCATTGGATACAGCTTTTTGCAGCATTTTATGAATATGAATATACAGGCAAGACTGAGAGGACCAAATAAAGAAGGGATCTGTACGAGTTGTGGTTATGAACGGGAAAGACAACCTGAGGCGATCCAAAGTAGAATCTGAAAACCGTACATTTCTCTTAACCCTCCAGATTTCTGCTTTTGCCAACTTTTTTCCCCCCACTTTTCCACCAATTAAGACTGAGGTCACATATTGTGCAGTGGATAAACCGTTCCTCCGCCGGTATCTACACAACTGCGGGGACGTTGATATAATTTGAAGCCGCAATTGTGGAGCTGAAGGTTGGTTTGCTTGCCGGAATGCTTCAGTGGACGTTGGATGGCTCTGGTGCACTTACTACAAGGAATCTGACGTGTTTTGGGGATTGACATGATGAAGTACCTTTAAACGGCAGCTTTTAATCATGCTCTTATGGCTTTTATTGGACACCGCATACAGTTTCAGATGGATATATAAATTCATGTTCACTCATTTAATGACGTTCCAAATTCATATGTATGATCATGTGTTACCGTATCTTAAGATCACACTGATTATATTGTAACACAATTTGAAGAGATCCAAAAAGATGTTATTTAAAAACAGAGCAGTAATTTACTTACATCATGACAACCGCTTAGGCATCGTCTCCATTTTAAACGCATTTAGTCACTTAGAGTACCTGCATACTACCTCTTCTTAAACTTTATCACTAGCATCAATGTTTTTCTTATTTTTCTAAATCCCCCTTTACGTTAATTTTTATGTGTATTGTAATTAACTTGTGTTCATTTGCATAATCTCTTGTGTACTTTGATCTTTTTGGGAGAAAAAAATATATATTGTGTTTTTGAAACTTTACTAAAAGGCAAAATAACACCTAGCAGTAGTATTTAGTAAAAAACGAGGGTAAATTTTGCCACTCCACTAAAGGCCAAATGTAAAATGAATACCATGGTACTAGCTTCTGAAAGAACTATGAATCACTGATTAAATCTCATGCATTAATTGAACATGGTCCAAAAATTTCAGAATTCACTATAAGCCTGTATCCATGTGATTTTTTTTCCCTGTTTCCCCTTGTGGGTAACCTGGCTCTGAGGTACATAAGAAACATGTCCTGTCATACATGTGAGGTACATAAGAAACATGTCCTGTCATACATGTGAGGTACATAAGAAACATGTCCTGTCATACATGTGAGGTACATAAGAAACATGTCCTGTCATACATGTGAGGTACATAAGAAACATGTCCTGTCATACATGTGAGGTACATAAGAAACATGTCCTGTCATACATGTTGAGGTACAAAAGAAAGCATGCACAGTCATAATATCGCCACCAAACAGTAAAACTGTTGTAAATACCGAAGAACATTTTGAATGTTGCTGATTTTGTTACTTATCCTCTTAAATATATTAATTCAAATACCTAGAGGTCACAGTACCCAGAACTATATATTTCAGACTCTGTTTGACAGGGTGCAAATGTGTTCTTTTTCCCTTTCTCTTTCTTTTCTATTGTACGCCATTTTGAAACTGATGAAGTCCTGATATATATATAAAAAAAGTTTGTGGCAGTGTTCCTAATGTATTAAATATGTTTTGTGTTCATTTCTAACCGTACTACGAGGAGGATTTTCACCCCAAGCAAGTCCTCTGTGGTAGTTTATGTGTAGTTTCAAAACACAAAAAATAAACTTTTGCTTTAATACTTTGAGTAGCTTTAATTTCTTCTAAGCACAAGCACATAGTCTCATATCAGTAAAACACTGTTCAGGTATGTATTATAGTATTTTCCAATTCATCCTCATTGCACTACTGATTCCACAATTCTACCCCTTGTGCAAGAACAACACAAAAAGCCATTTAGTAGACAAAGGCAATATTTGTAGAGAGCATTCAATCGCAAACCTTCAAATGACCTATGTGGGACTGTTCCGAGACGTTAAACGTGCCCCCCGAGAGCCTCTGTAGATTCCATAATGTTGCCCCGTTGATGTTTAGTGCTTAGGACAGTCATGGTATTAGGGGTCAGGACTCAAGAGGTAGAAGTGCTTGTGTAATGACAGTGGCTCTTCTTCCAAGAGCAATCTCTAAACAAGAGATGATTTGTACAAAGTGCAAACGGCAGCGGGTGACAAGATTGCACTAATAGTGCTAATTGTGGCTAAAGCCAATTGGCCACATTTAAAACTATTTGGGGTTTAATTGAGTTGTTTGCAAATCCATAACGAATGCTCTGCCAAATGCAGAGAAAACTACATTTTCAGAGGGGGTGTAATGATTCCTAGTGATTTAAGACTTCTCTTAAAACATAAAGGCGGTTAGCTGATTAGGAGTGGGTTTTTAGCCCAATGTGTTCTTTTGGCCCACAGCTGGATTGCAGGGGAATAAACCTGACCCGGTCAATTGTGATGTGCTTTGCTGTGAATGGTAATCGTGCAGAATTCTACGCCGACACGCATCCATAATCACAGCCGTACAGCCCCTGTCTGTTCGGTGGCCATGTATGAGGGGGTGAATGCTATGGTTTGTTGTCAGTGAAATAAGCTCTGCACTATGACAAAGGCCAACAGCAGCTGCGCCAGAATCAGAGAGACAGGGAGCACAGCAGGACACCGCTGGACAGCTGCAATGAGCAAAATGGCGATAGGCTTGGTCCTGGGGCATCGTCACATCCTGGCTGCTTTGACGGATATTCAAAAAAATATATATCCTTTTGAGAGGTAATTTAAATATAGATTTATTATAAATGTAGTTCCATCTTTAAACACATTTAAATACCTACCTTCACTGGAACACTTCACATGCTTAAGATAACTACCATGTAAATACATAGTTTACATGAGCAGCTGAGTCTGAGGTTAGAGCTTAAAGGATACATATAGCATTTAATGTAGCTACATGTAACGTTGAAGTCCAGGATTATATTATGTTGCAACTCACATGATTATTTTCAAGTGATGACATGAACCGATTAGAAATACGAAGTTACGTTGAAAATGTTTAATGAGGTGTAACATCACAAGGAGGGCCTAGGTGGCCAGCCTATCACCTACAATGTAGACAGAAATATCTTCCAAAAAACAAAATCAGTGTGTAACATTGCTAACCAAATGAGCATGCTAGCTAAGCCTTCTACATTAAAACTTCATGACACAACCAGGTGCTTTCAATACAGCTAAATTGCTTGCATATTTACAGCAGCAATAGAGCAACAAGTAAATTTTTGTAAATAACTTACACCATAGCCATCTAGCTAATAAGTTATTAAACAAAGCTTAGCCAACAAGCTTGGTGATGTTAAATATTTATCCAGCTAACAAGCCCGGCCAGATAGTTAGCCTAGCAAACCGCCCAGACCTGCTTAAAAGTAACACACGGAACACAACTGAAACCGCAGACATTCGCCAGCAGATTATTTACATTACATTTAAGTCAATTAGCAGACATTTTCATACTTTTTTGTGGTGATTCATCATGGGAATCAAACTCACAATCATGCAATATTAAAGCCATACTCTTAGCAAATGAGCTACAAGGATCAGAAATGAACGAAAAAGAGACTTACAGATTAAAAGTTGAGCCTCACTCAACAGTAAAATAATTACAAAGTAAAATGCCAAAGCCAGGGAAGGAGTCATCAGGAGAGAGAGGAAGCCAGCCAGTTAGCAAGCTAGCGTGCCTTGCTAGTTAGCTAGCTAATGTAGCCTGTAAAATTCCAACGATGCCGAGGCTGATAAGGGTACAGGACCAAGGGAACATTCAAATTGGTGGCAGTCAACAAAAAGGCTATGGATGCTATTTGGAAGCGATCATGTAAGTCAGTTAATAAATTTTTAAAAGCCCACCCATATAACTGCTTTTGGTAACCAGAGTGTGACTGCAAATACTATATTAAATCTTTGACCACACTGTGTCGATACTTCGGATGGAAAGATCTCAAGCCATCTACCTTTAAGCTCTACTTACTTAAAGGTTATTGTCGCAGCTTTCTGGTCCACATTTGCTTCCATCACCCAGATAAACACGGACATACCCCAGGCACATGAAGGGAACATCCACCATGCCAACCACATTGCTGTTGTCGTCATCAGGCTTAAGTCAGCTGAAAGAATGGCTAAACCAGAGAATTATGGCTTATAACAAAGCATACCGAAAGATAGGATTTTTTTCAAGGCTTTACACGACTTATAATGTCTCAGTGTAGTTTTGTGGTTATAATAACGCTCATATCCAGAGAAACTTACATCAGTAGTGACTAGATATATTTTCATAATGGCCTCCTTACCGGAATTAAACCCACAACTCTGACAATGCAAGTTCCATGTTCTTACAACTGAGCAACACGAGAGCAGGATAGACCATTCAATTTTCATTTAAACAATGCAGTCTTCACTAAATGAATCCCGTGGCAAATGCATCATTAAGCATAAACATCCTGAACATTACAAGTAATCCTTAACTCAATCTGAACAGATACCAATGGATTGAGAGCTTGAATCCTAAACACAGAAAATGAGTAAGTGGCTGATTAATGGCTTTCAAGCTTCATTTCATTTTTCAATAGAGGACTAGCATTTCTGTGCTGATGATTTCAATCCTGACTATGAGATAACAAGATATAATGACACCATCTCAAAGAATACTACAGATGAAGACTACATGTGTGTAGTGTTTATATTGCATTACTGTTGATGAACAATCTACCCACTAGTGACACTGTGTGCCATGAAATTGGGATTAGTGTCTACAGAATGTTGACAACAGAATTCAAATGCTGCACATCTTGTGTTTTGCAGTCGTTGATGGGACAGTTTATGTCCCTGTTGTGTAGGTTGTTAGTGGGTAGATTTTTCTGTGCACTGCTCACGTGTAAAGCACTGCTCACATGCAAAGCACTGTTCACATGTAAAGCACTGTTCACACGCAAAGCACTGCTCACATGCAGAGCACTGTTCACACGTAAAGCACTGCTCACGTGTAAAGCACTGTTCAGGTGTAAAGCACTGCTCACATGCAAAGCACTGCTCACATGCAAAGCACTGCTCACATGCAAAGCACTGTTCACACATAAAGCACTGCTCACATGCAAAGCACTGTTCACACGTAAAGTACTGTATGGTGAGATCATTTCTTATTCAGTGTTAAAAGGCAGTCATTTGAAATGTGTGCCTGAACAGCATCACAGCACTGTGTACTTCAATGACATCTATTTTTATAAATGTAAAATATACACGAAACACACTGCATTCAATAATTATTCAAAAAAACTGGTAACACCTTTGAGTCAAGGTTGTGGTGGAGTTCAAGGCAGTTATTTCAAAAACGATTTCATTGTTTGAGAACTCTGTGGTTTCAATTCATACCACACTGACTAGGCATCAAGTTTGAAATGTAGACATATAGCAAATGTCAAGCTAAATTTAATACACCTGAGGTGTGGTCCAGGACAATGACAGAACTACTTTCGAGTAGGGAAACAATGTTCTACAATGTGACTAGCTGACTGGCTTGTTGCTGGTACTCTCGATGCCATTTTATATTTCATGTTTTGGGCTCGCATAAACAGCTGCCATTTGTCTATGCCATCTGCAAGCAATTACTTACTATCTAATTTGACTCTATAACAAGCCTGTACTTTTGTGTGTCTTTCACACACACACACACACACACACACACATCAATACATACACGGTTATTCATTCCTCCCTCTACAGCCTCCTAAAAATATCTGTCTCATCAGTACGATCAATGTTATTAATATCATCAATGTGATCAGTGTCATCAATATCACCAATATGATCAATGTCATCAGTACCGTTAATATTACTATATTGGAATTACACTGCCATTTGGGACTGCCTTATTTCAGTCGGCGATGAGATAGTATTAGGTTAAAGACTTCAGTCTCTCTCTCTTCTCCCACGTTACCGAAATCACATGATAGTGTTTGATTAAAGAACACAAACGGGTTCTCAGAAAGAGAGGGACAGCACCTATGGAGACAGGAGGAAGGTGGGAAGGCTTAAAGACAGACAGGCAGAAAATATTACTCACGGACACACATGCGCACACACACACAGCCTTTTTGGGGTACATGATTTCTGCAAGGAAAGCCTTCTCATGCTATTAGACTCAGTCCCACCAGCAGGATTCGTTGACCCAGTGTGTCAGAGAGCGTAGACCCTGCCCGCTAGGAGCTGCTACTTATCAAGACAGCCTCCCTCCGGCCAGCCCGTGATTCAGACCAGTGGAAATAGCAACATGAGCCAGATACTCACAAGCAGACAGGCCGTGATGAGATCTCATCAAGCCACTGCACTGGTTCGTTCCCGAGGCCTCATTTATCACCCGCGTGTTCGTTTTAACTTCCGGGTATCCTCTGAGTTGCTACACACCGAATTATTTGTGTTTAGGAAACTTGCACGCAGAGGCATACACTATATTTTCCCACATCACGTGTAATAACCCGGTATGGAAAGCACCATTCATTTAGCTCTAATGGTGACGAAAACATGTGGCTGTGTTGTTTGAACCTGGCCCAATCCCGTTTTGAAGAAAGATAATATATATATATATATTAATATAACTAATTTATAGTGGTGTGGACATAATGTTTAAAACTATATATATATTTTTTTTTTTATTTAAATAAACATGCAGGGTGGCAAAACTCAGCCTTATCTTTTTTTTAATCAAAGATCAACTCGAGACCCCTCATACCAGCGTGAGTTTGCAGTGTTTGCGTGCGTTTCGAACTGTCAGCTTGCTTGACTGTCAGCTACACTGTTGTCGTGGTAACGATGAGGCGCGGGAAAGATTTGATACTGAAGTGGAATCATGGAGGAAGACAAGTGAATGTGAATTTTTTTCTGTGTATGTATTTCATTATTATTAAAATATTTGCGACCCACCGCCCTTTGCCTCACAATAGTTTAATCCAGTGCTCAGCAGTGACACATAATGCAGATAAGCTACAGTTCGTGTTTGGAAATCTGAGGGAGTCTGTTGTTGGTGGCTGACTTTCAGTAACTAGTTCAAACAAAAGATATGTTAGACATTTTTTTTTACTTCTACAGCTCAATACAATAAGACACATTTAGAACTGTAACCAATCTTCATTTTCGCTGCATTGAATTACAGGTCACATTTTAGCTAGCGGTTATAGCTGACGTTTGCTAGCTAGCTACAGTTACACAACCAGATTTTGCAGCTCTTTGAATTCGAGTCAAAGAGAGAAACTTGCAATGCAATGTATGTAGTGTTCCTTACCTGGTAAAGTGACTGTTCATGTCAACCGTCTGAACGGCACTCAATGCATGTAGCTAACGTGGAGTTAATTCGGTTTGTTTTGGTAGGGTTCACACACAATAGTTCTAGTAGCAGATCTAATAGCGAACCGATGGCGCAAACTAAAACAGTATTACAGCACTACTTTTGTTGAGAAAGTGCTGTAATGCTGATAGCAATGCCGATAGCATTTTCCATTAGTAAATGCAAGAATCGGAATTCATAATTTTGTCCAACTTTTGAGAGCTTCTGAATAATAACGTAAATAAATGATTTACACACCACCACCGATAGATTGCGTATGTTTTATTGATACAAGTGAAGCGTTTCAGTATCTTTCACGCCGCGATCTTTAGAAAAAGGACAGCATTTTTAAGATTGGTTAATAATTATTCAATATACATTTTTAACGGTTACTACCGGTAGAGGTTTGCTAATATAATTGAAATCAAAAATTAGATGCATAACTAGGCGGAGAGATTATATTTCGACACTGGCCTGGGAACGCCTCAGGATCCCCCAGTCAGAGCTGGCAAATGTGGCTCGGGAAAGTGAAGTTTTGGGTCCCCTGCTGGAGCTGCTGCCCCCGCGACCCGATACCGGATGAGATGAGAAGATGAGATGCATAACTAATACAGCGTGAGAAGCTGCGCATTAAAAGTATTGTCACGTCACAATCAAATTCTGGAACTCTGAGTGAGTGCTGAACTCACGCGCAAAAAAACTCGCGCTGGGGGGACGTTAATTTGAAACTCACGCGCGAAAAGGTTAAGTGTATGATTCTATATTTAAAAGAGCGGTAAGAATACAGCGAGGGGTAACGGACCGCTGTCTAGCAGGCTCTGTAACAGTTCATTCGTTAGAGGAACACGTTACCGTCATCGCTAGCAGCGCTAACTGGATAGCTTGTCTAGCACTGCGCTATTGGTGACGTCAAACATATACAATCTGGAGCATTTGATGATGTAAAGAACAGTTCGTTGTCGGTAAGCATCGAAGTGAAGTTCTTATTGTCATAAAGTCTGTACAGTTTTACCACAGGGTGTATGCTGTGTGTACTGACGCAACCGTTAAGTTAAACATGGCAAAGCTGCGTTTAGCAGTTATGCTGCACACAACTGGAATAAACTACCAGAAGATCTTAGATGTTCCCTAAACGTATCAGTTTTTAAATCCAGATTAAAAACACTTCTCTTTTCACGCACCTGTTACTGAGCACTTAAACATAACCACACTAGCCTTACAGCTTTTATAGCTTCCTCGTGGAATCTACCGGTTATGTTTTTATTTCAATTTTCTAATTGAAACATATAATGATGTTTTATTGTTGTTTAATATTTTTATTCGAGTATTTTTTGTACTACTGTATTTTATATTTCGCTTTTTCTTTGTAAAACACATTGAATTGTTCCTATCTATGAATTGTGCTATATAAATATACTTGCTTGGTTGCAAGTTAAATCACAATCTTTGTTCCATAGAGAACAACTGACAGCTACAGCTATGGTTATCAAGGTGATAACCATAGAAAGTCAAAGTATGGCTGAATATTTTTGCCTTAAGGATAGGATTAAAGAATCTGCTAAATTACCTAAATGTCAGCAATATATGTAAAATGCTATAGTTTAGCTAACCTATTCAAACAGGCATACCACTGACTATTGTATTATGGCTGGCTGAATGGTTGATAGTTTAATAGTGATATTTGACCTATTAGCAGGAATAAACCAATCATGTCTTTAAAAGATACATGTCCATTAACAGGATTGGGATTAAGGCCAATACTGGGAAAGTATTTTAACAGTACAACCATACTGGGGAGTGGTGCTAATCTCTTTATCAACTGTAAATGTGTGTCCTGTCAATACAGCTGATAGTTTTTAGTCACAATTCCATGTACATCTCCATTTCCGGGTACGTTTGGTATCCAGTGACTCAGTGGGTGTATACATTTTATATGCTGGCCTTCCACTGAAAGGTACACAGGAAAGTATTAGCTAGCTATGCAATTATTCATCCAAAGGTCTCGCTTTTCATTGTACGCACCTTTGATAAAGACGGCCCCTGGACCTGTCCTTGAGAAAGCATCAGGGCTGGTGGATACAGATGTTTTTTGTATTGTTTTCAATTGGTAAAAAAAAAATTAAAATAGACTGATTAGTGGAGTGTTTACTAGTTTGTTGGCGTATATTTGTGTGTGTCTGTTCTGGGTGTCTCTATGTGCATTTGTTTGTTTGTCTGTCTGCATGTGAATGTGTGTGTGTGTGTCTGTCTGGGTGTCTCTGTGTGCCTTAATGCCTGTGTGTGTGTGTATGTATGTGTGTGTGCATTTCATTGTTCTTGTCCCAGGGGACCTGCTAGACCCAATGTCTGTTTCCTGGCCTGCTTCCTCTGGTCTCCTGGGCTGTTCTGGGATCAGTTTCCGTCTCCAGTTATTGTCACTCGCTCACATTCAACCAATCAGTCATGTTAGCGGCAGCTAGCTCCAGTGAGCATTCCTACTGCAATCTGATAACCTTTTTCAGATACTCTCTGATTATTCTTGTTAGCAATTTGGCTGCATTGCATGTAAGCTTAAACACTCATGCGGGTTCCAGAACCGTGCTCCTGGACGTTCTCGGTCTTCTGCGTCGTACGTGCGTGCCCTTGCTGTAGTGTTTCTCATGGAGGGGACGGTGGGATGATGTCATTGAATACGACAGTTGTGTGATTATTTGCCTATAGGAATTCAAAGGGAGTCCGAATGAAAGATTAATGTGTCTACATATTTTCACTTTGCAGACGAGATGGAATTTGTCGTGGCTGTGCCCTCTCTTCGCGTTCCGCTCCTAAAGACTTCCATTTGCTAGTGCATGGGGTGAGGGAAAGAGGGAGGGAGGGACCGAGACAGACAGAGCAGAATACGGTGGGCGAGAGATTAAGAGGGGGAGTGAGGGAGAGATCTGAAGTAGATAGGTAAAACGGAAGTCAATATGTCCGCGTGCCCCTGGAGGACGGGGCTGGAGACCCCATAGACTCATTTTTGTTCGGGAGGTCACGGCAATCAGGCGAGTGGAAACGCTGCCAACGGCTCAGCGTGGTCTGGCCCGTCGCCTAATCAGCCCCGCAGACCACTGCAATCCCACGGGGAGACCTTCCGCCGATTCCAAACACATTTTCCCATTGACAGTCTCGGGGAATGGCATCGCATAAAAGCACCTCCCCCGGGCGAGCGAGAACCATTAGGGTCAATGGGCAGTATGGGCTTCTGGTTTTATGGCCCGGACACTCGGTTAAGAGCCATTCAGCTCCATTGCTTTGTTGTATTGGCCCGTGAGAGGGAGAATTGGCAGAGGGGCTCTGCGAGGAAATGGAGTAGAAAGAGTAACAGGTCGAGGAGGAATGGGTGTCAGCTCGCCTTGAGCTTAAACACCTTTCTGTGGTGGGGGTAGTTCATATCTGTGGTCGTTCATAGCAGAATTAACAATATAGATGGTTGACGTTGTTGAGATTCTGCTGGTACGACGGCATCACTGCCAGCAGAAGGGTGACGTCGGAAAAGTCAAGAGGCTGTGTCATATTCCCTCTGGATGTCCTCGGTACAACCACTGTTTGCTGGAACATGAGCCTAGGAGACGGTTTTGTTTCGTCTTTTTGCTAGACATATGTCCACGCAGGAGCGGGTGGATTGATTGTTTACGTCTCTCTTTCTTAGCTTGTCGGCGCCGGTGAGCTGCCTGAGTGAGCGTGAGAATGTTTTGAGGCCTGCAGCACTTCACTTGCCTTTGTTAACTTTCTCCTTCTCTCTTCTCTCTGTTCGGGAGGTTTCTCGCGCTGTCCGCCGCGGTGAAGTCGTCAAATTATCCTGCACGTGAGGGCCTTCATCCTCTCATCAAACGCTGAAGACAGTAAGAGGATGTGTGTGCAGAGCGAGGCTCCACCTCAAAGCCTATCTAGCCAGCTTCATCTCCCAAAGCTTGACGGCGGTAAAGTGACATCTCTTTGAAGCGCTCTTTCTCTGACCACTCTTCTCTCTATCTCTGGGTCTTCCTGTCTTTCTCCTCCCCTGTTCTCTTCTCCCTCCTGTTCTCTCCCTGTCTCTCTCTCTCTTTCTCTCTTTCACTCTCTAGAGAAATCAGCCGGGCCCTGGCCCTCTCAGAGCCTCTCATCTTGGATATGTCACTTCTCAATTTGACCCGGCCCCACTATTCGCTGCTGGTGTTTGTATTGATTTTCCTGTCTACGGTCAGAGTGGAGCAAACTCTTGAATAAAAGGCAAGATAACAAGGGCTGGTTTTCACACGAATGCTGGCCCTCTCTGAAACAGAGGAGTGTGTTATCTGGTTTTGTTGGATGCCTGACAACACTGTCATTAACAACAGACACCAACAATAAATGCCAGATGTGAACAGAATAAATGTTAGATTCCAATGCCTATATATCTATGATATTCTAATGAAAAGGGAAGGTTATCACAGCTTCCTGTTTCATGCAAAACACTAATATCTTTGCCTGGAAATGCTTTACAACCGCCATATCACCACTCATACACTCTGTGTCATTATCCTCAGTACATTTACCTTCACCACTAGTGTCTTTTAAAGACTGATGGATAAAGGAAGAAAGAGAGCTGGAAAGATACAGAGAGAAAATAAAATGTGAAAGCCTGTTAAGAAAGGAGAGGAATTGAAAATGGGCGACAGAACTTTCCTGCCTCTGGCTGTTTCGCAGCCAAGGAATTCTGGGAGTAAAATAATATCTAACACCTCAGGGCATCTTCAGACTCTTTTCCAAAAGCTACGCCGTGCAATTACAAAACTTCACATCTTCTGGAGAAAAAAATAAAAAATACTTCAAACTTTTGCCTTTGGCAAAACATCGGTCTTGGCTGAGTGTATCCCTGCCGCGGCGTCAAAAGAATGCAGGGTCAGAAGAGACAGTGCCGCAAACTGATAAGTGCCAGCCTTGCTCATGTCTGTCCGGGCCCGGCAGTAAACAGTTTGCCGAAGATCTTTCACATCAAGTAAATACTCCAGTGAGTCATCTCCCCAAGCGGAGTGAGCCAAGGAGAAAGCAGCGGATTGGAGTGCTGACCTGTCACAAACCCCGGTTCTCCTGAGGTCGATGCCTGAGCAACACATCCCTCGTCCCCACAGGGTCCCCAGGGCGACCCGGGGCTCTCTCCCGGGGGAGAACAGATGAGACTCCCCTCTCGCTCTCGCTCTCTCCCTCTCTAAGTCTTTCTCTCCCACACGCTATCATCCACGGGGATCCTTCGTATGTGGGAAGTTGTCAACCGTGTATCCCTGGGCAGCCCTAGTGGAGGCACCCTGGATGGAAGACGTCGAGGAAGGAATGCACGAATGTGGGTCTATATATGTTTGTGTGCCTCTATGTTTAAGTGGATGTGTGTGTGTGTGTGTGTCCACATCTCCCCAGGACCTTGAGACTGTTTTGGGTTGAGATTTCCACACATACACAGCATCTTCATCTGGGGTCTAACCCTTCCAAGGCCTTTTCACTCAAGCCACGGAGGAGGGAGAAACTTGACAGAGGAACGTAAATCACAACATCTGAATGAAGCAATCGTGGGGAAAGGCACCGATAGATCCTCTACCACGCACGCACGCACACACACACACACACACACACCCTCATACACACAAACACACACTGACTCTGTGCCACATGCCCACGACTGCACTATCATCAGGTTGGACAAATTGAGCATCATTAATAATTCCTGCAGTGAGGTGATAAATCTAAGATTGCTCTCGATGGACCTGGATATGCCTCCATAAATCAGGGAGATTAGCGGAGAATATTTCAAAATCCCGTGTCAAAAGTGTCAGGCTAACTGATGGTTTTTGTCGATCCCTCAAAGTGATAGGCCGTGAATCTGGGATACGTTTTCAAAATGTCAGCGGTGCAATATGCAATCTCTCTAATGGCAGCAATAGGCTTTTAATTTTTTTTAACGTTTTTCTCACCAGCTGAAGGGACAGAAAAATGAAACCGACATGAAGGTTTTTGCGTGTCTCCCATATCAATAGGCAACTTTTTATGCATAACCCCTTGCACGGTTAGGTCCACTTATCCAAAGCTCACATAGAAAGGGAAAATTGTGTATTGACGAAACGTCCAACATATTTGAAGGCCTAATCATAGTTTGAATGCCAATCTCCTATTCTTGTGCTGAATTTTAATACATTACATTAACCTTTATGCTCTTTCTCAGATAAAAGAGCGAATTCTTCACCTTTCAAATAAGTGATTTTCCCAATAACCATACACTTGAAGAAGACTTCAGCTCGAGGTGACAGTAAATATTCTGATTCCAGAGGTAGACTGAAAACGGGGGTGTGCACTAATGACTTATTCAAAGAAAAGAAAGAAACCCTGTACTTACAAAGCACACAGTGGGAAAATGGACAGGGAGCGGCATTATTAAAATGGACTTGTGTCCCTTAACTTCAACTTTCTCGCACCTGGTAAGTAGTTAGATGAGGCAAGATCTTGACAAGGATTTACAAGGGTATTTATGTTTACTACTTCAAATGGTGGATTCTGTCAATGTTGCTGCCCAAGCTGAATGCCATTTTAAAATTGAAAACGCACATAATTAACCAAAGTGTTGATTGATCTCAAGGTGAATTTGTGTTTTTGACAACTTACGTAAATCTACCAAAATGTTTAGCTGATGTAATTGTTGTCGGTTTTTACCCCGTTGCGCTCTCCAAATGGTATTTAAGGCCATTTGCATATGACCAAAAGGTAAAGCGATTCACATTTTGGTGTGATTCGTACAAATTGTAAATATCATAATACTTTTACGTTAAGGCTACGCATGTATTAACCGCATTGCCACATTAATCTGGTATTCTGAGTAGAACTGAATTGATGGCCAATGATTTCTTTTAACCTGCTACATTGGCCTTTGTCCCCCACAACACAACCTTTGGTTACTCCTGACATTTTGACCGAGACTCGATGGCCAGCTAATGACGTTCAGTAAAACAAATGTCAACCAGTCGACTGCAAAAGGCTTATTAATCGCCCTTATTTCTCTCCATGTGGAGGTGCCGTCAAAAAGTCAGTCAGGTCTTGCCAGTTCATCAGCAGAACGGTTGGACCAGGTTAGGATACTTATTTTATAGGTCGTTGGGCCAGAATTATTATTGGAATGGGGGTGGTGTTGATGTGTGGGGTTGTGGCAGAGGCAACGGGGAACCTGGGTAATCTATATGCTATTCATCGTCAGAGATGATGCAAGCAGGTTCCTAATAATGTCTTCTTCAGTTCCTCTCCCAACCCCCTTTCACTTTGTCTCTTTCCAATCATGCACCTTTTCCCTCTGTGACGAGAGAATGTTCTACTTGGACTTGGTCTTATGTAAACCGGAAATGTGATCATCTGAGAAAAAAAACTAATTCATTTAGTATAAGTAATTAAGGAAATGTAATTATCTCCATATTGCCACGGTCAGTTTGTCTATATTTGTGTTTTACGACCGTGAGAGGAGTATACATCGCAGCAGTATAACAGAACCGTACATGGGCGCCCCAGGAAGGATGATAAATCAATACTAAACCCAAGTTCATCAATACAAACTCCATTTTGTTGTAAACAAAGAGAGGTGGTGCAAAACAAAGAAAATACACTGAAGCTAAGCGGAAGAAACGAAATCGCGTTAAAAGTAGCTTTGCGCGCGCGATGTATATTTCGAGGGCATTTTCGTTCCAGAACGTGAAATGCTTCATGTGGGGATCACGACAACTCTGTGTGTAACGATGCGTACCCTCATTAACGGACATGTCCCGAGGTTGTGTGATCAATGTCTGCCTGTGGCTGATTTGTCTAGACGGCCTTCTACTGCTGTTGGTCAAGACGCTGGCGTGCCCTTGCTTAAAGAAACAGGAAGACGGGGGCAGGCGGTTGTAACATTTGATTTGTTGTTTATAAACGCAAGCCAGACCAATGTTACAGTCATGGCCTTCCACTGTTGCCAGACGAAATGCAACCCCATTCACCCGTGTGTCTTATCACTCCGACTGAGCTTACATCAGCTCTTAATTGTTTCCATCTAACAGGTGTGTACTGAAATATACTGGCACCAAATCCTCCATTTCCATTCAGTAGCTGTCAAGCTACCTCACCCTCTCATAGACACCCACCCGAGGGCCGAACAGACCCGAGTAGATGTCCCTAATGTCGTCATTATTGGGATATTACGGGGTGGAGGGCTCTCAAGTGCCCTGATTTACGTTCACTTGCTCGGCGGCCGATGGGTTAAACAGTTTCGCCGTTACATCTTCCTCGTATAAATCAGTGGTTAACTCCGTTTTCTAATCTCCATAAACTCCACACCTATACTATGATGGCATTAACAGTGCCATTAAAGACCCAGAGAGAGGAGGCGTTTTGGGGCTTGGCGGACAGGCCGGGTGGGGTGGGGAGGTACAGAGGTCCAAGAGGGTTGTCATTGCCGTTGTGTGGATATATGGAGGAGGGGCAAGGGGAGGTGGTGGTGGTCTCATTAATTAGCCCACTCTCTCAGCTTCAATGTTATTAGCATTCCCCACATAACCCTCTAACGGCACATAGAGGCAGACTAGGGCCTAATGAGAGGGAGATACGGAGCGAGAGAAAAGACAGAGAAAGGAACAAAGAGAGAGAGGGGGGAGACAGAGTGAGACAGAGAAACAAAGAAAGGGAGGGAGGGAGGGAGGGAGGGAAAGAGCAAAACAGAGCAAGAGAAAAAGGGACATTATACACGTGTGTACATCCATATCTAAATCACATCTGTTTCTATATCATATCTCAGTCCAGAGAGAGAAAGAAACAGAGAAGAAAGGGAGAGAAGGAAAGCCAATACTGATTAGTTTGGTTCTGTGATGATGACCTATTTTTAATGCCGCCGTGGTCCTGCAGAAGGAAAACGAGCCTCTGTGTGACGACGGGTGTATCCTCAGGAGAAGAGACCCAGCACACCGACCCGCCCACAAACACACGACGCATTCCGCACACCCCGTCTGGTCGTGTCTTGCCCTCAGCCGTCATCATCTGTCTTGTGCCCGGGACGTGAGAGCGCGTTGGTGTGCAGACACACGGTGTGCGTGCGTGAGTCTGCCTGCGTGTTCTGTGGATCAGTCCCTGTCTGTGGTTGTGTGTGGTTCGGGCCGGTGGAGGAGGCCGTGGCAGGACTGTGGGTCGGTTCTGCAGCCTCAGCACGCTGACAGGCGAAGGAAGTGGCTTGGAGGGGCGATTTACGAAGCCATGAAGGTCAGAAATGACCCGCCCCCCCACCCCGCCCCACAGTCCCTAAAGGCACAGACACTATATCAGCATGACACTGATAAAAACACACTGTACTGTACTGGACTGGACGTCGACCAGTCAGTCAATCAGTCAGTCAGGAATGACATATTACTGTTCCTCTCTTGCCAACTCTCTCTCTGTTATTGTTGTGTGGTTCCCTCTTTCTCCCTCCCTCCCCTCTTTCTCCCTCCCTCCCCTCTTTCTCCCTCCCTCCCCTCTCTCTTTCTCCCTCCCCTCTCTCGTTCTCCCTCCCCTCTCTCTTTCTCCCTCCCTCCCCTCTCTCTTTCTCCCTCCCCTCTCTCTTTCTCCCTCCCCTCTCTCTTTCTCCCTCCCCTCTCTCTTTCTCCCTCCCTCCTCTCTCTTTTTCTCCCTTCCCTCTCTCTTTCTCCCTCCCTCCCCCCTCTCTTTCTCCCTCCCTCCCCTCCCCTCTCTCTTTCTCCCTTCCCTCTCTCGTTCTCCCTCCCCTCTCTCGTTCTCCCTCCCCTCTCTCTTTCTCCCTCCCTCTCCCCTCTCTTTCTCCCTCCCTCCCCTCTCTCTTTCTCCCTTCCCTCTCGGTTTCTCTCCTACTTGTTCTTTTTCACTCTACCGTTCCCTCTCTTTCTCTGACTCGGTCTTCCTGCCTCCCACTTTGTTTCCTCTCTCTTTCTCCCTGACACCCTCCCACCCTCTCTCAATCTTCTTTTTATCTCTCTCTGTCTCTCCCTCCTTTCATTTCTCTGTCACTCTGTACTGTATCTTACTCTTAATAATTCCACCACTGATTACATTTCTGTGTGTCTCTCTCTTTCTGTCTCTCTTTCTGTCCCTCTCTTTCATATCCCTCCCTCACCCTATCTGTCCCCCCCCACTCTCTCTCTATTTCTCTTTCTCTGTACCACTTTGAATATGAAGTTGTTTATTGTTAGGTTGAGGAACACATGAGAATTCCTGACTTATTCTTAGACCTCATAGAAATAGTTGTGTGTTCTAGTTTTCACTCATCCCTACCTGGGGAATACATCCAACTGTACCTGTCCTGGTGGGCTTTTGATAACAGAAACATATTGGCCGCCACAAAGATGACATGGATCTGTCATTTTCCGAAAGCTTGTTAAGTTTCAATAATAACGTGAAAATAATTTAATGGATGTTTTATAGTTACGTCACAGGCTTGGTTAAATTGTAGTGAATCAAATGTCTTTCAAGCTGTGCTGGTGTTATTCTGTGATGTCTTGGTGTTGTGCTGTGATGTCCTGGTGTTATTCTGTGATGTCTTGGTCTTGTGCTGTGATGTCCTGGTGTTGTTCTGTGATGTCCTGGTGTTGTTCTGTGGTGTCCTGGTGTTGTTCTGTGGTGTCCTGGTGTTGTTCTGTGGTGTCCTGGTGTTGTTCTGTAGTGTCTAGCAGTGGTTCTGCATATTACAGAGCTGCATTGCAATAATGGTGACATCTACTGGCCTGTGGCTGCTCCAGTCCAGACTATATGGGATGAGTTGGGAATACTGCCGGGTGTGTTTATTCTGCAAAGCATTACTTAAATGGAATCAAACCAAGAAAAAAAACAACGACTGACTTGAGAGTACTTTGTTCAGTTAAAACTCTTGTTTTGGTGGCAAAACAAAAGCCAAGGGATGAAAACACCCCTGGCAAATTTCTAACATAAAAAAATTACGTCTACCATAGTAACTAAAGAAGGGTGATGTTAATTTCCAAAATTATCACTGATTAACCAACAAGTTAGTGCTTATTTTGCGAAAGTCTAATTTAATCCTAACTCTAAACCTTATCCCTGAAAAGAATCCTTAAACTAATCCTAAATCATAAACCAAGAGGAAATGAGCATATAAAGTATGTGACTACCTGTATTTGTTGATGACATACAATGTACCAATAAACACAAAACAAATTAAATTGGGTGGAAATTATGCAACTATTATTATTGCTTTTGTCTAAACCTTTGATAGTCAACAAACAGACATTTTACCTGCGTATAAATAACGAAGCCAGAAAAACAAATAAATAAACAATAACCTGCTATAAGCAATGTACGTCTCTCCACCTTTAATATTCTATCTCTCATCCCTCATTCAAATGGATCCCCCACCTCACATCCAATCACACCGGTTCATTTCATAGGCTGGTCCTCGGGGGTCCTGGAGCAGCTAATGTATTTCTGGTTTCCTTCTCTCTCACCCTATAATATAATGCAGACTGCGCCTTGCTTATTGTCATCATCTCCTAATGGTCAACCAAGCCTGAAGTCACAATAATGAACAGGACTGGACAGGAGTGTAATTGCCTATAATCTCTTGGCCTTCCACGGAGAGACGAGGAAGAGAAAAGAAAATGAAGAGACACCCAGTCACGTGACTATGGAAGCCCAGAGGACCATTTCCAGGTCATTAGTCTCACGAATGAGGTGCGGCAGAGGCTGCACGCAATAAGTTGGAGTGCTTGTTCGGTTTCTCCGTGCAGCCTCGGGTGCCAGTGTGAAGGGGGGGCCGGCTCTCTTTGTGCGTTTCATCAGCATACCTGTCCTCCATGACTGAAATATGGGCTGCAAATGTGGTGTTGTGGATTGGATTCAGATTAGAGTCAACTTGGAGTGATTGCTGTATGTTGGTAGTTTTACTTTAGTTACAGTATATACTGTATATTGTATTATCAATATTGAATATATACTGTATATATTTATATATATATAAATATATATATACACACACACACACACACACACACACTATATATATATGTATATATGTACATATATTTATATTTGTTGTGTATATACTCACAAAATGAAGTTTATTTTACATGATTAATTAATGTAAAGAAAATATATAGCTTTTCTGCAAATACTGTTATGAGCAGGACCTTTTAAGTGCACATTTGAGTCCACAAATTACATTTACAGGAAAGCAGGATCTGCATAAATACAAAGGTCCTGTGTGGCTCGCTTGGTTTACCACAGGCTGCTTGGGTTGTGGTTTCATCTTCCGTGGGGGCCAATTTGGGTGTTTGGGGGGAGGGGTGCATGTATGCACATATCTACAAGTTGCTCTGGATTAGAAGGTCTACCGAAGGGCTAACATGTACATCTCAAAAGGTCTTTGGGTGCACTGACACTATAGGTAAAAAAACACATACTCCTTATCTGAAACCATCCTCCGTTGATCCACAAGCTACAGGCCGATCACTAAAGGACCCCGGTGGTTAAACGGGAAACAGGCTATGGGCCGATCACTAAAGGACCCCAGCGGTTAAATGGGGAACAGGCTACAGGCCGATCACTAAAGGACCCCGGTGGTTAAATGGTGAACAGGCTACGGGCCGATCACTAAAGGACCCCGGTGGTTAAACAGGAAACAGGCTACGGGCCGATCACTAAAGGACCCCGGCGGTTAAACGACAAACAGGCTACGGGCTGGTCACTAAAGGACCCCGGTGGTTAAACGGGAAACAGGCTATGGGCCGATCACTAAAGGACCCCAGCGGTTAAACGGGAAACAGGCTATGGGTCGGTCACTAAAGGACCCCGGCGGTTAAATGGGGAACAAGCTACGGGCTGGTCACTAAAGGACCCCGGCGGTTAAATGGGGAACAGGCTACGGGACGAACACTAAAGGACCCCGGCGGTTAAATGGGGAACAGGCTACGGGCTGGTCACTAAAGGACCCCGGCGGTTAAATGGGGAACAGGCTACGGGTCAGTCACTAAAGGACCCCGGCGGTTAAACGACAAACAGGCTACGGGCTGGTCACTAAAGGACCCCGGTGGTTAAATGGGGAACAGGCTAGGGGCCGATCACTAAAGGACCCCGGCGGTTAAACGGGGAACAGGCTACGGGCCGGTCACTAAAGGATCCCGGCGATTAAACAAGGGCCAGGCAACAGCGGAGGTCTTTTGCTGGTCTGCTAATGACTAGCTTGGGGGTGTGGGGTTAAAGCAGCAGGTCCTCTGACCAAGCCCGGGGCTGTGGACTCCACGCTGACCCCCGCCATGAACACTCGGCTTTATACCACACGCTCCACTCACCCTTAATCAAGTGCCTAGGGCTGAAAGAACCGCAGAGGAAGAAGGCACACACACACACACACACACAAGAAAGCGTGCACTCTAACCCTTAATCAAGAGCCCAGGGCTGAGATAACCATAGAGAAAGAGCCAGCTCACTCATCCCTAGTAGGGCAGCTGCTTCCAAGACATTAAAAACGCTCACAGCAGACCCAAACACAAATAGCTGCCTCTTGCTCGCCTACCAGCACATACAGACACTGACTCATCCACGGAGTCCACGGCTGTGAGGTTTTTAAATAAACAATTTGGGCAGTGGCTTGTGGATTGTGTTGCTTCGTCCCATCCGACATTAAAGCCCGGTGAGGGAGTGGGGTTGAGAGGAATGTAAATCAGGGGCCGTGTGTATACTTCTTTAATATTAAACGCAGGTTATTAGGCTGAGCACAGGCTTGACCCCCAGCGTGTGCCACACGTGAATAATTAATGCTCGCTGATTATGTTAATCAGGAAATACTGGGAGAAATGGAAATGCGGGATCCGCGAGAGTCCCACCACTGCGAGCCACAGGAAGGAATAGTTTTTTTTTTTTTATATTTTCATTTCTTTCTCTCTCTCTTTTTAGGATTTCCTTCTCAGGATTATGCAAAGTAATGTCAACACTCACAGTGTGTCTTTGAAAGAGGGGAATGTGGATTTAGTTTCTGCAATGCGATGACAGACCATTGGCTGTGATGTGTGTGTAAATGTGTGTGTGTTTAGGGATGGATAAAATACAAAGGAGAGAAATTCTTGTATGTTACTTCAAATATCTTGTGCATGGCAACATGTATTGCAATCTGTTTGTGCAAAGAAGGGAATATGGTCCTGCGATGCCTGAAGTAAATGGCCCTATATATCTTGTATATTTCAGGTTATTGCACGTAAGTTAGTAGGATTTCAGTGGTGATTTTATGTTGAAATACATTTAACTTCTGGATTGATTCTCACCTTCAAGCAAAAACCTAAGATCTAGAATCACACCGAGATGCTTTTTGGCAACAACCCCTCTAAGAGCTTACAGACATGCAATGTAGATAATTTTCCAAGATTGAGATAAAGGCTGCTTTTCGACTGAGAGGGGGCCAGGCATTGTTGCCATTCCCTACATGGAGTGCCTGAGACCACAAGACAATTTCGGCATCGAGAGCTGACAGACGTGCTGTTACTATCTGCTCCCGGGTACCAGTGGCCACTGGTACTGCAAGACCAGGCCGGCCTTGAGATAACGCAACACCAAATATCCTCAACTCAAAGGTACGAATCGAGCAGAGCCAAGGTCCGCGGACATTCCCTCTGAATTTGCAGTGGTGAGCGCTGCTGGCTGGCTGATGTTCCCTGCGAGCAAAAGAGCTGCTTAAAACTTCTGTAGGGTTAAGTGAAAATTCTACAATGGACTGTGGAGTAAACCTGGTGCCATTCTAATTTTGAGTTGTCAACTTTCGGTAAACAGTTGAGTGATAAGAAAACAGAAAATCCCGTTTCTGCGATGATTTGAAATGAACACGTGTGATATTTTGATTTGACTAGGTTTGCCCGCTGGGAAATTGCTTGATGTTTGGTAACGGTGAAGCTACCTAGGGACCATTCCCACTCGAGTGTCTCAACGCTGATGTTAGCAAACAGTAGTTCCATCAACCACACACGCATAGCTAGAACCTCTTGCATTTAGCTAAACGCTACGCGGACCTACAGTACGTCCACCACTGAGGTACACTATTGGACGCTGATAGCCTTTGACACTGAACCGAGCTCAGAACAGAGTTTATTGGCAAATTGAAGACAGTGGTTTAATGGCGCATTCCTATTCTCTATGTGCGTACGCGCGAGGAGAGCGAGGAAAAGGAGAGGGGTCACTCCATCAATCTGCAATTGTCGTTCTCTCAATTTATTTCAGCTGTGGCTCGACAACGTGGGGGAGGGGATTAATGTGGTGGTGGGGGGGGGCAGGGGTGGGGAGTGTGAGGGAGGTGGGGAGGGGGGCAAAGCAGCGATTCATCACAGGGATTGGAAATAAGAACGACACAGCACAGTTTGTCATGTGAGATTAGTCTGAAGCTGGTAACGGCTGTCCTCAACAGACTCCACTGTCGCACACTCATCCCCACTACTCATCCCCTAGAAGCCACCTCTACTGTTGTGGACCTAAGTGTGTGTGTGTGCGTGTGTATTCCCTGCCATTGCATGTGACTCATCCCCTGGACATTAACACCGCAGCACACCAGGGCGTGTGAGCCTTTGTTTTTGTGTGTACTTCTGTGTGTGTAAGGCACCAAAAGATAATATTTGTGTGCGTGTGCATGTGACAGAGGGAGGGGTAGGTAGATACACCTGTGTGGACCCTAGTGGATTCTTGGAACTTTCCCTGGAAATACACATACCGTGGCCAGTTTATTAGGTACACTCATGTAGTACCTAGTTCCTGAGTTCTTCGGGGTTGCGGATTCATCAGTATGTCAGCAAACGTTTCGCAGCCTACGCTGACGCAATGACAATATGCGGTTGCCGTGGCCACCGGCGCGGCGATGCCTAGAACACCCGGTTCCGTTTCATCTCACACGCGCCCTTCTGGATGGAGGTGAGTCGACTCACCTGGACTCTCATCCTGGACCCGTTCTGAGACAGTAAGGTCTTTGTGACACGGTGTGGTTTACCCTGCTGGATGAATGCATGTGACAGCTGGTCAGCTACAGTGTTTGGATATACAATGGCATTCGGGTTTGGGTCAAGGGACCAAATGTGTGCCAGGAAAACATTCCCGGCGCCGTTTTACCAGCGCCACTGGCCTGTACCGTTGACACTGAGCCGGATTGCTCGTTGTACTCACGGAGCCCATGCCAGACTCTGCCATTGGCGTGACTCAACAGGAGTTGGGATTACGAATGGAACAGGCAGGAAGTTCCTACTCCTCGACTGTCTAGTGTTTTTGTGGTCTCATGCCAGCTGGACAAGCTTCTCGTTTCTAGCTGTCCGGAGCAGAACCAAGTGCGGTCACCTGCTTGAATACCCCATCTGTGACAAGGGGGTTGGGTGTCCTGCGATGCTCTTCTGCACACCCCCATCTGTGGCCATGGCTCCTCAGGCATGGCTCTCTGAAGCCATGGGTCTTACAACACCAGGATAGCGGGAGTGTTTTGACGGACCAAAACAATCTGCCCAAATGGCTCACGTTGTTGTATCGAGACAAAATGTGTCCCACCTGTTATCAGTTTCTTTGCCATTCTCCTTTGAAGTCTCATCAACAAGCACTCAAGGATGCGGCTGAAAATCTGTTGTATTTTCGCACCCCTTGTTTAACTCTAAACACCCAGAAAAGCCCAGGAAGGAGCACCTGTTTCCGAGATACTCAAACTGACTGTGATTCATGCTCTAAGTCCCTTAGGTTGCTCATTTTGCCCATTCCATTCTCAAATGAATTGACTTATGCCTGCTTTATATTCCATATATTTTGTTAAACCAGGAGGTGTACCTAACAAAATGGGCAGTTTCATACCAACCAATGCAACATGCCGACCGCTTATAATCTAAATTCTGAAGTTGTGGGAAGTCTCATTTTAATCAATGCAGGCGTGAGATATTCCCCTCGAACCAAATAAATAATACTCCAGATTCAATGTTGATAACAGGGAGCATTGAGAATAGTGAGCATCCTTGAAAGCATAAATCTGTATACCAAAGCAGATTCAGATCCTACATTGTCAGAGGACTCACTGTTTTATTTCAGGGGCGTTGGAATAAAAAATACAGCCGTGGTCCTATTTGGGTCTTTGCATTCACAAGAACATTTCCCTAGATCCCTGACCCTAGGCAACAAAACAGAAACAGAAGACCTTGGATTAGAGAACACCGGCTCCGTCTTAGTTTGTTGGTCCACCCTTTTCCCTCTTTCACTCTCTTCTATGTGTGTGACGGTGTGTGTGATGGTGTGTGTGAGTGTGTGTGCGAGTGTGTGTGTACTTGTGTCACCCGTGCGTGTGCTTGTACACACATGATTATGTAAGACACCGAAAACTCCTCTGGGGAGGGCTTTTGGACTGAGAAGTCAAGGCGGTGGCGGAGTCCAGTCTTGACCCCGACGCGGTCTCACGCTTCTGGGGGCTCCCTTGTAATGAGGGCCCCTGGTGGATGGATTTCACCAGCGGCGGGACCCAACGGAAGGCCATGGGGACAGTGCTCCGCACGTTTCACGCCATTGGCTTGGCCCGCTATATCCATCACATTAATGGGTCACCTTTCTCTGACACCTCATGATTACCCATGCTTACCCACAGAAAGAGGGAGTGGAGCGTGGGGGGGGGGGGGGTTACAAGGGGAAGAGTGAGACGGATGGGGAGGGGGGCGGCGTGGTGGAAAGGCGATGAACTGTTTGGACGGAAGGGGAGGGATTCCGCTCGGCCAAGGAGGTTTAAAGGCCGCCAATGTAGCGTCCGTGAATATTGTTTAGGTTGTGAAACCCCCTCCGTTTTTTAACTTTGGATCCCGATACTAGTTAGGAGTATTCGTCCAACGTGACACATTACCAAAAGGACCAGGCGGGTTCTCACTTTGCTCTGTAGATCCGCTATACTTATTATGACATGATTACAGATACTGAACTAGACAATAATAGCAATAATGATAATAGACATGTTTCAATAAATTTAAAATAAACCTTGTATAGGGTGATTCATTTCAATTGTGTGATATTTATATTTTTTTTAATGAGCAGTCTATACAGGTGAATTTCTTTTTTTTTTATTGAGAATATTGTCTGTGTCAGCTAACTATAGCCGATAGTGTACAACTGTACTCAGTGATAATTAATCATGTTCTTATGCGTTTCCTTCGCAGTGGAGGCTGTCTGCAGTAGAAGACACCTCTGGGGGGTTTTAAGATTAACACTCTTGTGAATGCAAATCACGTCTCCACGGAAGCCTTGCTTTGATAAGAAGAAAAGATAAAAGGAGATAAAACAAAGTAACCAGAAGGGAGTCTCATCTAATATTTAGGCTGTTTTCAAGAATAAACAGGCACGTGATTTACAAGTTGGTTCTGCACCCTAAAGTCTACAGTAGGAAACAATGAGAAGTGCAAAATCTCAAATTAACTTTGATAATGTCTGTTTTTTCAATATATAGTACTTCATTTCAAGAGTCACTATTCTAAAGAGGAAACCTCTGGCAAAACTCCCAAAACAATGTGAGATACATTGAATAACTTCTTCTTGCCATTTATGTCCAAATTCATAGCAAGCTAAAACAGTTGACCTGCAAAGGTAACAACCTAAACTAGTCAAGTTTACTGAATCCCATGTTCTCTGATGGGGTTGAGCAGCAACATATCTAGGCAATGCTTAAAGAATTGCAAGCTATTTTTTGGGTGGTTAATTCTGTAGTGCCTCCACACTAGTCATTGCTGATCATTATTGTAAAACATGGGGTTAAGTTGTCACAGCCACAGTCTAAGATAGAACAAACTATTATTTTAAGTAATTAAAAATTAAAATCAATGGCAAAAATTATTTTAATCAGTGTACTGCCCTGGACAAAATACCCTCTCAAATTCTAACATCACTCTTGTAATTTCTACGCCTGTGTACGTTCCCAAGAAGGCTTCCCAAGAAGGCTTATAATGCTCATCTTTAAAGATTCAGTTCAGTTTGTACCCAACACATTTTGCTCAGTTTCACCCCACAAAAACACTGCATGAACATGACCCAGTATTCTCAGTCTTAGACTCAGCTTCTCCTCCTGACTTCATTTGTATGGGATCAGTGCTCCCTCCTAGTCCCCTTGAGGGTGAAGGAGTGACCAGTGAGGACCAAAGTGAAGGCCCTATCAGTCACTAACACAATGGAGACGCCCCATGAATCTCATTAGTGGGCTGAATGCTGGGCTGGGGAGGTCGGAGAGGAGCACTGTGTCTGGGTGAAAATGAGACTGTGTTCTCCATCCTCTATCACTCTGGGCCAGATAGGGAAGATATTGGATATGGAGGATAGAGGATGGGGAAGATAATGGATAGGGAGCATAGTGGATAGGGATGATAGAGGATATGGAGGATAGTGGATCGGGATGATAGAGGATATGGAGGATAGAGGATAGGGCATAGGGAGGATAGCAGATAGTGAATAGGGAAGATAGTGTGTAAGGACCAGTGTCTGTACACTCAGAGTCAATCAATCAATCGAGTAATAAAATGTAGTGTATTTCATCAGCTTATACAGATTCCCAGACTAAAACCCAATAAAGCAAGCAATACGATTTTAAAGCTCAGTGGCTTAGATAATCTCCCTAGAAATACCTGACCCTCTGAAAAAACCTAAAGGGGGGGGGCAAATTCTGGTTGTACCTGGTGTAAATTGTAAGAAACCTTTTAGGGCTAGATCTTTCATCAATATATTATATTTAATTATTTAATACGTACTGTTTATGTATTCGAGAATTCAAAATAACCACAGCTGGTAGAGTGTAAGATATACATTTCTGTAAATGTAGTTCACTCTTCATAGGTTGAGGCAGAACAAGCAAAGTGCACAGTGGACAGGTACAACTAAGACTTGTGTAAGTTGAGTAAGAACCAGCATGGTGAATGTGGCTGCAGAGAGAGGGGAGTCGGCCAGGTTCAGAGAGCAAGGGTGGTCAGTCAATCCATTGCCCTGCCAGTCGCGGTATGAAGGTGGAAAAGTACAGAGGAGGAAAGTTAAGGATTCGGCTATGTTTCTGAGGGTATGTTAGGGTAAGGTTAGGGTTAGTACAAATATTTTTTTTTAAAGGAAATTAACTTTGTTGTCCCCATTTAGATACAGTAGCTAAGTAAACGTGTGGTTGTATGTGTTACTTTTGAAAAAAGACAAGAAATATGAATGAGCATGCAATTAAGTCTTAAATGTTGACATAAAATCAACAACAAAAACAGAATTGAATTGTGTCCGATTAACAATATTATTAGTTCTGAAATGGAATCATGGTTTTGCTTTGTGTAACTTAACCATTGGCTTTGTCAATGTTATAAACCTTCCTTAATTAAACTACAGTCAAACATATATTAAAGACTGGCAAACATTTCTGTTTACTTGGAAATCAAAATAAAATGGTGCGAATAAAAGGTTTTGCATTACAGGTTCTTCTTTTTAACAAGATATAGTTCCATTCCCAAAATTGCCATGTATTTGTGCTGTCTTCACATTCTTTTCTATGGCTTAGCTTTAAACCAGTAGAATCACTTTGGTAAAAGTGTTCCAAGTACAAGGCTTGAAGCAGAACACCCACAAGAACTCAATCTAAGGGGAGGACTTGTCTTTCTTGACCTTTTGCAATTCACCACAGTTACCCCCGCGATTACATAAATCAGGATGAGTTTTGCAGGATGGAGAAAAAACAAGTGAAGGAATCTACCCAGACGGAGGCAAGGATCGGGACCGGGGTGTAAGAAAAAAGAATTGCTCGCCTGCAAAGGTGAGAAGTTCAAATTGCACAGCTCATGGGCTGATTGTCCCAGATCAATTTTGGATTTAAAGTGATAAAGTACATGTGCTCGCCCGCAATGGGGAGGAGAATCCGCCTGGTGCCTGTCTTTATAGATATATATCGGCTTCTCTTCTCGGGTTGCTGGCAGTTCCCAGAGACACGTCGATGCACATCGCTCACGTTCAATGAAAGTCAACAATTAAGAAGTCAGTGATGAAACGTCGAAAGGTGGAATCGATCGAGCACATAGTGCCTGCTGCAGCTTGTCACAACAGGCCTTTCTAAGAATACATGTCTTGTCATTCAATTGGTTATGAAGACTGACAGAGGCAGACGTGTGATTTGCCAAGACGATAGGAGATGCATGGAAATAAAAGGGCGTCTTTTCATTCGTCACCTCTCAATGATAACTGCCTGTCAATCAATTGATAAGGTAATCTGACAGAGCCAAACAGTCAATGAGAATGTATCTGTATACAACTGTAGTTCAGGAGACTCAGCTGTTGGCTACTAATAGCAGTCTTGAAGGGGAATAGATCCCATTGGGGCTCAGATTGGCAGAGACAATGCATTTATATGCAGGAAACTTTTCATTGTATAGTGCCACTGCAATAATCCTAATAAGAACCCCTCATGAACTTCATTTCAAAATATAATATTTGTACAGTACCTGTCAAAAGCTCAAGTGAATAGGTAAGTGTGTCTAAACATTTAACTGGTAGTGTATATTTCAACACCCTGTTGTAGATTGGCAGTAAGCACACAACCAACATCCCAGCCCAGGTCTATGCCCATCACTATCTCCTGGTCTCAAGGTTATCTGGCAGAAAGCTCAGAATTTCTCCTTTTCTCCTCTAAAGCCACTGAACACCTCTTCACGTCCCAAATGCCAACCCTATTCCCTGTGTAGTACACTACGTTTTACCAATGGAACCCTGTATTGGGGATAGAGTGGTATTTGGGAGGCAGCCATCTCTACACAGCCCATTAATCCAGACAGGCTCTGGCCCTGTGCACTGGAGCAAGGAGAGAGAGTATCCCGGATGAGCCCCCAATGCCCTGACCACTCCTGTTACTGCTCCCGTCTCCCCTCCCAGCGCGGCCATTTCTTTTAAGAGACCTCCGTAAAAGGCATCATCTGGGTCTGGACTTGACAGTCAGTGTGAGTGTGTGTATGTGTTTATGTGTGTGTGTGTGTGTGGATTGGGGGGGGGGTGTGTAGGTTGATTCAGGTCCACTACAGAGGTCACGAGGGGGAAGGGGGAGGGCACGGATCATTGGGCGAGAGAAATGGGGGAGAAAACGGCTGGCGATATCCTAGCGACGCCTAGGGAGAATGGTTTACTGTGGGGCTATAGTAAAAGCCATTCTCAGTGCTGAACTGTCTGGGTTTGTGGGATAATGTACAACCATGACGAGACAGCTCTTGTTCATAACCCGTCCAAAGAGAGCAAGCAAAGGGCTTGATTTATAAACTTTACCCTGTGCTCTGAAATGGCTAGTCCTGCATGTGAAACTGCTCAGGTATGTGTGTTACAACTCTCCCAGAGAGTATTAAACCAGCATGTGTTTTAAAAAAAAATACTGTTCCTAGTGTCATCAATGATTAATTATGACAAGTCAAAATCCAGTTTAGTCTTCTGAGGACTGTCATGTAATGTGGAGAATGAGAGACGTTCATCTTCATGTTATCTTACATTTCATTTACATTTTGTGTGCCTGCTTATTAGCTAGTACACCATTTAACGCCAAGTGATACCGTGACAGTGCCCATTTTGATAAGTAGGCCTCCTTTTGCTAACAAAACAAAGACTAATGGGTTCTTATGTCAATTAACAGTATTTAAAGCAAAGCACTTTGCCCCAGAGGCAAAGTAGCAGGTGCAAAAGTGGAGAAGAATGAACAAAAGTGGACCGAAACAAACAGTGTTAAGTCCACCTCCCAGATTCATTACACTTGACCCCTGTAATATAACCCATAACCCAGTTCAGACAAGACCTCATTAACTGATCTCTAATTGGTCGGCTATCACGCATCTTTGATCGGCTATCACGCGTCTGGATTTGGTAAGTAGTCCGCATTACCTCTGCCGTGTTTCAGTTTCTTTATGCATGCCGTGTCCCTCAACAAACCAACCATCTGTCACACAGAGACTAACGAGGCTATGCTCACCACATCACCTCCAAATGGTGAATATCTGTGTTAAGCCTCAGTCCAAACTCTGCCTGCGCCTTGCATCTGTTTTCGCTGCAAATATGGAAACTGTAGATCTGTAATTGTCTACTGTAATTTCATGTATTTAATAGCATTATCTTATATTCTCACTTAGTATGGTGTACTTTCGTGTCAAAATGTTGTAATTGTATGTATACTGTTCCTTTGTCTTGTCTACCACAAGCAGACCATTTACCGTCAAGTCAAATTCATAAATCTACTTAGCGAATAAAGGTAATTTCGGTTCTCATGTGAAATAATTAGCCGAAAATAAAAGTGCACACCCAATGTGAAATCATCAATACTGTTGCTGGATTTATTATTAGTACTTTACACAGCATTCCCCAACAATAGAAATGAAAAACATGCCATTTGGATGCCTTTTATTGTTTCAAAGCATAGGATTTGACAGTTTGTGGCATAAAATGCAAGGATTCATTGCCAGCTCCACAGCAAAAGCGTCCGTGACTAGACTGACTGTGGCGGTCGACCCATAATAAATGTTTGGGGGAGTTTCTCTGGGTTGGTTGTCCCCATTGAACCTTTGTGACTTGCTCCACCATTGACCACTGAGGTCTGTACATATCTGAAAAGAGTAACTTTCAAATCATATTTACGTTGTGTACTAGGGCTAGTTATAAGAACATATGGAGGCTTTCCTTGTATCCTTGGTCTTCTGTTCTGGGCGGATGAGCAGAACTCTTAAGTGTCCACCCTGTCACACAGCCTCCCCCCCTGACCTTTAACCCTAGCTGTCATAGTGATGGGTTTCCTTACTCTGAAACCACTTATTTGAAAGCCATCATGCTCTCTGTATTGTGCCTCGATGGCGCCTTGATTGCCTCTGTATTGAAAGTATAAAGTACAGCTCAATTGAAATTGGAGCTGCTCCAAATGGGATGTTTCAAAGGGCTGGGGGTGGTGGCTGGGTGGCGCAGGTGCAGTAACATTCTTTTGCTTTATGTTATACCTATAATGTCATATGAGAAAATATGAAGTGCATCTCGTTACACCAATGTGGGTAGGCCTATTCCCAGTTGTTGATCTCATGGAGGACCTCATGTGAATGGGCTGCTATGGAAGATTATTATGGATTTCCTCGTGAATACGGGAAAGTAAATGTTCTGGAATATTTTTTGAAAACCAGATTTGAAGCACATGTATTTTGTACACTCATGTCAGTGAGTGTACACCTATTTGGATTTAGAATTAAATATGATATTCGCAGATAAATGGAACTTGTTCACTGGTTTTGAAAAGCCATTACTGGTCTGTCCTGCAAGGCATGTCACTCCAAACAATACAGTTCCATAGATCAATACTTGGCATGTTCTTGTACGAATAATTTATTCTTAGAAATGTGCATGTGCATACCTAAGAGAAGGTTTGAAGGAGTTAATTGTGTGACAGCGATTGAAACAAAAGTGGACTGATTCAGCAGATGATAACATTCTGTGCAATGAGTGATAGGGACATTATTAAGTAATGGTTGTTGCACCAGTAGCCATTGCTAATATGTCCGCATTTATTTCTGCAGTGTATGGATTGGATTCACTACCACACGTTTGTCAATCAAATATAATTCTGATATGGACTGTATCCTGTGATGTACTTCCAGATTGGGTGATATTCTCTTCAGGTTCACAGGCTTTTGGCCGTTTCATCACAGAGCCTGTCTGCTGTGAGTCTCAAAGCAGAAACCGTAACCCCTCGCATATCCCACGTCGTGGGGAGATATAAGAAAACAGACGGCCAGACTTGCATGTTCATGTACACAGACTTGGTGCTGTTTCACCACAGAGTCATCCCCCTTAATCAGTGGGGTACCTTTGATTTGCACGCTGTGACAGCTCAGGGTTGTGATGTTGATGGGGATGAGTTTCACTGACGTGCTGAGCAATGGCTAATTTTAAATGCTTGTCCGGGAGGGCGTTTGGTGTGTGTGTGTGTGGAGGAGAAGGACAGAACTGGTGGAGAACACCTAAATAAACAAACTAGCAAAAACTAAACGCCTTCACATATGTGTGCAACCTTTTCTATTGAGTCTATATCTAGGCTTATGATACACAATATCACCATTAACACAGGCCTGCTATGCTGTTCTATTCTATCGTATTTCTCAAGTGGTTAATGATGAAGGCCTGTATTTTATCACAGGTATAACCAAAAATCAAAACAATGACTGCCTAATGATTCGTCTTGACGTGATGTCATCACATTCTGTAACTCCATTTGGGTTTGTGATAGAAACAAATCTGTTTTTTTTGTGTTTCTGTCTGACGCTTGTGAATCCGCCCATGTGAGGCACTTGTGTGCGAATTGCATGAAAGCACTATTTGCTGTTTTTCATCAAAGTGAAATTTCAGATAAAAAGACAGAAGTCACAGAAACATCTGTAATTCCCCATCCATTAGAGATACAAATGGGTAAGTTACATATTTTTCTGTGAGTGTGACTTTCATAGTTAGAGTGACATGAGAAGTCTTTCGCATTTGTCAGTGGCTTTTCTCGGAAGACGTCCTGTCACAAAATGTATACAAAATCAGTAAAGGGGAAGTTCTTCTGTAAATTTAAATAAAAGGGTTTCTACCTAAATCCTTATTCTCCATACCAAATTGCTAAATGATACATGGTATTATAATTTCAAAACAATCCTGAATGTTATGTAACACAGGAATTGCAAATTGCAAGTTAAAAAGTACTAAGTATTTCCCACTTCTTTTTCACAATCTACCCCTTAAAAAAATGACAGCCCCAGTCCAAATCCCAGTTAGTACCACCACACAAGCAACATTTTGATCAGTAATGTTTCATTTTCTTCGTGAGGACCTCTGGATATCTTGCTCTGAGCTATAGCATGTGTTCATAAAGCTGATAACAGCGTTTGTTGCTTTGTTCAATTGAATCGCTGCTATAGTTGTGTCTGGCTCCTGAAGTGGGGAGAGTGTGTGTGTCTCATTCTGCGTGTGTGTTTCTGTGTGTGTGTGTGTTTCTGGTGTAGAGAGTTGGAGGAGGGACTTGGAACACCTGTGAGTGTTTATAATGTCCCATCTCCTCCACAGCTGCTCCTTCTCCAAACACCTTGACGGCGTAATCATTTCATAAAATTTCACGACTCGCCATCTGTCCCTGGCTGAGCTATAAGCACACGCAACAAGCATTTGCATGGCACTACCATGGACGACCAACAACAGTGTATCTTCACATAACAGATCTTATTTTTCAGCAAACAAGCCATGTACGTTTTCACTGCAATAGAGAAGTTATAATCAATGAGAGATGGCTGATTGCTGCCATGCTAACAAACAGCATAAAACTCTCACTTTTACAGTGTCATTTACAGTTGTATTCAGAAACATTCCCTTCTCTTATTCTATTTGTTTAATATCACCACTTTTATAGGTCTTATTACCAGCAGCCGAATAGCCTATGAATATGTATTTAATTGCCCTGGAGAGAACATATATTTATTAATTTAGTAGACGCTCTTATCCAGAGCGACTTACACTGGCAAATAGTGTCAAGGACATTGCTCAAGGGCACCTCAACAGATTTTTCAGATTGCCAGGTCGGGGATTCAAACCACTGACCTTTTGCCAACGGTTCCTACACCCTCGTGTCGATGAACTCCTCAACACTGCAGCAAATGCTTATTTTGCACTTTTACCTTCTTCCTGTTCATGTTCCCACATACTCAGATGCCTTTGTTTATGTTCAACCACTGTCCATTTTTTATGATGTCACTAGAATGCTCACACACATTCATTCTACTGTGTGTCTACCGGGGTCTATGTTAAGGGCACCATTCAAAGGAAGCAGACATGGAAAAGTTTTAAATTGGATTCCTCGGAGAGACGGATGTTAGAAGGTGGCTCCGCTGTGTCTCCCATTGTCTGTCTACTAACTCTATTGGAACAGCTGGGGTACAATGGGGAACACACCGATTCATCTCATTATCAACTCAAATAGAGACAGATAGGCGAGTGGCTTTCACGCCTCTCTTTCTGAAGCCGCGTGTACGGTCATTAACAAAATTAAAGAATCTCCCTCCTCCCTTTTCCCTTTCTATTTCTGCTCATCCTCCCATTGTCTCCGCTCCTTCCGCCGTCTCTCTACTTCTCTCCCCGTCTCCTTGATTTCTCGCTATCACAGACCCTCGAGCCTCTGGCCACCACCTCAACGGAGTAATGTGATTTCTCCGATTAGATAGATTTCCTGTATTACTCAGTAAGGCAGATAGGGCATTTGGAATTAATGATTATTATCGTGGTGATGAATGGCAGAATTTCACGCAGGGAGAGGGAAGGGAGCGAGAGCGAACAATAGCGGTGTATTGTTGCGAATGAAGAGGAATATGAATATCGCTGTGTAGCAGCGCACAATGGCTTCTTCTCCACTGCGAAAACCCTAATGAAATTAATGTCATTAGGGATGGGGGAGGCATGGGGGAGGGCTGTGCATGGAGACAATGGCGCCTCTGCACCTGAATTAATTGAGCAAGGGGCCATTATCTGAAAGTGATGGCTGGTTGGACAACGGTAAGGTTCTAGCCAGTTAACTCTCCTCTTTGTTTTTCTCTTTCTCTTACTGTAGTGTATTCGGAATTTCTTCCCTTTTCTTTAATGTCTTCTTCTTCTTTGTCATCTTCTTCCTTACTTTGCCATTGGTTGTTGCACTGAATTATTCAAACGTACAAGTAGACAACTCACCTCAGTGCACACAGCCTCACCCGTGAGTCTTTGTTTAAAATAAATCTTAATCTGTGTCTCTGCAAAATGGATCTGAAGGAATCACAGAGAAGGTGGTTCTTCGTCCATGCAGCCAGGGTTGGAGCCACAGTTAGCTGCAGCCAGGGTTGGAGCCACAGTTAGCTGCAGCCAGGGTTGGAGCCACGGTTAGCTGCAGCCAGGGTTGGAGCCACGGTTAGCTGCAGCCAGGGTTGGAGCCACAGTTAGCTGCAGCCAGGGTTGGAGCCACAGTTAGCTGCAGCCAGGAGTCCCATATGGGGAAGGGGTTGGAGGGGGAAGGTCAGTGGGGGTTTCCTTTTCTCATCACACTCTAGCAACTCCTTGTGGCGGACTTGACGCCTGCAATGTGATTGAGGTTATCAGCCGAGGAAGCCTTCTCTGACCCACTGGATCGGCTACTGTAACTTCCTGTTCAAACAAGCCATGTTATAAGAAGCAGCACAGGCAAGGGCAGGTTTTTAGATGGCTAATTTTCAACACTCTTGAAGGGCTACTGTGAGTAGACAAGGCCATAACTAGTAATTAGATACTATGAAATCGGTGAGTAAATAAAAAATGAGTGCATAAAAAAGTAGACGGAAACATTTGTCACAGGTCCACTTTTTTACGGTGAACCTGCGTTTTATATCTGCGATTAGATTCAACACCGATGCATCAACATTAACCGAGCAGATATTATCACAGATGGTGCCAACGTTGTGTTGGTGTCTCATATGAACAGGGGATTTTTCCCTGAGCCAAGGATGTCGATGAGCAAACAGGTGTGCCATTTACATAACACTGCTGCTTGGCGGGCAAGCGCTCGCTCATACTCGCTGTATGTAAATGTCACGCATCCGGCCTCGTTCGCAACCGTCATCAATCAAAATAGGATTTGCTTTAGCCAACAACATGACATTGGCTTCAATCAACAGCACAGGTTTTTTTTCTTCAAGTAAATGTTAGCTTTCATGACCCACTCACTGTTAGTCAGATAAGATCAGGGTTCATATGGGAAGACCTACTGCTCAGGTTTGAATTGTTTGTTCATGAAAGAGTTATGGTGAGAATTACATACATAACATGTTAGCTACCAAAAAGCTAACTGTCGTTCCTTAACAGGCAAAAACTGATTGAATCAGTGTTGTTTGCATCTCAATATAAAATATTTGTATTATATAATTATTTTCCAAATTCGACCCCTTGTTTCCTCAAATGTTGGGGTAGTTACTGCCTTGTCTTAGTACTGTAGTTACCAGTTGTCAGCACCAAATGGGCTCAAGATTCAAATATCACATAAATACACGCCAGCAAGCTGTTCTGTTGCTTTCCATACTGTTTGATCAACCAGGAAGGACCCACACAATGGTCCAAATGCCTAACAACCCCAATTACCTTCCCTGGCGCATCTAAAGGAGCTCTTCCATAGGTTATCACTGCTGGAACCAGAGATGTTTCTCAGTTCTCTGTTTCTGTAATTGCAACCATATTTTAGATCAAGGTGTACATTTATATTTTTAGCTATTTTGATGCTTGGATAGAGACACTGAAAAAAGAAAGAGGAAAGGATCCCTGCCTTAAACAGCAGTAGGATGGAGTCAAACACATCTACAAAACCACCCAGAGAGTTGAAATCTACTTCATACAAAATGTATACCAACTTGTCAGCTGCATGACTAAAAGTGAGAAAACTCATGTTTAGTCAATGCAAAATAATGCATACAAGGCCTTGAGAGGACCTGCTGTTCCGGGGCCATATGATCCGTTTCTTCGTAGTTGATGGGGGTGAAACTTTTGAACGGATGCCCAATCACATGGTGGCACGACCAGAAAGAAAACAGTCCTTTATTCCAACTTGTTTCAGCTTCTAAATGGCTATCACCTCCCCCAGCCACTGGGTCCTTCACACACATCCTGAATACTGGGGCCCCTCAGGTTTTCCAAATCCACTCCCTCAGCCCCCGTCAGCATCTACAAATGTCTGCATCTGAACCAATCAGCCCGTCCCGACAGGCCGTGAGGCGCTTCCGTGGGTGGTGCAAGCCCTGGCGCTCATCGGTGGGCAAGGCTGCCTACGTCCCAGGACCTCTACACAAGGCAGTGTCAGAGTGGGGCCCTGAGCAAGTTGCCAGCTGTCCAAGACAGAATGTTCCCCTCACGTCCACATGGCTGGACCTACATGCAGTACCTGAGCCATGAGACTAATAATAAACTAGACCAAAAGAGGATTAGCCAATAGATGCTAACTGGCGATCCAACGGTCTTTGGCACTGACTATATGCGCACACTCACTAAACTCTCCCGACGCACTCACGCATACAGTCCAGCGTGCACGCGCGTATCCACAGTCACACGCGTTCACATGTGTACATTTAATTGTTATTCATTTAGCCAATGCTCATATCCAGAGTGACTTAAAGTTAGTGCACCCATTTCAAGAAGCTAGGTGGGGGACACAATTCAGTAGAAGTACACTCTACTCAGTTAATTATTTACCGGCAATAGTCAGTGCTGGGAAGAACACAATACAAATGTATACTGCTTCTACAGTTTATTAGCCCTGCCTAAACAAACATTAACTTGTCTCGTTACTGGTACTCCCTGTATGGTGCATTGCCAAACTACCAAACTATCATTTGTATTACTGTATATTTACTCCATGTGTTACCGTCTTCTATATACAAAGTCTCCCTTCATTTCAATGTTCTACAGTGTAAGAGTAACACAAGCTTTAAGGTGCAGAATTTACAACAGTATAAGAAGAACAAGAGCTTCAGGTGTTTAATATTCTACAGTATAAGAGGAATAAGAGCTTTGAGGTGGCATATGTTTAACACTATAAGAAGAACAGGAGCTTTGAGATGCCGAATGGTCTACAGTATAAGAAGAATAGGAGCTTTGAGGTGTTTAATGTTCTAGAGTATAAGAGGAACAAGAGCTCGAGGTGTCGAATGTGACCGAACAGTGACCTCCTGCCCAAGTCAAGCACTGACTGACTGGTCATAAGAGTTATTCTGACTGACTGGTCATAAGAGTTATTCTGACTGACTGGTATTAAGAGTTATTCTAACTGACTGGTCATAATAGTTATTCTGACTGGTGGTAAAATGTATTTCCTCACCATATCCTCATTTCCAGTCATATATTTATATGTCCATAAATGCCAGATAACCTCCAGGTCTCCCACTGTTGAAGACCAGCAGAGACAGAAACAGGTTGCAGGCGGCACATTCATATTTCTTTGGTACCAGTTACTATTGATTTTACAAAAGGGTTTGAGCCGCGGTGTTATTTAATTGGCAATATGTGTACAGTCTGAATCAATGAACACACTCCACAGGATTAGTTTGTTATCTGTTTTGGATGTAAGGGAAAGAATGACCCTTGACCTCCACCGGGAGGCTACTATACATACTGTATGTAACAAATAGTTTTCATTGTGATGTAATCCTGACATAAAAATGTATAAGGGCAATTTCACAGACCGACCATTGTATAATTCAGTAGTTCGGGGCGGAGGAAATATTACAAAGTTTTAACTAAAGTAAAAGCAGTGAATCAATTATTACCGAGACGATAATAAGATAACTCTGCAAAATGGACGATTCGCGGCGGCGTTTATACCCGAGTGACAGGTCGCCTAAATTACACCCTTATATAACACAGTGGCCTTCTGAATGACACTTTGCATAATAGTGTTTAATTTGACAGCATTAGAGGATCTGATACGGTTGACTCAGAGGCAGGGGTAGGCTCAATGGGGCCGAGGCTGATTCCCTTTACATTACATTAGGATTTCCTTTCTTGTTTTTTCTCTCTCTCCGTTTGCTGCCGAGGTTATTAAAAACCATCTCTTTCATTGAAATATCCGGGCTATTATGATCGTCTTTTGTCGGAATACATTCCGTCAAGACGCAATAAAGAGGGAAGCTGTGTCACAGAGTGTCAGACAGAAGCCTTTCGACGGGGGGACTTGAAGAGACTCGATGAAAAGAGATAATGCGATCATTTGATTTTTCTGCCGATAAATACAAAAGGAAGTACCTGGGTTGGCAGCGATCGGAGTGGGAGAAGGGTCCCGCTTTCCATGTTAATTAAATCTGGCATTAATTAAAGAATTTCTCTGAACCATTAACTCGCTCATTGATATCTTTGCAAAGGAGTACATTAGGGAGTTAAGGCTAGGAAACATAGCGGTGGCGGTTGGAGGAGGCTTTCCATTTAATTGTGAAACTCTGCGTAAAATTTGAGTGAACGCTTATCACATCAATAGGGCGACGTAGATAAGAGTCAAGACAGTGAGATCAGATAAGCTGTGGAGCTCCAAGAAATGAATTTCTTTGATGTTCCCCTCTCATTACTTTGCAATCTCGACCCTGTCACCATTATTCAGGGTACTTCCCTTTAAACAAGTCAGCTCTCACGTCAGCACGATATTCTAAGGCTGTATTTGTGGTATTCTAGACAAATAGGAAACAAATCGCTGTTTCATTTTAGGTTCCTAATGGCTCTTTTACACATAGCTTGCAGTGGCCAGGGTTTATTTTATTTAGGCCTGCTAATGTCCTAATGCCCAGGATTCAGTATGAGACAAAGGTTTAGTTTGGTCTGTTCCAGGACCCCAGACCAAGCCTAGATCGACCATTGCATTGAAGAAAGTCGTGTGGTTCAGGAATCTAACTGTGACTCTGTTCATCATTGTTCTTGGTTGCCCTGTAATATCCGATATATGTTATTACTTTAACATGAACTTCTACTTGATGTGTGCCTGAGGTGCCTCATGTAAATCACTTTTGACGTGAGGTTGCCTGTAACATATTTCAACACACACAGTGGCCCGAAATGTAATTTTCCCAAAAAACCCGCAGGAATATTTTGTCCTAGCTATCATCATCACTGATAATAATGTGGTCTGGTAGGCCAATGGGCCAGACAAACACATAACCACACGCAAACCTCGTTAATCTCACTAATTAAGACACCTCAGTGGAGGTGCCCAGTTGCAGAGTATTTA
This sequence comes from Esox lucius, assembly GCF_011004845.1. Classification (NCBI taxonomy): domain Eukaryota; kingdom Metazoa; phylum Chordata; class Actinopteri; order Esociformes; family Esocidae; genus Esox; species Esox lucius. The sequence goes on from NC_047591.1 coordinate 22,058,043, forward strand.
AGCTAATTACAGTGTTAATTACAGCATTAATTAAGTGTCATAATTGCTGTTCAAAAGAATGACTGCGTAAGTCCCGGAAAGGCAAAGGGTTAATTTTGTGAGAAACCAAGCCTACAATATTTACTTTCAAATGAATAATACATCCCAACAAGGAAGCTAATAAATTTCCCACCACTGAGCAAACCAAAGCAAGCAACTGATTTAAATATTCATCTCTTGTGAATATTTTGTGAGTTATGTTTTCGGGGGTCGGGTACGACCACATTTCATCTCTGCTGTTCGATCTATAAATTAAAGCCACGAGAAAACAGTTTTCATTTGTTGGCCTGAACAAATGACCAACATGTTAATATTCCCAGTAGAAACAACAACATCAAAAGTTAGGTGGATAAATCATGCACGTGATGGTGTTGTGTGTGTGTGTGTGTGTGTGTGTGTCTGTGTGTGGCAGAAAAAGATGTGATTGGCTTGTAAACTTGCATTACAGGAGCAGTAGATTTTCAAAAGAGTTGTAATGTTTTTCATGATTGACCTTCTTCCTGGTTTGGTAAGATTTGTATGCCCTGCAATGTTATTGTTACGCTACATATTTAGGCTAACACTGTTGCTATGCAAAAACACCTCTGACTAAATGTTTTGATTTTAAAGCAGTAATGTTTCTTTAAAACTGTTAAAGTTGAAACCTCTGCCTACCTGCCTTCATTACATAGAGAGTAGAGGACTAGAAAAAGATAAATAAATCATGCACCCATTGATGAGTGACTGATAGCACCGGGTAAAATGGCGGCGAAAATAAATTACCGCACCGTGAAACCACACAAACAGACCAAGATAATTAATGTAAATTATTTTCGGCGCCGAAGCTTTCTCACTACATGAGTAATAAGAACCATCAGGAAGGCCTCTTCCTCAGCATTAATTACAGAAAATGACATGCAAGCTGACAAGCGGCAAGCTCATTATCGGAACACATTCAAAACTTTGCAATTTGCGTGTGTGAGGGGAGGACGGAAAAAGGGAGACGGACTCCTAGCTAAATTAATCTCCTCTCTTTGCCGAATGTGAGTCCCCTTCTAATTTTGGCGTTATTAACAGGTTTGGCGGTATCGCTCGTTCCACGTCAGGCTAATCAGGGTTTTTTTCTCTTCTCGTGGCGTGTTCGGGAGAGCGTGGTGTCATTCGAGAGGGATCAGACCTCGTAACGCACCCTCCATCACGCACACCACTCTACAAGGTTGCTTTTAATAAGCTCCCTTCATCATCGGCGGCGGGTTTTGGCTCGACGCGACTCTGTCGTCGCTCTCTCACAGAGGAGAGTCATTAGGAGACTAGAGGGTCATGAAAAGGGAGGGTGAAGGAGGATAGGGGTGGGCCAAGGCGGGTGGAGGGTGAAGGAGGATGGGGTTGATTGTCTGAGAGGATGGGGTTGGGGGCTGGTGAGGAAAGGACAATATTAGAGTAATGGAGACCCACATGTGCAAGCTTTGGAGACAATCTGGTGGAGGACGTTGAGCCATCCGCTCGCAATGTGTAGTAATGTGTGCGTTTGCATGATGTTACACCTATACAGAATTAACACAGAAGTTTTAGATTGTTTTTATTTTTTTAGTGGCTCAAGATAATGCTGAGAAAAATTGTGCTTTTGTCAAGAAGGTTTTGTGTGTACTTCACCGCCTTTAGTTAAATGCGCTTTTGGACAACAAACTGTGGATGGACAAAAAACTGATAACCACTCAAATATAATGTTAAGTGGAATATTGTGTCTTGTCTTGCATGATGAGATCGGTAAGGAAACTGTGGATATGTGTGGACCCCTGGGATCACATTGGCCACATCATTCAGTTACCTAAGTAATTGATTGCTATAATCAATAACCAGTCAAGTAACCAATAACAATGTATCCAACCATCCATTATCTGGTTTTACTGATCAAGTAATGAATAATGATATCCTAATTAGATTTATTGTGACTGAGTTTGATTCATGTGAATTCTTATGTATTCTCTTGCAAACTAATTATTATCTTGGATAGTGGACCGGCCCTTTATATCTTGAGAGTGATAAAGTGTACAGAACAACAAAATCTTGTGTTTTACAATGATGGTTTTAGTTGGCTGCACTCAGTAGGTGAATAATCCCACAACCACAGAAAATTATAGTTGTTATGGGGATTGAAATAATGGACACTTTCAGCAGGTGTTGATGCTTTTTCTACCAAAGCAAATGAAGTCTGATATTTTTAATTAAAAATGTTAAACTTTTTCAATACCTACTCACTAAAAGATTGCATTTCTTGCTGTGCATGGACGTTTCTTCAACAACTGGGTGGTCAAATTAAGATCCTGTATTTTTATTTGTTATTCCTGCTTGTGTTGTTTTTGAGGGGGGTTAGAATAGAGGTGGTTACCATGGAGACAACGCCTGTGGTCAAGACCTTGCTGAATTTGGTTATTGTTAAATCAGGCTAACGATTATTGACCTTTGTTTGTTTTCTTAACTTTTATTTGATTTGCCAGAGGTTAATTCTTTCCAGATGTATGAGGAGTAGATGAAAATCAATGTCAGAGAGAAAAAAAAGTTATATATCAAATATGTCTGTGAGTCAACTGTGGCCTTTCCAGCAAACAACTTTTGGTTTACAGGAATTTCCGGGAATCTCATAAAATCTCGTCTTAAAACATTGCCTATAACTGCAGCAAAACCACAGCAAATACACTGAAATAATAAATAATGAATATTTCACAACCTACTACAAAGAATCAGCAAACAGTGTTTGTACCCCCAAATGATTTCCTCTGCAGCCTTACCTGCAAGGCAAGAAGCAACAACAACAGACATTTACATCGATGACATCCGTCTGTGGAATATAAAGTATGTCTCTCTCGTAGTCCAGGTTGCTTACGACATTTCGCATTCTATTTCCTTTTCTGAGTTCCCAGGAGGCCAGGGACTGCCCGGAGAGCCCGGCGTGGTTTAACGTTAACTCGGCTGCTTTGTGGGAAGGAACAGCTGCCTTGGTCTCAGTGTGGCACGGCGCATCACTGTTCCCAGTTCATTTGTCTCGCTACGATTGCATGCGGTCCCCTGGGTCTGCAGACAAATCTGCCACTTGCACATACAGGCACTGACAGCTCCTCAAGTGTTTTGCTTTTGATATCCATGCCCTGTTTTTTTCCCAGCAGCCCCAGCGTAGTAGTGTGTGCAAATGTCTTGTGAATAAATGTAAACAGAACATCCCACTTCCTCAGCAAAGATCCAATAAGGGCAATATATGTGTATATGTGTGTGTGTATGTGTGTGTGTATATATATATATATATATATATATATATATACAGTGGATATAAAAAGTTTACACACCCCTTTCTTGTGATGTAAAAGAATGAGACAAAGATAAATCATGTCAGAACTTCTTCCACCTTTAATGTGACCTATAACGTGAACAATTCAATTGAAAAACAAACTGAAATCTTTGAGGGGGAAAAATGTACCTGGTTGCATAAGTGTGCACACCCTTATACTAATACTTTGTTGAAGCACCTTTTGATTGTATTACAGCACTCAGTCTTTTTGGGTGGGAGTCTATTAGCATGGTACATCTTGATGTGGCAATATTTGCCCACTCTTCTTTGCAAAAGCACTCCAGATCTGTCAGATTATGAGGACATCTCCTGTGCACAGCCCTCTTCAGATCACCCCACAGATGTTCAATTGGATTCAGGTTTGGGCTCTGGCTGGGCCATTCCAAAACGTTCATCATCTTCTGGTGAAGCCATGCTTTTGTGAATTTGGATGTGTGCTTTGGGTCATTGTCATGCTGAAAGGTGAACTTCCTCTTCATCTTCAGCTTTCTAACGGACGCCTGAAGGCTTTGTGCCAAAATTGCCTGGTATTTGGAACTGTTCATAATTCCCTCCACCCTGACTAAGGCCCCGGTTCCAGCTGAAGAAAAACAGCCCCAAAGCATGATGCTGCCACTACCATGCTTCACTGTGGGTATGGTGTTTTTTGGGTGATGTGCAGTGTTGTTTTTGCGCCAAACATATCTTTTGGAATTATGGCCAAAAGTTCAATCTTGGTTTCATCAGACCATAACACATTTTCCCATGTGCTTTTGGGGGACTTAATGTTTGTTTTTGCAAACTTCAGCCGGGCTTGGATGTTTTTCTTTGTTAGAAAAGGCTTCCGTCTTGCCACCCTACCCCATAGCCCATTCATATGAAGAATACAGGAGCACACAGCCAGTACTTGCCAGAAATTCCTGCAGTTCCTTTAATGTTGCTGTAGGCCTCTTGGAATCCTCCCTGAATAGTTTTCTTCTTGTCTTTTCATCAATTTTGGAGGGACGTATAGTTCTTTGTAATGTCTCTATTGTGACATATTTTCTCCACATGATGATGACTGTCTTCCCTGTGCTCCATGGTATATCTAATGCTTTGGAAATAATTTTGTACCCTTCTCCTGACTGATATCTTTCAACAAAGAGATCCCTCTGATGCTTCGGAAACTCTCTGCGGACCATGGCTTTTGCTCTGAGATGCAACTAAAAAAATGTCAGGAAAATCCTACTAGAACAGCTGGACTTTATTTATGATTAATCAGAGTCACTTTAAATGAAGTGTAATGACTTTATTTAACATGAGTTTGAATGTGATTGGTTAATTCTGAATACAGCCACATCCCCAGTTATAAGAGGGTGGGCACACTTATGTAACCAGGTAATTGTAAGGCTTTTATTTTTCATTTTTCCCCACTCGAAGATTTAACTTTGTTTTTCAATTGAATTGTTCACAATATAGGTCACATTAAAAGTGGAAGAAGTTCTGACATGATTTATCTTTGTCTCATTATTTTACATCACAAGAACCTGGCATTTTAACAGGGCTGTGTGGACTTTCTATATCCACTGTATATATGTGTGTGTGTATGTTTAAACTATACAGCTCTGACTGAATTCATTTTTAAATACACATGAGAGGATTGTGGGTAAAAGCTGCTTTGTTGGATATGATGAGGTGCTCCTGTGTGCATGGTAGAAAGGGATACTCCATTCCTTTCTCATTCATTCCTTTCTCACAGGTGCCACCCAATCCCAAATCTATACAAGGCTGATGGAGACGTCACTTTAGTTAGGTGTGTTGTCCTTACCTTTCTGGAAATGCATGTTGCTGTTGTTCTAAAGCTCAAAAAAATTATAATCAGCCACTTTCAGTATTTGCTGCTGAGGTAAGATCTAGTAAGCCTTCCATGGTGGGAGAGAAATGTTGCTTAAAGAGAAAGTTGCTCTTTATTTATAGAGCCCTTAGGTTTAGTTTAATCCTTCACAGACATTGGACATGTCATCCACGCCACGTTAGGGAGATGTCACTTTCCTGAAATGCACTAGCGCTGTAATTTAGGTCATACGGTTATTTTAAATAGTGCGTCTCACCAACTTGACGCTAAGTCCCAACCCTGCGTGAAATTTTGAATATTTAAGAATGCTGTGCATATTTTAAAGCATTTTAAGAAAAATATCTTTTAAGGAGCCTCTGCAAAAACCTTGGACGTATTATTTAACAACAATTACATGTAAATGCATTCCTCTGTGAGTATCAAACCAGCACAACATTAAGTTAGGGATTTCAAGTTGAAGAAATATGGCTTCTGCACTCACATGTGGAAAAATGAGAACACAAAAGATTCAAAGATGAGAACACAAACATCCATAAAAATAAATAATGCAACAAAAATTGGCGACAATGTTATGAAATTAATCTGGAAAGAAATTCCCTGACATTGTGTGGGTATTTCAGAGCCTAGATCTTTCTGAAGTTTTACCTTGAAAGACTGTGGAGAGCAGGTTGAACCAATGATTAAATGTATAATCTATGTTAAAAGGGCTCTGGACATACAGAGTAATTTGCTTCCAAATGTATATTTTGTTTTGTATGATGGGATTATGCCAATATACTGATAGGGGACATAAATATAGAACATATATTTGCAGACATCAAAACTATTAAATAACGCATATGGAATCATGCAGTAACCACAAATGTGTTAAACAGAACAAAATACTTCAAAGTAGCCACCTTTTGCCTTGATGACAGCTTTGGGCTCTAGGACAGACATAATGATGGTGTTCTGTGTACTAAACCTACCTTGTACACAACTGATTGGCTCAAGCGCATTAGGAAGGACAGAAATTCAAGGAATACAATTTTAACAAGACACTTTTTAACTGAAATGCGTTACAGGTGACCGCCTGAAAAAGCTGGTTGACAGAATGCCAAAAGTGTGTAAGGCTGTCATCAAGGTAAAGGATTGCTACTTTGAAGAATCTCAAATATAAATGTATTTGGATTTTTTTAACACTGTTTTGGTTACTACTTTATTCAGTATGTTATTTTGTAGTTTTCACGTATTCACTATTATTCTACAATGTAGAATATAGTAAGACTAAAGAAACACCCTTTAATTAGTAGGTGTGTCCAAACTTTTGACTGGTACTGTAGTTTCAGAAAGAGTAAATACTACAACAGTTGTACAAAACAGGCTAGATGTTGATGTTGCCACCATCCACCGCAACTGTTCATCTCAAAATGCTTACCTGAATGTTGTCATTTTAAATCCATATGGCAGATTTCAAAGCATACAACATGATGTATTAATGTGAATTGTATGTTCAGTGTGAAACAGGAAACACGACAAAATTATTGTTTTTAAAGATACATAACTGGTTGTTAAAGCAGTGTCGTTGAGCCAAAACAGGCCACCAAAAACTGAAAATATCTTTGGGGTGTTTCATGGCTTACTGACGAGTGATCTTCATTTCACTTATTAACACATAAACAGCGCATTACACACCTAGCCCAGAATAGGAGATAAAAAACATTGTTTGTTATTCGAGTCCCAGACAGACTCTTTAAATATGCTTTTCTCCTACTAAGCTAATTTAAAGGGGCGTGGCTGATTTCAAAACTCCGTGAAGGTCAGCTATTGAGGAGGGTAGAATTCTTTTTCACCAGCTCACTACCAAATTGACACCCAATTGGCAACTTGATCACTCATTGGTTCTCCAAGTCACAGAGTTGAGAGGACTGTGGCGGGAGGGTTCAGGACTAACTATTTTCCAAATGAGAAAACTCCCATGTCGTTGAAATCCTTAGAAAAGCCTCACATCTACATTTTATTTGCACACTGTGCAGATGCATGCAGCCGATGTAGATTAATAAAACAATTGTTAGACGGGGGAGTACAGTCTCAGGCAGCATGTATATTCACAAAACACGATAGAAATGTAAGATGCTCTGTTGCCGCTTCCCGAAAGCCATTAATTCTATGCAAATGAAGAGTTAGCTGGCAGCCGAATGTTAATGAACGTCTCTTTTGTACCACACTTAGGGGGGATGGGGAGAGGGGGGAGGGGGGATGTGGGGGGTGGGGGGGGGTGGAGGGAAGAGGGTATTAGTGAGAAAGAGACCTGATAAAAAAAAAAACATTCCTTAGAAACCTTTAATTGCTGTCAGAAATGACGAAAATCCCTTCGCCAGCCAGACTGTGATTATTCTACACCTCTGACTGTCGGCTTTACTAATGTCCAACAATAAGTCTTGGGCTGACGTGTGGACAAGGCAATGCAAATTAGGCAATATTTTTGTCTGGACTCTGTGGCTAATTTCACTTGTGCTTCGTGTTTTCTCTTCTTCCCTTTCATAGAAATGCAGTCTGTTATCCAACGTGTAGGAGGGTAAGGATGACTGTTATATCATTGGATAACACTCAATATCTGTTTGGTTTATCGAAGTAATACTTACAACTGTTTCTCGCAGAGAATTGTAAATTGTTTGCTTATGCATTTTAATTGTAGTAGCTTGATCTGGAAAAAATTTGCAACAATCAGAAAAGTGTTAAAACCATCCCCACTCTACCCTATAATTAAAAGGTTAAAGTCCACTCCGAACTGAACTACAGAGAAGTACTAAAACTATGGTAACACTGAAGTCCATTCGAACTAAACTACTGAGAAGTACTAAAGCTAGTACTAAAGTTCTAGTACTTGTTATATGTCTTTGCTTAATATCTCCATTTTAAAGCAAATAACTTGTCTGCTTTTCAATATACTGCATGTTAAAATCAAATAAGAAGTCAAACAAATAATTATTGATTTGCTGTGACTACCCAACATTTTAATTACAATAGTAACAAAGTCTTTGAAGATTAATGCCTAATGTCTTTCTTTCTTAAAGCAATCAACTCCATTACTGTGCAATTCCAATCCAATGCAATTACTAAAGATGCGTGGTATGAATATAATATTTTGAATGGAGTATTTAATTACTTCAACAAATATACAAGTAAAATCCACTTTAAAATGGAAAGTGCCACCAAAGGGCAGATTTAAACTACATGCATAGCCTATGTTATTCTCGCGTGGACAGACGATTCATGTCAACATAAATAGCACAGTGGATCTTTTATGATACCACAGGGCTTGTGAGATAACGAGCAGAATTAGTTCTGGTGCTTCTGACAATTCACGATTTTTGCATATTTCTAATTTGTTTTTTGGAAGGGGGACAGGGACATTTGGGCCACAGGCCGAGAAAGAGATCCTACAGTACAGCCCCAAACTTCTCTCTGTCTCTTTAGAGAGATCCACAGTTTAACCAGGCATTGAACCAATCAGGTAAGACGGTAGTACATGGCTGAGCTGTGCGACGCCTCCTTTCAGTGAGCTAACAGGGTAGCGTTCAGGTCCTCATCTGGACCCTAACATCAACACTGGTATTTGAACCCTTTCAGTGTGTTTCCTAAGTGTTCAGTTGGTGTCATGACTGCTGAGTGATTCTTAACCCTGGTGGGATGGGTTCAGTGTTCGGGGTATTCACACTAAATACTGGGCTCATCAATCGTGAGTGGAAGGAGGAGGGCACAGCCGGCCTGTCGCCTCCCAGGTAAATTGTCTCAGTGCTGTGACGTCAAGTCTCAACCGTGTCATGGGAGGTCTAGCGGCCTCTGCTGTCCTGGCACTCGACGGGAACAAACCCCTCTGGAGCTCACACGTGTAGAACGAGGAAAAGAGAAGAAACTGCCATGGAACCAAGCCATCTTGGCCTGTTGCTGTTATCCTGGGAAGTTGGTACCAGCAATCCTCCAAATGGCCAGACAGATTTTCCCCGTCAGACCTGAGATTTAAACAGGCAACACTCAAACTGCCTGGGTCAACTTCCGCCCTCTTTTCTTATTTTGAAATATAACCGTGGTGGGCAAAACCGAAATCAACCGCGCACTATAGCCCCACTGGGAAAGCAAGTATCTAGTGACCATTGCATTTTAGTAAAGTCCAGTTCAGGCTTTCTCCCTAATAGGCACACACACATACCAGTGCTACTGTAATTTTTCATTGGACAGCATTGGTCTGTGCTGTAGGGCTAAAGACCACATTGGGGGGCTGAATGCACTTGGCTTTTTTAAGTGAACATTTTCCCGAAAGGTCACCAAATGCCTTCTGACAACATACGTTTGTTCGTGTGCCTTTTTCCTCCAGACTCCTGGTAACTCCATGGTCAGTGTGGAACCCCTCAGACTCACAACTTTATTTATAGAGGCAACAACATTCAGCTAATGAGGTAAAGAGATACTGAGATGTCTGTGTTTATGGTGGATTTGGACAGTGTCTCAGCTCTGTCTTTTAACATCCGCCTTTGCCCTGCCTTCCATGTGTGCTTGTGAAAGACACTTCCGCCATGTGACTGTGTGTGTGACTGTGTGTGTGACTGTGTGTGTGTGTGTAACTCCCGCGCGTTCGTATGATCGGTGCAACGCTAGCTGAGACGAGGCCGCCCAACGGGAGGACCACACAACCGCGCTCTCGCGGGGACATGACTGATCGCACCGCAGGCGCATCCAATAGCGTGTCACTCACACTCTCTCATTGCGCGCTCGCACGCCCTTCCTCGTGCGCGTGCGCGCGCACACACACACACACACACACACACACACACACGCGCGCGCGCGCGCGCGTGACGGTGAGTGATATTCTAACAACCCGGGTCTGAAATAGAACAAGTGGCAGACACCGGACAGGCCTCCGGAGCAGACGTGACAGCAGAAATTGAAACGGCATGATGGAGTCTTTTGCGGGAGGCGAGCAAATACGAGCATCCAATACCCACCCCCTACCTCTACGCCCCCACCACCACCACCCACCTCTTCCACCCACCTCTTCCACCCACCTCTTCCACCCACCACTTCCACCCACCACTTCCACCTTGTTCAAAATCCATCTGTGGCCTGTCACAATGGAGGGTGGGTGGGGGTGGGGCTGGTTTGGAAGAGGGTTCTGGTAGTTGGGGATGGGCTGGTAAGTCGGGGTGGGGAGTGGTTTGGCATATAGGGGTGGGGGAGTGGTTTGGCATATAGGGGTGGGGGAGTGGTTTGGCATATAGGGGTGGGGGAGTGGTTTCAGATATTGGTTTTGTCTCTCAGCATTGGAGGTCCTGTGTTCTCACTGCCCCACACCCCTACTTTTCTCTCCTCTCTGTTTCTCCCTCTCTCTTTCTTCCACTCTCTTTCTCCCTCTCTCTCTGTCTCTCTCTCTCTCTCTCTGTGCCTTTCTCTCTCTCTCAACCGTCGAGCCCCCCTGCACCTAATGTGAGCCGACACGCAGTAATAATAGTAAGAAGCCTTTCCTGTCCTGTGTCATGCACCAAGAGATTGGATCTCCCTTTGCAAAGCCAAGGTAATTTTCTCTTGCTGGAATACATTTACGGGCTGCAGAGTGTCAAGGTTCAATCAGGCTTCGGTTCTCAGGGAGAGAATCTGCAATCGCACTGTGGATGGAATATATTGTTTTGAATAATATCTTATGCTTATTCCAGCTGCAGCTAAGGGTTCCTGTAGTTATATATTTTTTTAATAAATATAATATCTATATAGTACCAGTTATAGGTTTTGACACACATGCCCAGTCACCACAACTGGTGTGTCCAAACCTTTGGCAGGTACTCTATAGATATAAATATATATACTGTATTTAAAAATACAAATACTGCTATTAGACTGCTGCTACTATTACTAGATACTACCATACAATATTTTGTATAAATAAAAAATATATATTTATTTTTCTATCTGGAATGTGAATGCTATAGGGAGATATATATTAATCTAACTAGGCCATAGCACCAGGTCCTTCTGGAGTATCCCCCAAACCATATTTCCATTTCAAAACAAACAAATGAAAAATGGTGCTATTTGATGGAGTGTGTGTTGCAGATACTTCTCTCAGAAACTCTTAACACCAAAATGCGTCATCTGCCGTTTGCGATGAAGAACGGTTCTGGTTGTCTGACAATATGCATATGCATTGGCAAGGAGGGTCTGAACTCTCTCCCCTTCAAATTTGTCTCCAGTCAAACGCTTGCTTAGCCACAGCTTCATAGGGTATGCATTACCCACTGGCTAATGGGCCGATGAAATTTCAAATGTCGTGACCTCAGCATTGTCTGGGGGTAATGTATGGCGGCGGCGTCTTCACGCACCGTGCCAATGATTTTTGAATAGGGCTCTTTGAGTCTGTGTGTGTGTGTGTGTTCAACAGCCATACTGTTTCTACAATGTTAAACTTTCTTTTCCCTTTTATTATAGTAGTTGTTTTGTGCCCAATGTTGCTGGATGTTTCTGAAAACTGGATCCGTACAGTAGAATCCAGATGGAGACAGCAAAAGAAGTGTCTGTGTGTAAACGGAAGAACAGTGCCTAGGCTTCCTAAGATTGTGTCAATGCTACCCCCTTGTGACCAGAGAGCAGAACGAGAAACTGGGGACATGAAGATCAGTAAGACTATGGGTGTGACAGAGAATGAAAGAGAGAGATCACGAGAGAGAGAGCCTTCAAATATGCTTATTACATTGAGATGATCCAAACATCCCAGACAAAACAATTCATTAAAAACGTTGTATGAAACGTTTCATACAACTTTTGTATGAAGTGATGTACAGTCAAAGAGCAAGCAACAACAGGAATTGATGCACAAACAGTGATCCAAACAACTGCACAAACATTTTGGCCTACAGTTGATATGTGTACCTTGAAGAAATGATAGATGCTTACAAAATAAATGTCATTTCAAGACTTCATAGGATTTCATTAGAACAAACGGAAAGGTGACCATATATGGTCATTTGTCACATGTCACTCCATTCACTATGAAATGTTTTCCTATTGAGGAAGTGTCAAAGTGCAGTGAGTTTCTAAAATGCATTGGCAGCGAGTGATCTGATTTTAACCGCAAACCAAGTTAGAATGCCACTAAATGTTGTTAAATGTAATAAGCACACACTTTTCCAAAATATACATTTAAAAAATTCTATGTTATTGACATGGCAATATTTCAGCTGGGAGCTACATATGGCCACTGTATTTATTCCTGTTTTTGAGCTACAATCCCAAAGCACAGCCTTGGACATTTTGGCTTTTGGATGATAATATTTATTTTCCTGGCTGCCAGGCTTCTCTCAGAGGTGGGGTTAGAAATTAAAAATAAAACAAAAGTAATGAAACAACTTGACCAAAAATGTTATGTCTGCCTTTATGAGGTGATTATGAACCAATAAAAAATGAAAAAAGACCTAAGTCTGGTTTATGGTTCCCCAAACTGTTGGCCAGCGGACATTCCCTCGGGGGGCTTCATTTAAGAGTTCATACACTCTCCCAGCATGCACTGAGGCATTTTGTCTTGCCACATGTAGCCGGTGCCAATTTGGCGGGAGCAGAAGGTGTTGGTGGCCTGAAAAGAGGCTAGCTCTGTATTGCTCTTCAATTTGTCCCCATAGTTTTAATCCATATACATTTGGAGGCCTTCTCAGGATTAGACATGGTACATTCTGAAGTGCAGGAAGAGATGTGTGTGTGTGAGGGGAATGACTTGGATGGCCTGTAGTACTTGGGTTTCATACCACCCGGGCATATAAGAACTGGGAGATGCTTAAGGGGCTTTTGGACCAACTTTATGGGTCTTGAGGACTTTAACAAGAGCCTACTAAGCTAAAACCTACACCATGGCCTCCAACACTGATAGGGATGTTTTAATCCTCAAAAGGGTGATCTAGGATGTGCCAGCATCCAAGATAGGTTGTTAAACACAGCCCTAAGTGGCCCTAATATTGATATTGGCCATCCATGAATACTGTGGTTATCACCATGCAATAATGCTGGCATAAGATGTGCATGGCATCAGTTAAACCCCAAAACTCCCCAGTAAATCTCATATTAGCTTCTAGATGTTGTTTTCAACCAATGGAGGATAGCCAATTGACACTCCTAATCGGATACAGATTAAAACTAGAATGGAGTATATTATCTGTTTTCATGGTACATCTGACATTTTATGCTTTATCGTTTACAGACAATGTGGAAGACACTGGAGTGAGTTTGCTATAATGGCACTGGGCCAGATATAAATCCCTGGTGTACCAGAGGCAGCAGCTTAGAGCTCTTTACAAACACAGGCCACATGTAAGGATTATTTATTAAAATGAAATTAAAACGTATTCACACATTTAGCTGTCCAGACACAACACATTTACAATATCGCCAATTTTCAATCTAAACAAGGACATCCAGCATTTGGATAAACTGACCTCCTCGCTCTGTCAAAAACACTCTTGACCCTGTGTGCTGCACTTGTATTCAATATTCTGAACTTTATTTTCCCCAAATGCACTTACCTTGAAAGTTACCTTGAAACATGGACGCCTGTAATCACTTGGCGTGGTTACCATTCCACGTTTGTTGCTGACCAAGCGGGCAATGTCAGTGAGGCTTTGGCGATAAAATATACCCCAAACAATGAAAACACTGTAATCCATATTTAAAAGCTTTGCTGCCAACCTAGATGCACACATTGCACTCTGGTGCCAATTATTCCTGGTCTCTTTCTGTTTTCAGAACATCAGTGTGTGGGATCCTTTCATTCGTATCTGGACATGTGACATTTAGAAGTGTGCATGTAACTTCAGTCTGACATGCAAAGAAATAACAACACATTGTCAATCATGAATACTTTTAAATATTTATGTTATCTAGTGGGCACTCTGAGCCGTAACCCAAAGCGATTTACAACAAGCACATTGACAACAAAGGATCAAATAATTCCAATATATAAGAATATTACTCTAAAATAATGTGTTTGCAAGAATCCCACTGGTAGAAGAGAATATATGTTAGAAAATAATTACAAATTAAATTACATGATAATATCCATAATATAAATAAGCACAATGGTATGAGTTCTCTCCTCTCCATGGCTATTTTGAGATTCGGTCATTGCTTTGGTAAACTGGAAATTCTGGAGAATTATTTTTGTTGCCACAATTCTAATGTGAAATTTACAATTACAGTCTGCTGATATTTTTTTTTGGGTCAGTGTTCTCCAGTAATGTACCTGAATAATTTTGGTGCAGGAAGGAATAACAAAGACAAGGTGATGTCATAGTAGCATCCACCAAAATGTGTGGAACGAAAACATCAACTAAGTCCATGGCTGAGGATAAATATACCACAGTTCTGATGGACTGACTACTGCTCAGCACTTCTCTTCTTGACTGTTATCACGGTGGAACATAAATCAATACGCCCGTGTGGAAGAGCTTGTCCATCAACCGTGTAATAATGTGGCCTAGCGAAATGGCTCCTCAGCCATGTGATAATGTTACCTACCAAAACGGCCCCTCAGTCATGTGATTATGTGGTCTACCCAAACCGCTGCTCAACCGTGTTATAATGTGGTCTACCCAAACCGCTGCTCAACCATGTTATAATGTGGTCTACCCAAACCGCTGCTCAACCATGTTATAATATGGTCTACCCAAACCGCTCCTCAACCGTGTGATTATGTGGTCTACCCGAACCCCTACTCAACCGTGTGATAATGTGGCAGGCCCAAACCGCTCCTCAACCGTGTGATAATGTAGCCTACCCAAACCCCTACTCAACCGTGTGATAATGTGGCAGGCCCAAACCGCTCCTCAACCGTGTGATAATGTAGCCTACCCAAACCCCTACTCAACCGTGTGATAATGTGGCAGGCCCAAATTGCTCCTCAACCTTGTGAGAATGTGGCCTACCCAAACCGCTCCTTAGCCATGTGTGAGCATTCAAGTAGCCTGGTGACTTTGGGACCCTGCAGGTGACCTGAGCCTGCCTCTGGTGAGTACCGGCAGAACACAGCTGATCGCCCTGCAGCTGGTCGCTTTTGTGTCTCTGCCCTTAAAACCAGGACATGCTGGGAAGTCAGGGGAGAAAAACGCCTGGAGGTCGAGTGACAGGGACATTGGCGAGTGGGGGACCAAAAAGGAGGACATTTGACACGCATACAAACCCGACAGGTACGAGGGAGCTACAGCCAGAGGAAGGTGTTATGCACAAGACCTTAAAGGTCTTCGGTCCTCTGTTCTGTTATGATGGACGTTTCTGTACTGTGGATGATGTCTAAAGGCAGGTGGATCAGATGAACACTGAGACAGTCAGAGGCCAGGGGTCAGGTGAGTACTGAGAGTCTGATGTAGGTGGATTAGAAGAGTACTGATCCACAGCTAGACACCTGGATCTCGCTGCGTCATCAATCTGACTTTGACAGTCCTGGGGATAGAAAGAAAAAGTGGAGATTCTAGCTGACTTGAAAGGACAAGGACTGGGACCGATCTTGACATCGCTCCTAAACTTCTCAGATTGGATGGGTCTAACTGATAAGCCTGAATGGATGACTGTGCCTGTTGACCAAGCACTGCCCTTTCTTGATTGATTTGTTTAATCAACCATAAATGTAGAGATATGGAAGGGTTCTGAATGCTTTCTGAAGGCACTACATTAAAAGCTTCCCAAGCGATTTCAATCTATGAAGCATACAGAGATGAAATTGAGTTTGCAGGATATTGTTTGATGAAACTCTGCAATTTGCAAATTCTCATAATCAACAACTTGAACAACAGCATGAGACCAGATACTTGCGGGACGAGTGGGGTGGGGGTTGGTTTTGGCAATTTCTTTTTACCCTGAAGAGGCATTTTACCCCGTGGCATTTTAACTGTGACATGTCTCAATAAAGTTAGGGCATTTTGAATTCTGCTACACATGTACATTTTTAACCCAGAGGCACCCAGGCAAACCTTTGCACAGAGTTCGAGTTGGCAGACGGGAAAAAACACAGCTGACACGCATGCAAGGCTGACAAACGCATGCGACAAAATAATAAAGTGACAAAATGATTCTGTGTCGCACACACTTACCAGAGCAGAGAGCGTCTGGAGGGAGGGGAGACATCTTGAGTCATCTATCTTCCTTAAACACAGAAGCCGTGTCAAGGTGGAAAAATAAATTATGATAAATGGGAAGATACATCTAGTCAATAGCCTACCTGAGTTTTTATTATTTTACCCAACTGTTTTTATATTCCAACTTGCTCTGGTTTAGCTAATGTACTTGGATTCAATCAAGGTGCAGGTCTTTGTCTTTGTGGTATAGTCTTCACATATAGTATTAGTCATTCATTTTAGTTCAGCTCATTGGTGAGACCTAGACTGTGAAAGAAATCACACTGAGAGCCTGATGGGATCCCCGCCACAGGCTCTGTCACCAAGACAAATCGCCCCGGGCCCTTTTACATGTCTTGTATCTCCATTACAGTCGAGCGCATCTTCAAATGGCGGTGATAGGCCTCTCTACTGTCTGTTCAACCTAACAATGTCGTCAATTATCTCACTGCCTCGTTTGAACACACAAGGTTTTTTGTTTTGTCTGTGTGGTGTGAGAAAGAGCGATTTGATTATCGAAGGGTCTCGAATCTTGTTAACTTAATGAATCAACAAAAAGACAGTATCCTTCTGTAGATTTTGTTATGACCCTGAGAATATATTTGTGGCGCCTCACTTCAAGAGATTCCTTGTTTTCCCAGCATGCATAGGGCTTTTTGTAACACATTTGACAGCGGCGTGAGGTGTTGCTCATCTGGGTATACATACATAGCTTGTCAAGATTGTTGCTCTTGGCAATACACCTCAAACCCAATACACAAAAAAACCAATAGACACAAGCCCAGCATTATTGATTCGTTACCATATTTTTCCCTAGAATTAACTTGACGGCAACCCAGACCAAGAAAAACAATTAAACGAGAGCGACGGAGAACAGAGAGAACGCGATCATTATGAGAGAGAGAGAAGTGAGGGGGGGGGTGTATCATTATGTGACTGCTTCATCAAAAAAAAAAAAAGATAATATTTGCTCCGATGATATCATCAGACACAGCTGGGTTGCCATTCATATCACGACAGCCGAGGGTTGGCACACACATCTGGTGCAAGATACTTAGCACAATTATTTATGATTCCCCGGCTGATTGAAAAAGCCCTCTGCCAGGCCTCGCCGTGCGGTAACTGATGGCGCCGCTAATGTCATTATGGGGAGATTATGATGCCCGTGTGGCACACCAGATGGTGACACTCACCGCCACGGGGGGATGGGGGGCATGGTGGGTAAGGCTGGCAGAGGGCTTGGATAGGGCACCATGGTCGATGCCAGCCAGTCAAAAGGTATTAGTTAGGGGTGTGTATGTTTTTCTGTGTGTGTGTGTATGTGTTTGTGTATTTTTTTCTGCTTTTTCAGTGTGATCCATGTCAATGTAGACTGGACAAAGGTAGTAAGACCTGGGAAATTGGTCCCCACAAGATGTTTTGACAGGTCCCCGCTAGGGAAATGTGATGTCTGGCTTAGTGTTAGGGGAAAAAGTACAATTGGGCATAGTGTGAATAAAATCTCCTGTGGGCACAGTGTATGTAATATCATGAAGCTGAACACATTATTCGAGATTTACTTTTGCGTTTCAGAGATTAAGAATGGGGTGACTTTTTAGGCATTACCAGTTAGGTTCAGGGTTGGAGTTAGACATTATGGCTAGTATAGGTTTAGGAATAACAGTTACATTATTGAGGTTAAATTTCGAACAATCAATCAAATGTATTTATAAAGCCCTTTTACATCAGCAGTTGTCACAAAGTCCTTTTACAAAACACCCAGCCTGAAACCCCAAGGAGCAAGTAACAACAATGTTGTAGCACAGTGCCTAGGAAAAACTCCCCAAGAGGGGCCGAAATTTAGGAAGAAACCTAGAGAGGAACCAGGCTCAGAGGGGTGACCAGTCCTCTTCTGGCAGTGAAGAATTTTAAGAGTACAAGTTATAATAATTAGTAAATGCATTTGGGTTGTGTCCAGAATTTATAAAACCTAATCCTGGTCAGAAGCATGACCAGATGGACAAGGACAGGGACAACCAGGTGGGGGGGTTGTGGTGGTTATCAGACTGGCAGCTGGAATCGTCAGGTATCGTCTTGATCTGCAATGTTCCAGACAATGTTTAGTATTTTGCAGAGACAAAAATAGAGAAGAAAGCTAGTAAAGACAGACTAAAGAGATACTAGAGTTAGTAAAAAGCTTATGAAGAGATACTAAAAGCTAGTAAAACACCTTTCTGGAGTAACACACATAAACACACCCTTAAGCTGAAGAACATATCTCAATATAGTAAATATGTATGTAACACAATAATGTTGATCGTATGTTCAGAGAGGGGTGATGTACACAACTCAAATTACATTTCACAAAATAAGCCCCATTTGCCGCCACCCCCCCCCCCACCCCCCCGCACCCCCGAAAAAGTACATTTGCCCAAATCCAAATCATCATTTACGTTCAAGCAATCGGCTAAGTTGACAGAGATCACAAACACAACATATCTTCCCCAATTCATTGCCCTGTAAGTAATGTCAACAGTGGCTGTGTTATAGTGCAGACTAAATATGAGCTGTGAAATGTGTCAGTGAGGATATGGGGTTCTTGTGAATTCCCCTTCAAATGCACGCCAGATGAAACCTCTCCGATGCATGAGAAGGCAGGAAGATGGGAAGACGTGGAGGAAGGAGAGATAAATTGATTTAAGCCCGGGCTCAGTAAACGTGTCCTGTTGAAGGATTACGTCTAAGTGACAAGATAATACGGGCACCCACATTCAGGGGTGTCATGTTTATTGTTTGGCCGAAATTTCTGGATAGGGGATCATCCGTTGTGATTTGTGCGTGTCAGTCTCACTCTGCTTTGCTGGGACATTGTTCTCCTGACTCCATCCTTCTCCCTCCATTGGTTTCATTTCTCATTTTAGCATCAATCATCATAAAGGGTTTTACATGTATTAAGGGTATGTATTAAAGGCCAAGCAGCGTAGATGGATTAGGACATTTATGCGTTGGATTGTTGAGTCTGGTCTACCTGTTATAACCATTTCCACGGAGCGAGAGGTATCCTCAAATTAGTACTGTAGTTATAACACTGTCTAATTTTGTCCGCTTGTATTTAATACCCTACTGGAAGATTAAACTGCACTGACACATCAACTCCCATTATCAACATCATCATCATTGTCTCCATCATCACTAATGTGTCATGGACTGATTGGACCAGATAGGCCGCATAGCCCATCAAAAGTAGTTTGAAGCATCAGGTTGCTGCTTGTACTCCATACAGGTAGAAATATCCCTGTGGTTGGACATTGGGAATATTGTGAAGAGAGATGGGACTTGGCTGACAGTCCGTCTACTGTATCATAGATGAAACATTTTATATCAAAGCAGTTTTCTGCACCACGTATAGAATTTTGCGGAGGGCAGCCTGGGTCGAGTTCCCTAACAGAAATTCTATAATGCAACCATAGGTGGTTCTTTGCCTTAGGAGTAAGATACTGTGTGAGTTGCCCTGTGTCTACCCAGCAGTCAATAAATAAATATGTTATTGAATTAATCAATCTACCAACATTGTCTCTGCCTTTGTAGTTTGGTCTGGTTCAGAATATAGATTACGTGGTATAGCCTGTTGGTTCTGTGTGTCATGTAGGCTTACAGCACCTCAGCATTTTGATAACTCTGAATACATATGGGACAAGGTGACTTTTATCAATATTGGCTAAATATAAGCAAATATATTTTTGGGTGGAGTTATTTGAAGCAAATATGTTGACAAATGGCATGTTGTCCTGACAAGATTTACATGGTTATGCCTAATTGAAACATGTCTTATTTGAAGCAATTCTAAAATCCCTTGTGGTATATAATGAATGGTGAAGTGCAAAAATAACCAATATTGTCTGTCCTCCAACCTTCGATGTACTAGTAAAAACTTGTTGATTGACCTGGCTGTGATAAGAAGCAAAACACCTTTGCGAGATGTGCCTCAGAGGACACATCTCGATCTCCAACTCCATGAAAAACAAAAATTTACACATTTCAGAAAAGACATACAGTACATTGAGGAATATCATATAGTTAAAGGTGCCTTATGCAGCATTTAACATTTAAAATATCCGATAATAACCGTTACATACCATCAGTTAACGTTAAAACTGATAATGTCTGCCACTATCACGACAGCCACTATCCCCAGTGCCATGTTTGCAAGTAAAACGTAGAAGACCGGGATGTTTGTAGGAGTGTACTTCCTTGAAGGTGTGTGAGTTGAAGGCCAATGACAAGCTTTGTTTAGGTTCATGTAGCCTACACCAGTGGTTCCCAACCAGGGGTACTAGGACCCCTGGGGGTACTTGGCCTCTCCACAGGGGGTACTTGAAAACACTCATGACACCAATGACTTACTAGTGAAATTAACATGAGGGGGTACTTCAGGGGTACTGAAAGCAGTGCAAAAACATTTTGGGGGTACAGTAACTGAAAAAGGTTGGGAGACTGGCCTACACTAAACGCTCCAGGAACTATGAAGGAGCACGAGCATAAGACAAAATAGGGTACATTTTGCATTTGATGGCTTGTGTGAACAGTGATACAGAGTTGGCTACCTTTCTACTTGACAAGTAGGTTACATCGCCATAGTTGGGTAGATAGTCAATTAAATCTATGTGTAAGTTACTTGATGACAGAGAAACAATATACTACGTGGAAATGCTCCTGTTTATTCTATTTGTTTGAGCACAGATACGTTTTTGGAACGTTTCTCCAAAGTCTTTGGTTGAGACAATAAGCTAACGAGCTAAGTTGTGTCCGAGCACACACTCCTTGATTCCATTTCTTGCTGGAAAATAGTGTTACAACCTGGTGTAATCTGCAAAATGTTTAATAAAAAGCATGCATTGTGGTTTGTTTGACTAAACCTTATGCATAAGTGAATATTGCTCGGAAGAAGCAATTATTTAGCATTTTAGATAATTATGCTTGTGCCAACTGGTTGAAGTGCCCACATTACTGTTCAAGCTAGCGCTAACTAGCACAATTATGGTTTCATGTTCGCTAGATAGCCATCAACGAGTCTCTGAATTATGGCGATGCATCTAACGCAATAGAAAGCCCAGATGATGTTTTGATTGGTTTAGCTGTTTACTATGTTTATTCTATGTTCCGTAGTTATGGAAAAGGCCCATCAACTTTAACCCCATTTGAAACGAAAGTCTGTGTTCATTGTTCCAGCATAGATGGTTAGAAGTGGTACTGCTTCAAACAGCTCAATATGCTCATTGTTTGTAATGACAATGTCCGATCCCAATGGAGTTATAGAATCGATATACAACTCACTGCCGATAGGTGTCGTTAAGTTGCATAAGGCACCTTTAATTTAGATGGTTTAAGTGAGGGGAAATGTGTTATATCTTGCATGGACATCGTTGAAGACTTTTACCATTTTCACTTAGTCAACCTGGTGGGACAGAACATAACTGCTCGCTGATACCTGATGGCCCAGTTGCTCATTGGCTGAACCCTGCTGATGACCGGGTTGGTCATGTGGTTAGGGCACGGATGCACAGATTAAACCTCTTAACCTATTTATGATGAATATGCACACAAGCTAATAAGAACAGGGAATTAAACGGATCGCAGCGTTTGATAGTATATTATCTGGCAAAGTTGTGCCCAAATTCATAACTCGGTAATTGATAGGATTATATTAGTTACGTTCCATTTAAATTACTTGTATTTTCTTGGAGGAAACGTAATTACTCAACATCAGACTATACAGTACTGTTGTGTAAACATGTCAAAAAAAAGCAATAGCAGAGGGGGCCATTCTATACCGCCAACGATTTTCTGTTTCGGTACACTCCCTCATTCTCTCACTGAATTGCACTACAAATCGCAGCTAGCTATAGATTCCCGCTAGCTGTTATCATCTTAGCCAAATGCTCGTATAAACAGGTCATGTTGGAAATTCGCTAGCTAAACAACATTCAGTAAAGGATGCGTTGAAACGGCGGAGAAGACGAGGAAAAGAAGATTACATTATCTAAACAGAAATTGTTCTTTGAAGTTATTGGCCTCACTGGGTAAGAAACCGTTTAGTTAGCTTGCAAACTGGCTAAGTAGGTAGCGACTGCTTTCCCCAGAACAAGGTTTGCATCTTGCCCTCCCCCGACCCTGTCGCTTCTCTCTCCGCGGTGGCCTCTAGCGAGACCGCTGCTTGTCTTCTGATTCTGTGGTCATGAAAAGCTGCTTTTGTCTGAAAAGGAGGGACGCTCTGATGCGAATAACAGTTAAGTCGTCAAGAGATTTAACGAGAAGCCATCAATTTTGGAGTATTGGATATGAGTGAATATGGATTGTAGCTTTTGTTGTTCATTTTGCTCTGCATTATTAACATGGTAGCCAGCTAACCGCCGAACGAGTAATGTCGATTATGTTGCATGCTAACCACGTTAGCTACAAATAATGCGTTGCCCCTTTTTTGGAGAAAAAGATGGTAGCTAGCTAATATAACCGTTAGCATGCTACACCAGCTAGCTTTGTTTACCTACGTTTAGCGAAATGCTCAGGTTCGCGGTTACCGTAGTATGGCAATTCGTAATACTAGCTAATAGTTCTAGACTTCATCTAAGTTTAAAACATTAACATGTCATTGCCAGATAATTCACCGCTACTGCGTGTTAACTAATGTTGGCAGAACACCAGAAAGTAGGTTGGGATGAGGCACAGAGTGGTATATTTTGGTTGGACAATGTCAAGGTTTCACGACACTAAACCAGGAGTAATTGAATAGTTGGCTTGGTTTGTATTATAAGTTGCCTAGGTCAGGACCCAGTCAATCCCGGCACTGATATAGTGGTGGCTATATTATTTGGCTAGCTAACGGTTAGCTAGCTACGGAGCATTCGGGTTACATTTCATGTAACATAACTAGTGTTTATTTCTAAGGAAAGGTTTGGCATTCTTGCTTAACTAAACCTAATGGATGCAATCTGAAAGAGGTAATCAAAGCAACTTTTGAACATTGAGTTAGGTGGTCTGTAATCTTGAATATTAGACAGCTATTCCTTTGCATGGCAGTCGGAGTTCTGAGAGATGCTAAGCCAAGAGCCAAAACAGACATTCAGTGATAGTGTAACTAAACCAATTGCAGAGGAATGTGTATATTTACCAATTTGACAATTAATAACTGTAAAAAATAAGCCATTCTACAGATAAGTGCGTTTGCAAATTGTGTCAAACGCTATCATCCTCGTAGCTTTTATACAGCTTTTATATACATTTATAAAAAAAAAAAACAAGGCCTGGTTCATGTGTTTGGTAAACATTGAAATTCAATAATTGTGGTTATCCTATTCAGTCAATTACATTTTTGATAAAATCTCTTTGGAACGATCCAATTCGTGAGTGTTGGTTGTTCTTGTGCCAAGACATTATAGTACCGCTATTTACATAGAAGCCTTGTGTGGCTAGTAGTATTGTAACGTCTGAGATGGTGATTGAATCGTTCGGTTTGATCTTCTGCTTTTGGGTTAGTATGTCAAACATAAGACAGGCTAAGCAAAATGCTCTAAAAGTGTCACAGTAGAACATTTGCTGAAGACTGATAAAGGTCCTTGCCTATGTCAGCTGACACCTGCTGTCGCCTTTGGCCAGTTGTTAGAACGGTTGATTAGTAGAAGCACAGCCTGTTGTTTGGAAAATGAAAGTAGGTCTAGATACAGCCTGTCACTTATTACATAAAGCCTTATTACTACATGGACAGAGGGGGGATGTTATTGGTCTGGCGTGTCATGGTGTGTTATTGCTTATGGACAAGTAAAAATGATTAGGTATAATTGTGACACCTCAAAGTACTGATTGTAAAGAGAAGGCTAGTATTACTGTCAATTAGGACATGACTGTAGCCTATTTCATTCAGTGGTGTTTCGAAGGCAGAGACATTTCGTTGTCTCATCTTCCATCTCATGAGCATCTGTGTTTCTGTGGATCAGTTTGGCTAGATGAGAGGTGGACGCCGAAGAGAAACCAGTGTTTTTGAGGAAATTACTCCTGATGGCCATGGCTGGTGGGTAGGTGTCACGCTGGTTTTTTTTCTGTTTCCTTCACTACGCTTGTGCGTACCGTCAAGTCACCACCTGAATAAACAGATAGTTGTTTGATTTTTCCTTCAGAAGAGGGGGCTGGGAATCCAATCGTTGGAGTGTCCTGCTTTGTCACGGCCGGGCTACAACTCTCTCTAACGAGAGGCTATGCAGTGCGGGCTCTGCTTTGTCACGTATTTAACAGCCCTGTAGGTTTAGGCATCTCAAACTAAACAAGGCCTGTAAATGACACACTCCAGACTCTTTCGCTGTCTCACTCTGTGTCTGTCTGTCAGCGAGAGAGCGACCCACTGCTCAGCTCACATTACTGTAAGCAGAGAGATAGCTGTTGCAGGTCTCCTATGGCAGCCACGTTCCTCCCTGTCTCTATGGCGATGGCTTTTTTTTTTTTTTTACTAGAGAAATTTGGACGGGTCTCCGCTCTGTGTGGCGCCACATCGGCCCGCTCGCGGCCAGGCATGTAAGTGGGGTGCCCCCCGCTGGGTGAGTGGTTCCTTCTTGGTTAGTCAGGAGACCTGCTTAACCTCCGCCGTTGTCAAACGCCGGGTCCCCACAGATCACACCAGGTACGTACGTATCCATAGGCTTTTGACCAGCTGGTGGTGTGTGCATTTACCAAGGCTTGATTCTGCTGTTCCGCGGCGGATGACGTGGTTAAACCTGCTTGGCTGTTCAGTGGGCTAATACCTCTGTCGTTGTTAGGTGCAGGACACCCCGCTACTTGTCAGCTGTGCTCCGTTGCTGGGCGAACTGGTCAGCTCCTTCATGAGGAGAAGGACAGGGTTACGACGACAGGGGGACTGCTCTTCTGTTCACTCGGTGGAGTTGACAAAGCCCCTGCCCCCCCCCCCCCCCCCCGTTTTGGTCATTTGTTTTGGCAAGGGAGCAGGGTAGCCCGGGAGATGCCAGGCATGAGGCCGCTGTTGCCAAGGGAGGCCTCCAGTGTGTGTAAACCTCATGGTTTATCTCTAATTAATATGCTGCTAAGTCCTGACGCCCCCCCCATGCTCCAAATAATCCACTGCACAATTTAACTGAAGTGCCAACCGCTCTGTTTATGTCTGATGTCATGGCTGCCAGGTCAGCTCCTGATCTGTGGTCCTCATCCTACCTGTGAATCTGTAGTGGCCCTGTTTGCCTGTGCCGTTGGAGGCCCGGTTCTCTGCCACCTCCAGTTCCTCTCTGAAGGCAGTCCGATTCAGTTTGTGACTGGGGATGCCAGGTCGCCTCTTACCTTTGAAGCCCTGGCTTTTGCGGTTCTTTGACACGCCAAAACCGGTGTCTTTAACAAACTTTTGCCGGACATTATTTTGTTTACTAGCATTCTGTCTTGTTGGCGTTCTGGTGGAGACTGGGCCTGCCCGTCGTGCTCAGGGCACAGCCCTCTGAGGTCCATTCTGGGTGGGTCTAAACAAAGGGGTGTTTGCTCGTTCTCATGTCGTTGTGCTGTCTGTGTGTCTGGAACTGATAAACCACTGAGATTTGTTGTAACATGTTCAGGTGCTGTTTGTCGGGGAACAGCGCATTTCTTGTTCTGTCCCTGTTGTTTTAGGTCGTTAAGTTTTGTTGTATGAAGTCAGACGGTAGGAATGGGGCTGTGGGATTCTGTGGTCTGCACAGAGGAAGGGCGCAGCTCCTTTAAGGGTCGTTTTTCAGCACTGACTGTTGAGAGCTGAGATGAATATGATTGTGGAAGGTAGGCTTTTGGAATACGACTCACTTAGTTTCAAACCTTTCTGCAGTGTAGTATTCAGTATTTGTCTCAGAATCAATTGAATTGTCCTATTCATAATGCAGACTGTTGTGTTATGTAATCCCTGGTCTAAATGTGGGCTAATTCCAACTCATTTCGTAATCGTAGCAAGCTTGTGAAGTTAATATTTTCTGGTATTGTTTTTTTACTTCAGTCTTGGCAAAACATCTGCTGTGTTAGTAGGCCAGTTTCTGGTCAAGTTTCAGTGTCTGTTTCCTCTACCTCTAAAATAGGGGTGTAACATTTTACCATAAACAGTGTCTCGCTATCAGCCATTTGCATTGGGTCTTGAATACAGATCTGTGCTTCGAGAGAACCCTCACTCAAGCAGTGGAATTATTGACCAATACACTTTTGACCAATAGCATCAGATGTCTTCTCATCTGATCTGGTCAGAGGAGCAGTAAAAAAATGGGGTCGGGGGGAATGTAGCCACTAATTCCCTCCTGTGTTTTGTCTTCCCCAGAACTCTTCCATGATGCCTGAGGTTCGGGAACTTTCAGACGCGCTGCCGGAGATGCCCATGGACCCTATCACTGGCGTAGGGGTGGTGGCCTCGCGAAACAGAGCACCTTCTGGCTACGATGTGGTGAGTATGTCAGGGAAGGTAATGGAAGGATTAAATGGACCTGTTTCCCTGAAACAGCAGCACAAGCTTGCTGATGTTAGGCTAGTGTGGCCGAGTGGTCTAGTGATGGATTTAGGCTCCTTTTTGCGGTCTCTTTGCGGGCATGTTTGAATCTCACCTCTGCCATTGGAGGAGGTAGATGGCTTGGCGTTTAGAGCATCTGACCGGTAACTTAGAAGTTGTAAGGTCAAATCCCTAAATTATTTGGAATATCGGGGTGTTTACCCTTGTTTTTCCCTGGACACTCATCACGGGCAGTGGGTTTGGACTACTTCCTTATATATGATTTTGCGTCCTTATATATTGGCATCTGCATAGGAGTACCCTGTGGGACTGGGACTTTGGTGTTTTTATAATTTAATTAATCCTTTAAATTGTATCAGTTAATTCCAACCCAGACCCAATCAGTGGTATTCATAAATGTCGGGCGGAATGTTCCGTGAAGAAAGCGTAAAGGCCACATTTAGGTGCCACTAATATTTCTGGAAAACAAACCTGAAAATGAAGTAAGCATTGTGTGACCGTTTTTTAAATGTGTCCCTATGTGTCCTCTTATGTTTTTAACTAAACAGTTTTTCCACGCACCAACATAGCCTTTTTGGCGGGGGGTTGGGTGGATGTCGTGGTGCTCTTTTTATGGTACTCTTTGGATGTGAAACGACATCCTGAACCTCTCACAGACTCCCTGAGCGGCGTAGCCACCCATCTTCTGGTTATGATTCAGGTAGTGAAACTATTGTGGAAGTCTTGTTAGCGCTTACTCGTCTCCACACACCAGTGTCTCTGCTCTGCCTTAGGCTCGCACGGGATGAAGGGAAGGGTTCAGTTGTTTACACTGCAGAGCTCAAAGCTAACGCTGGACTAGTGTAGCCAGGGGAAGTCCTGGAGAGTTTCTCTGTTCACATGCCTTTCTCCATTAACAACAACAACCACCCTCTCTGTTCACCGGGCATTAAACTCCAATCTGTTTCTGAGGAGGTGCGATCTTGAAACATGTCTCATCCTCCTTGAGTGCTGTACCTCTTTCTTTCATTATGTTTGTCCACTCGAAGGCTTGTCGATATGGGTGCTTCTTACAGTCTTAATTGAAAGGCGCCAGCTGTCTGCATGTTGGCACAGTGCAGCGATCCAAAGTTCCCCAAGGTTCTCACAGCGTCAGTAGCCTCCAGTAATCCATCCTTCTCAGCCTGCTACTCTGCTGATATATTTTTTTGGGGGGGGGGGGGGGTTTACGCTTAATTGAAGAGGAAAGTGTTCGCTGAAAGACCGGTTGGCAGACCCACGATGCAATCTTACATTGGTTGCAGTGATTACGTTTCTCCCAGACTTTCTCACTGGAGCAGCAATGGGACTTAAGAGTTGGACTTCACAACTCATTTCAGCTGAGGTTGTGATCGTGCACGATCTGATCTCCATACACACACGTGGGCTCTTTGATCCTTGCCGTTACAGTGAAACCTTGCTTCTCAGGGTTCAAAGGCATTCCTGGTTGGGTGTGGAGGGGGTTGCTGAAAGGACAATGTCTGAAACCTACTCAGTCGGTGGATCCCAAAGATCCCCAGAGCAGGTAGACAAACACGCCGCAGGCCCCCGTGGGTGGCATGTCTTTGTAATCAAGCGGAATGCAGAACGCGGTACTTCTCAGTGTATTGACGTGTTCACTGGAAGGTGATTTGATCACAGTCGATAGTCAAGAGGTCATTGAGGGGGAAAGGGTGACGGCACAATTAAATATGAGAGATCTGGTCAGGTGCCTGACCGACTTCAAATATGGTTCTTTTCGAACGCTTTACTTAAGTAATTGGATATTTCGTACAAATATTTAAATACACCTTGAGTGGGTTTTTGAGCTATGCAGTGGGTGACAGTGGAGGGCCAAAAACATGTTCACCATAATAAAGAAAAAGGAAAACTCTGATGGATTAGGGACACTCTAGGCAGTAGACATGAAACTGTTAGCTGCTACCGTCTGCTGAAGACGTCACCGGCCGGACTACTGTCTCGACTGCAAGGTGCTAAAACACGACTTGGCCATAAAACGATACTGAGGACAGATGAGACAAACATTGACGTGTACCAGGGAGATGGCGAGAAAAGGAACTAGCTTGCCACCTCATCTGCAAAAATAGCGGAGGGGGGTGTTATGTTTTGGGGCATGTATGGCTGCCGCTGGAACTGCCTGCCTAGTCTTACTTGGTGGTGTAACTTCTGACAGCAGTGGAAGGAGGAATGGGGAAGTTTACATGAACGTCTTGTGTGCTCAGATACCACCAAGCGCTCTTTGGACGGCGCCTCATCAAGCAGCAAGACAATGACCCGGAATGGATTTGGGCTTTTTCTGTCACAGTTGATCTGTACTGCCCTCCCCGTGCCAGGGGGGAGTTTTCTTCTTTTTTTTTTTTAAACAGTGGGTGGCCTTGGCGGAAGGGGTAACAAAGACCTTGCCTACATGCTTCATTGCCCTGGTGTCATATGGGACCTCGGTGAACGGCAGGTGCCAGATGACCATACAATGCAGCTTATCCACATAGTGGGTGGACACCGACCCAGGCCAGGGGGTGATGTTGGAGGTGAAGGTGGACTCCATTGAGCCAGATCAGGATTGACTGGGGATACGTTTTCTGCAAAAACATTTTTTACAATAGGCTTTGGATATTCCTGAAACATCCAGTGATCATGTCTCCAGACCATGTTTTAATATTGCTGTCTATGTACAGAGTTTTGAATGGATTATTGACAAAGGACAACAGATATTTGAACTGTAAAATTGCAGAGTTGGTGAAATTCATAGTTTTCCTTCTTGCCTGGGAACAGTAGCCTCTGGGATGGGGAGGGGGCTGTCTTGTTTCTTTTGGCCTGCCGGCTTTTGCGCTACACCCGCGCTAAGATCCAACAAAGGTCCCTGTGTGTGGTTCTCCAGAACTACGAGGTAGCGGGGGGAACAGAGCCTATGATTAGCAAGGCCCCCTTGTTCAGACGCGAGTCTCAGAAAGGCTCTTTCACAGAAGGGTTGATTGTCATTCGTGCAAATAGTGGATTACTTTGTTGTCCCGCACTTTCTTTTGCCGGCTAATCTTCTCCCAGTCTCTGCTTTTGGCGTAGGCTCTTCACTCAGTCAGTCGTGTTGACTTTGTATTGATTTTTATTCTCTATTCTCCTTCACTTTCCTTCCGGCACTCTTCCTGTGAAAGCATCTAGCTGATTTGGCCCACAGCAGTCTATTGTAACCCAGGCATTGTTCAGGGCGGATCATGTCTTCAATGGGATTTACACAGTGCCCGCGTCACTCACGTTGTGGAGCCACAGCACTGCAAATATCACTCTCATGCAAGTGGGTTTATAATTTAGTGTTGGATTTTCCCTCAATGCCCACAGTATAATCTGGAATTATATTACTATAATAATAATAATACATTGGTAATAAACAACCCTTCAGAAATCCCTGGGCACTCCAGCAAAGTGTAGTATACTACATAACACATGTAAATAATACTTCACTTTAGGACTGAATAAGAGGGAGCGACTCCATGAGGAAAGCCAATTTATAAGTGGTATTAACCAATTTATAAGTGGTATTAACCAATTTATAAGTGGTATTAACCAATTTTTAAGTGGTAAATGATAAGTCAAATGCTAGTGGCCACTTCCATTGGACGTCTTTATTTCCATATTGGTGCATTTGCACTCTGCAACCTTTTATTTTACAGAATGTGGCAATCCCGATGGTTGATCAAAAATGGCAGTATGTACATTATAAAAACAAACAAAATTCTTTGTTTGAAGCGGCACAGACATTTGTCCAAGGTCTCACACACACACACACATCATTCTTGTTCAGCATGTTCCTTGAGGCATGGTAATTCCACTTTGAGTCAATGACTCCTTCGTGAC
The DNA here is from genome assembly GCF_011004845.1 of Esox lucius. Classification (NCBI taxonomy): domain Eukaryota; kingdom Metazoa; phylum Chordata; class Actinopteri; order Esociformes; family Esocidae; genus Esox; species Esox lucius. The sequence goes on from NC_047591.1 coordinate 22,088,693, forward strand.
CCCTGGTCAAAGGACACGTTACAGCGCAACAGAGAACCAGCTTAGCACATTAAACCCCCCCCCAGTGAAATTCACCGCCGTGGACACAGCAAGAGATTCCCTCTCTTTTAATCTGTATGCGGGTGAGTTTCTCCTATGCTTTCCCGTCAGGCCAGTACCCGGTTGGTGTCAGGATGGCGTGCCCCCACTTAAAGTCCCATCTTCAACACAACACTGGAGGGCCCTCAGTGGGAGAATGTTGTACATTAAACCGAGGGAACAGGCTGAGACACAGTGTGTCTTGTGGGCTGCCCTATTCTCAGTCGCCGTCCGTAAGCTTCAGAGGTCAAAGCTATTGTTGACTCCTGGGAAACTAAAGATGGGTTAATAATATATGGAAAGGGCTGCTGTTTCCTGGGGATCCACAAAGAGAACTACCTATTAGTAATGGTAGGAGAGTGGACACAGTAGTTTTCCGCTCATAACTCAGTCACCACACTCTTGAAATTGCAGTTCCTACATAAGGAACAGTTAAAGAAACGGAAAACATTCCCCCCTATCTCCCAAGAGTGGTGGTCGTCTCTCTGAGTATGGAGACATCATTGTACTGACTTGACTGGCGTCTAGTCCGACAGTCAATGTGTTTACTGTTAACCAGGACTCTTCCGTCTTCAATCAATTGCACATCATTTGTATGGCTTCCAAACCGGTCTTCCCTGTTTCCACGGACAAGCTGAATACTGTTGCTATGTGGGAGGACAACAATTATTATTATTTATTTTTTTATTGGTGGTGTCGCACCAATAATACCAGATAGATTACTGAGGTGGATCCATCACTAACAATTGGATTCATTTATTTAGTTTTTCTGACTGGAAGTGTGTCACGGTTCAGAGGGGCTGTGCCTACTGTGTAGGTTAGCTGTTTCGTATTCATTGTAGCTTTTGTTTTTGAACCATCAGAAGGCGTTGAGAATAGGTTTACTGCTAGGAATATCCCTTTGTAGGTTCTACCTGAGATGATGTTTAATCCATATGGAAAATGTATGGAATTTACTCTGTTTACACCAAAGTGTTTGAAAATTGGAATTCATGATCATAACCGTGCTTAAATATTTTAATAGTCCTGATTTGTATGTCCACCTCGACCATAATACCTTTTGACTATTTATTTCTACTTGACAGTATAGCCCTCTCAATTGACAGGTATCCCAAACTACAGATGGCCTGGATGCTGACTTGTGGAAAGACGGACTGTTCAAATCCAAGGTGACGCGATACCTCTGCTTCACCAGGGTCTTCTCTAAAGAAAATGTAAGTAAAAAAAAAAATGTATGTGTGTGTGTGTGGTCTTAAATCAATGTTCTTAAATGCCTCAGTGCCATGCTCCCCTAATGTGCTCTGAGATAAAAAATTCCTGTTGGGTGAAATATAGCCAAGTGGTGAAAGCCTTGTCCACCAACCAGAAGTTCAGATCCCAAGCTAATGAGCCGACAGATCTGTGGACGTTCCCTTGAGCATGTCACTTTACCCTAACTGCTCCTGTAAGATTTATGCCTGAAATGTAAAATGTTATTACATTTGTCATATGCACATAGTCTAAACTATACAGTTCACAGTGGAACCCAGTGCTCCCTTGTTGGTTCACCACACGATTGGTCTGTTTGGTGACAAGGTTTGTCTTGGCGTACTTGACTTGTACTGAGGAGGAATGTCTTCATCCACATGACTGTGCTGTAGACCAGTCTTCCTGTCGTCAGAAACACCAACAAGCATACATGACTCCCACTCTGTGCCTGCCGCCCTTGATGGGACAGTCTTCTGTCTTCACTAATAAGTCTAAAATAAATGTAAGGATTCTATTTAGGTCATACCGTTTGACCGTGATCTTTTTCGGCAACTCCACGGGGAGTTGAGGTATTTACGAGGCTTCGATGTTCTCTGACAAGCAATGTTTCTCAGATAGTCTTTCCCCAACTAACTACTCCACTGGATTCTCTCATCTCTTGAATTGCCAAAAAAAAACTCCATAGGAATGTTTATCCTGAAATGATTCCAGTTTCTGTTTCATCTTTCTCTGGGTGCATAAATTGATGCCCTGATGCTGTTTTCTCTTGCTCTGTTATGCCGTTAGCGAATCAGGAATTCCTTGCTGTGTTCTTGTTTTTCTACCCTTAATGATCGCCTGGTGACGACGGTTGCATAGTGAGGCCTGTTTAAGCAAATGGAGTTTGTATAATTGCTCTGCGAACATGCTTTGATACTCTAATGATATCTGAGAAAGCGCAAGTTCATGCATTTTATGTAGATCATGGTAATTCAGCTAATTCATCATAATCTAGAGCTATGAGCTGATGATAAATGAGGGCTGCAAGAGGTTTTGATTGTTTTTATTTCTGTTTCTATTCTACTTGTTTTTTTATTGTACTGATCATGTAGATTGGTGGGGGAAAAAATTCTCAGGACAGTTGTTTGGCCCACGAGGCGCTTGTCTTAGTTGGGCCTTGGGAGTGAAAGTAAATATTGATATCTGTGATATCTCAATCCTCTTAAAGAAGGCATTGAGACAGGAAGTAGCAGTCATGGCCTGTGTTGACATCTTATTTAGGTTTTCAGACATTTTCACAAGACGAGCAGCGATTTCCCCCATAACCTGGCCAAGGTAGAAAGCATTTTCGGTATCATTTTCTTTTTTGAAACACCATTTGAAGTCCGAAACAAATGGCCCCGAAGCAAACAATTACTCCACGCCCCCAAGCCCCCCTCCCGCGTCCGTCCGTCAAACCCGGGCTAACGCCTGTTCCGTTGTCTTCCATTCGGAGGTGTGATCAGATGTGACAGTTCCATCGACAGAAGCTATTTTGCCTGCCAATCAATAGGGCCCGCCGCGTAATTATCTCTGACAAAAACAGATACTGTGAAATTAGTCTGCGAAAGTGTGCTTGGGAGCTGCAGGAGTGAGTGATTTATCACCCTGTGTGGATGCAGAAATGGATCCTCTCCGTCACGGAAGGACCCCCGGTATCTCTGCTAATGCTACCGGCACATGTGGTGCCAACAAGGTCCGCCCCCGTCACGGCTTTAGAAGGAACTGTTGACTGGTCATCGGTTCACGTGGATGTGTCTTTCTGTCTCAAATCTCACTCTCTTTTCTCTCTCCTCTTTCTCTGTCTTCCCTCTCTTTCTGTCTTTTTCTGTCTCTCTGTCTTTCTCTGTAGAGTCATTTAGGAAATGTGCTGGTGGACATGAAGCTCATTGACATCAAGGACACTCTGCCTGTAGGGTTTATTCCAATCCAGGAGACTGTGGATACCCGTAAGCACCTGACCCCCTGGTCTATTTTAAACCTCTGACTAACCATTCATGTCAGACCTTGTTTAGGTGAGCCGGTGGTACATGACAACATGTGATTTTAATTTGACTGCAAATGTGAAACGCACATCAGATGTGTGTAGCGTGTCCAGGTTTTGGGTTCTGGGAGATATGACCAGGTTGCCAGGTTGTAATGCAGTCTTTCAGCCTCAGTGGGTTCATTCATTATTTATAGACGGTAACCTGATCAGAGGCCATTTCCAGTACACTGACCCTCTCTCTTTCTCTGTGTGTATTTGTCTCTCTCTCGGTCTGTCTCTGTCCGTTTCGCCCTCTGTTCTTGGTGTCTGATGGCCACCAACAGAGGAGCAGGCCTTCAGGAAGAGGAGGTTGTGTATCAAGTTCATCCCGCGGGACTCCACAGAGGCAGCCATTTGTGACATCCGCATCCTGGGGAGGTCCAAGCAGGCCCCGCCACAGTACACCTTCATCGGGTCAGCGCCTCTAATGTTAATAAATCTGCAATGTTGGAAAAATGGCAAGAAAATCAGGGTTGTAGAAAAAGGTCATGACATGAGTGGCGCCATTTATAACTCCTTAGAATAGTAGTAGTGTGGATGATGTTGTGACGTTGACTGTGTGCCTGTGTAGTATGGATGACGTTGACTGTGTGCCTGTGTAGTGTGGATGATGTTGTGACGTTGACTGTGTGCCTGTGTAGTATGGATGATGTTGTAACGTTGACTGTGTGCCTGTGTAGTGTGGATGATGTTGTAACGTTGACTGTGTGCCTGTGTAGTGTGGATGATGTTGTGACGTTGACTGTGTGCCTGTGTAGTGTGGATGATGTTGTGACGTTGACTGTGTGCCTGTGTAGTGTGGATGACGTTGTGCCGACTGTGTAGTGTGGATGATGTTGTGACGTTGACTGTGTGCCTGTGTAGTGTGGATGACGTTGTGCCGACTGTGTAGTATGGATGATGTGACGTTGACTGTGTGCCTGTGTAGTATGGATGACGTTGTGCCGACTGTGTAGTGTGGATGATGTGACGTTGACTGTGTGCCTGTGTAGTGTGGATGATGTTGTGACGTTGACGGTGTGCCTGTGTAGTATGGATGACGTTGTGCCGACTGTGTAGTGTGGATGATGTTGTGACGTTGACTGTGTGCCTGTGTAGTGTGGATGATGTTGTGACGTTGACGGTGTGCCTGTGTAGTATGGATGACGTTGTGCCGACTGTGTAGTGTGGATGATGTTGTGACGTTGACGGTGTGCCTGTGTAGTGTGGATGATGTTGTGACGTTGACTGTGTGGATGATGTTGTGACGTTGACTATGTGGATGATGTTGTGACGTTGACTGTGTGCCTGTGTAGTGTGGATGACGTTGTGCCGACTGTGTAGTATGGATGATGTGACGTTGACTGTTTGGTTTTTCAGAGAGCTCAACAACATGGGCATCTGGTACCGCATGGGAAAGGTCCCACGTACCCAGGACTCCTCTCCCACTCCAACCACCAATAACATCCAAAACATCAACTCAACGGCCAACGCCACACCCACCCCAGCACCCCCACTCCCTAAGTAGGCTACCTTATTTACATAGACTCCCATTCAGCTGGTGTCTGTCTCTGCCTGTCTGTCTCTGCCTGTCTGTCTCTGCCTGTCTGTCTCTGCCTGTCTGTCTCTGCCTGTCTGTCTCTGCCTGTCTGTCTCTGCCTGTCTGTCTCTGCCTGTCTGTCTCTGCCTGTCTGTCTCTGCCTGTCTGTCTCTGCCGTCCTGTGGGTCTCTGTGTCGTCCTGTGGGTCTCTGTGTCGTCCTGTGGGTCTCTGTGTCGTCCTGTGGGTCTCTGTGTCGTCCTGTGGGTCTCTGTGTCGTCCTGTGGGTCTCTGTGTCGTCCTGTGGGTCTCTGTGTCGTCCTGTGGGTCTCTGTGTCGTCCTGTGGGTCTCTGTGTCGTCCTGTGCGTCTCTGTGTCGTCCTGTGTTCCTTCTCTCACGATGTAAAAGGAATTTTATTTCATCTCTTAAGTTGAAGAACAGGCATGTTGTGTTTTAAATGAATTTGCTCCAGAGGAACTGTGTGTTGTTAGATCTACAGTCTAAATCCTCCAGCTAAAGAGGAAAACGGACAAACTCTGAACTGCGCAGCTTGAGTAGTGAAACAGGAACCGTGCCTATTGGCTTCTACAAGAGGAGAGGATCACTAATATGCAGCCAGCAGGCACAGGATCCTGTCTGGACCAGCACAGGTTTTATCCGACAACGCTTAACCACTGGATTTCAGCCCCTCTGAGGAGGATTAAATGTCAACCTCAAACCCTCTGTGAGAAAACAAGCCTGCTCTGTTAGCCGTGCTGTTAGGTCTGATCCTGGCCCTAACGGTTCAGATGGAGGACACTGCTCTAACAGTTACTATTGTATGATATGTACACTTGTAATCCGAAACGTATTCATCTTTTCCTCCCGGCTAGAATGTTGTTTGCGAGGTTATTCACAAAAAAATAATCTTAATAGCGCTGGTGTTGGTAGTTTTAATTTTTGACAGAGAAGGCGTTGCATTCTGTTCTTGTGTTTGGGAGTAATACTTAGCTTGTGAAGTTTTGTCTTCTGGCTTCCTACTGAATTGGAGCAGACAAAGGAAGCTCAGTTCAATATCAAGACTCTAGTTTTGCTGTGAGATTTAAAAGTCGTATTACTTTCCGGTGCTTTATAAAAGGACTCTCCTGTCTGCGAAATCCCCTTCAGGAAAAGCACTACGCCATAACCCCCCTCTCAAACAGGGAGGCCTGTTTTATTTTTTTATTTCTCTCCGGACCACAGGAGTGCATAGGAACTGTTGTGATTCCACTCACACTTGCTCCCCACACACACACACACACACACACGCACGCACGCACACATACAGCCGTACAGCTGCCTGATTTTGAACTGTCCCGGGTGGTTGTGGCGGGGTCATTTTTCTTCCTCTGGGCTGGTGCTCGTTCAGACTATTAACCCAGCAGGCTGTTCAGCGCTGCGCCAGCCCAGCCAGGGTTTAACTCTACTGAAGAGGACGCTCTGTAGCCTTTTAAGCACTGGACTGAGAGGTGGTGCCAGGGAAGCCGCGTCCAGCTGCCAACAGCAGCTTTGCGTTGGGTTTTTTGGTCCGGATTCAGGCTGGTCGTTCTGAGTGCTAATGTCTGAGCTATCCTCTACACAGAAACAGAGTTGATGGCATAAGCCCCCCCCCCCCCCCCCCCCCCCGAACTCCGGACCTTGAGGCCACGTTCACTCAATACATTTTTCATTTCAATCCTTTAATCAGAGTTTTATTTCAACCGGGGTCACCAGGTGGGTGAAGTTAATGAAAAGGTACGTCAGAAAACCAGCAGGGTCCGGACCCAGAGTTATGTACCCCTGGCGTGAGCTTTTGGCGACATGTTTTCCTTACCAAAAGGCAAGGAAACGTATGTCTTTTGTGAAATTCCTTTTTTGTCTGTTTCAATGGCAGAGGAAGTGAGATCAGGGAATGCTTTCCGGAAGCCTGTTTGATACAGCCGTTTCCTCTCCAGAGATGTCCTCTCGCTATCCCTCCCTCTACAGCGTTCTGTGAGCATGCTGTGTACACTAGAGAGTGTCATGGTCTTCATGTGCTAGACAAGCTTACCAAAGTCAAGTTTGACCCACTCTCCAGTCTTTGTTTTAGACTAAGCCTGATAATATCACCCCCCAAAGACATGTTAGGGTGCAGATTTGCTTTAGTCTTGCTGGCTGCCCCTCCATGTTCTCTGCTGTAATTTAATAAAGAATTTCGGCACACCGCAGTCAAAACCTCGTCTGAGAACAAAAGGGGTTGTCAGCTTGTTTCCAACAACAATGATAAATTGGATTCCAAACTCCAGTGGCCACTGTAATTCAATACCTAACCACAGCAGTCAATTTTACTCTGCTTTTTTTCACTTGAGTTTTTGTCACAACAGTGAAGACTTGAGTAATTTATTGCCTGTATGTCAATTGAGTCACTGGTCTGAAGCCGCGGAGCTTCCCCGAGCTGACGTGTTTGACATCAACATATGGACCGGGGATGATCAGAGGGTCATATTTTAGCCACCTGAGATGGAGGCCAATCTTCTCACAGGGCCTGTGAACCAGTCCAATTAACTTGGTCAATACGGGAGCTCCTGTTCTTGTTTACAAGAGAGTAGTGGGAAATAGCTTGTTAGCTTTTAGATTATTAAATTAGAACTTCTGGATATTTCTGTATGTTTGGTTTAGTGTGGCCAGGCAATCAAAGGCCGGCATCTCCAGAAAGAGCAGCCAGAGCCACACCTGTCAGATCACTCTGTGTTTTTGAAATATCACGCGCTGTCGTGAAGATCGCAGACAATTCACCTCCACTTCCTCCGTCAGCCTTTTGAGATGGAAAAGAGGTCTTCGTTAAAGCTGTCCATGACCGATGCCTAGATTGACATCAACCTTTAAACCCCCCCCTCCCCTCGTGACGCGCTCCCGCACACTGATCTAAGTGAGGTTCAAAGGTCGAGCCCATCAAGCGGAATAAGCCAGAGAGCGCGACGTCTGTTTGTGAGTGTTGCAGGTTGATGTGCTTGGTCAGGTGTTGGTTTTCATTCAAATTCTTCTCATTTATGTGTGTAACATCTGCTTTCTTTTTAAGACACTTTCAGTCAACCGCATCTTGCCAGGTGTTTTAGAGGGAGGCTTGTGAGAAACAACCATTCCTCTGGCTGCAATAAAATGTTATATACTGAGGAGAATTCCATAAAATAATTGTGTGTCAAACTGTGTGTTTTGTGTGGCGCCTTCACTGGTTAACGCTCCATTTTCTTCCTCTCGCACAGACATGTGTCCATGACTCTGCCCGCCAGTTTCAGACGTCAGAACACGACTCGACCGGACTACGAACACCAGAACTCCAACATGTATGCCATATCAGGTGAGTCGCTTCGTAATATGGTGTGAAGCGGGTGTTGTCCCTCAGTTGTGTGTGTGTGTGTGTGTGTGTAGTCTGTGGTGTTGCTGTGGTAACAGGCCCCAGGGACTGTATTTTGACAGGCAGACCAATTTTGAAATAGTTTTCAGCGATTGGTGTATTGACCAATCAGACCAGCTCTTAAAAAAAAAAAAAGAATAGGTGATGTGAGAGGTCCAGCAACCAATCAGGTGGGGTATATGGAGGTCAAGGAGACTGGCGCTCGGCTGCCGTAAGGCAGATGTATTTCAAATGCAGAGAGAGACATCGTGTGGTGAGAATGAGCTCAACCCCCTGATTCAGAGGGACTTGATTTATCCATGCTCCGATCTCTGGGCTACATTTTCCCTCGGCGAACAACGCGTCACTCTTCGACGTTCAGCCTAAAGCGGTGTCCTCTGCGCTCTGTCAGCCACCCTAGTCGTTACGGAGACCAATGTAGAGCTGTTCCAACGGGCCCCTTTGGGACCCCTGTGAAAGGGAGCAACGCGTTGCTCTGCGGGAGGTCTAGGAGAAACTAGCAAGAGAAACAAGCAGGGAAAGCCCCATTAAGAGATTTTGTATAGTCTCATCCATCTATATGGCCACAGGCAACATCAGGTCCCTGTTTTTGTGTTCTACATCATCCTGTTTTGTTCCATGTCATCCGGTTGTGTGCTTATGTCATCCATTTCCTGTGGTATGCTACGACCCGCCAATATTGTCCAAATTATTATGGAATTTCCACGTGTTTCCGAATCCCTTTTATAACATCATGCAGATTTGGGATCCTTTAGGTCAGAAATACCCAGCTGTGATTTGGATGGCAGCACGGACAACAGTCTTGCCTCTCGTCCATTGAAACAAATATCAGATATCAGCCATTTTGAGGGGCTGCACCTGCCCGTAATGTGCCCCCTGATGATGGTAGCTTCGAGAACTAAGCAGAGTTTTCCAATTAAAACAAGGCTCTTCGACGGCGGTCGAAATAATGACACCCCCGTAGCCCTGGAGAGGTTGAAACTGACAGGTGAGACCCCCGGATGAATTAAACATGAGGCGAGGGGTTTGTGGTGGCTGGGGCTGGTGGGGGGGGGGGCGCAGTGAGAAGCGGAAAAGCCTCAGAGAGTTGGCTTTGGAGGGAAACGGGCGGGGGGGGGGGGTGGAGGGGCTATTCGGATCTTGTAAATGTTCAATGTAATTTACATATATTAATCTCTTGCTGTTCAGCCTTATCGAGCCCCCCCCCTCCCCGGTGAAGTCTCTGAAGCTAAAATAGCAGTGACAGGCGAGGGTGCGCTTCATTTTCCCCGGGATTTATGACTTGTGTAATTTGGGATCTTTTATTAATACGCTCAGACGATTGATCCCCCCCCCGCTCTGTGTGTGGAATACGCTTAATTGTTCCAGATGGCGCCTGGCTCACTGATTATCTAAAATGACTTCTCCCTCTCTCTCGCTTTCTCCTTTTTTATGATTTTACTCAAATTTCTTTCTTTTTTTCTCTGTCATCCTTTGTCTTTTTTATTGAGTTTCATTCTGTCAACACGCTCCCGCTGTCATCCGATGGAGAAGAGACACCGGGCGGACGAGGTTTCAGGCCGGTTCTGTTTGGTTTTAAATGTTTGGGAATCACAGAATTTAGAAATGGAAACGCGTCACATGAGATGCATTTCTGTACATTTTAGAGGTATAATTGTCTCTACCCCCCCTCCCCCAAAAAAAACAACAACAACAAAAAAAAACATTATAGCAATATGGACATGAGACATTCCGGCTTGTTCTAGGCTACTTACTGTATCCGCAGCTAATTACAGCCAGATGAAATTATACCCCTCCTCATCCCAGGCCATTAAAGACATTTTATGAAGATTCATCATTCCATGTCCCTAAAAGATCCTCTGATGGCTCCATGGGCTATTTAAGTAAGTTATTAATGAACTTCTAATGCTCTGCTTGGAGGAAGTGTCCTTCCCTTGTCTCTTGTCCTTCGTTGATCTGAAAGGGCGGGTTTCTTATAAAGTTTCCGTAGGATGGACAAAGGCACTAGAAAAGAGAGCCGAAAGGGCATGGCTAGATATTTTGTTTGTTTTGATGATGAGATGTTTGTATTATGTTTGGAGAATCAGAGAATTGAAATGGAGAATTTAAATACACCATCTTTTCACTCGACAACCTGTTTAAAGGGGAACTGTTAGATTGAATTAGTCCTGTTTCATTGAAGGATAATTTCTTGTTAGTTTTCATTTATCTTTTTTCCTCATCCCATCCTCACCTCCAACCCCTGGTGCTCATCCATGTCATCTGTGTGTAGAGGTCCTAATATGATCTCATCCATGTCGCCTGTGTGTAGAGGTCCTAATATGATCTCATCCATGTCGCCTGTGTGTAGAGGTCCTAATATGATCTCATCCATGTCGCCTGTGTGTAGAGGTCCTAATATGATCTCATCCATTTCGTCTGTGTGTAGAGGTCCTAATATGATCTCATCCATGTCGCCTGTGTGTAGAGGTCCTAATATGATCTCATCCATGTCACCTGTGTGTAGAGGTCCTAATATGATCTCATCCATGTCGCCTGTGTGTAGAGGTCCTAATATGATCTCATCCATGTCGCCTGTGTGTAGAGGTCCTAATATGATCTCATCCATGTCGTCTGTGTGTAGAGGTCCTAATATGATCTCATCCATGTCGTCTGTGTGTAGAGGTCCTAATATGATCTCATCCATTTCGTCTGTGTGTAGAGGTCCTAATGTGATCTCATCCATGTCGCCTGTGTGTAGAGGTCCTAATATGATCTCATCTATTTTGTCTGTGTGTAGAGGTCCTAATGTGATCTCATCCATGTCGCCTGTGTGTAGAGGTCCTAATGTGATCTGATCTATTTTGTCTGTGTGTAGAGGTCCTAATGTGATCTCATCCATGTCGCCTGTGTGTAGAGGTCTTAATACGAGCTCAGGAGCGTCACAAAGACAATCTTGGACGTTCATGTGCGAAGAGCGGCCTGTCGTCTTAATGTGGCCCTGCATCACGAAAAGCCATGCACCACATTTGTGGGGTTGAAATGACTCGTTTACGCCAGCGTGTGGTTGTCTTGATCTCACCACACGGACCCTATTCATACTCATTTAGCTAAACCAAAGCCAGTGGGGTCAAATTATAACTTCATCAAACGGCGACTTTGCGCGTGCGTGCGTGTGTTTTTGTTATTGAAACTCATCGTGGTCTGATGTGATGATGGGTAATACACGCTCAGTCATCTGTTTTTTAGGTACATGAGTCTGTTACTGGTCCAGACCGTTTTCCCAGAACACCCTGGGTTCTTCAGGACATGCCTTGTACAAGGTGTCAGAAAACACTCCACAACCACGATTGTCTGCACTGATGCGATGACATTGCATTTGCTCAAGCTGTGATCAGCCCGTTGCCTGTCGTGTCAAAGGCTCAAACTGAACCCGGGATGTGTCCGGCCAGGCGATTGGTCTCCACCGCTCAGTGTTACGGTGTTGGTTATGGCGTTGGTTACGGTGTGGCCGGGGCGTCTGCTGCTGTGGTTTCCACTGACGTGGTGGTCTTCTGCGGAAGCCGGTACATGAGCGCCGACGGGTTGTGTGTCCCAGGTGCCGTTCTGTTGTACTGCTTGTTTAAGGGACACATGTTAGCTTGGGACGATACTCTGCTTTCTCCCCAGGGCTGTTTTTTTGCCTGATGGACTGTCGCTGACTGAATGTTTTTGTCACATGATTTCCTGTAAACCCTGTAGACATGCTCTGACATGCTGTCAAAGATTTAATGTTGGAACAAAAGTCACCAGTGACCCATAAGCAATTGTGGTTAAGTGCTTTAATCAAGGAAACTGGGACAGATTTTTCACCCTGCCTGCTATGGGATTTGAACCAAAAATGTACGTTTCTGGCTCTACACTAACTGAACTTAGCAGGCAATAATGAAACAATTGAACGGAGTTCTGACATCCTGTTTTCTGGTGGAAAGCCAAGGTTAAGACTGTCCCTGAAAGCCAGATGTTTTGGGGGACTCGGCAGATGGAGTGTGACTCTGTCCGCCATGTGACAAGCCACAACCAGATTGTGTAATCGGTCCTTTCTGTGTCTTTTTCAGCAATGGATGGAGTGCCTTTCATGATCTCCGAGAAGTTTGCCTGCGCTTCTGATGACGTGAGTCAGACCAGCCGTTGCTTAAAATATATATATATTTTTTATTATTGTTAAAGGAAATGCAACAGGGAATTATCTGGTGTCCAGCGTAACTATAAGCTTGATTTAGATAGTGCTTCTCTGTATGTGTGGGACGGGCGGATGCCTTGGCATTCGCCTGCCTGCATACATTTACGGTGAACCATTGACTCAGTCTGTCACCTTCGTGTCCCGGCGGCCGACTTTGCAGCTGCACCAAGTGGATCTCCTGGGGATCACGATCAAGTCACTGGAGGAGATTGAGAAGGAGGTGAGTGTCACCCTGCTAACTCATTCCACCCTCTATCCGGATCTGTTGGCGTCGTCTCGCGATGCTCTCGCTTCTTATGTCGTTCCAAATGCCGTGGGGGGGGGCAGCAAGACTCCAAACAGCCCAGGATCAGGCTATACTCATACCCATCAAGACATTATGACACTGTCACTTGACTTCAAACGCGTCCTGGTGCTCGGTAAACTTTAGGTCTTATGTTGATTATGTAAGGAGCTTTTACACAGAGTTAGAGGGGCCTTTCCAACAGAGATAATCCCGTTTGGAATTAAAGTGCACCCAAGCCCCTCTACTCTGGAGCCCTGAGAACTGCCAAGGGTGTGTGTGTCTCTTTAGAAGAGTAAATCATACCAAGTGGTCGCCAGCCCCTTCTTAATGGCTAATCTACAGGATTAGTGGAATATAACCAACCCAGGGAGTGTAAGTTGAAGAATCAATGCGAGGAGATCCACGGTCTATTTGTTAGTGCTTTAAGTATGCAGCAGTTTGCATTGGTAACCATGGCAGAATGTGTGCCACTGTCAATGCCCCCTCTGTCCACTAGAGGGTGGTGTTTTCCCTTTTTTCCGTTCCCTGTTCCTGAGGTCTCCTGTTGTCGGGCTGGACTGACGCTGCTTTTAATGCTATTAAATATGCATTAATTAAGGAAAGAACATTTTGGGAGAATTAAAATGCATGTTCCAGAGATGAGAGTCCATATACAACAGCCAGTAAGAAAAAAAAAATTGGACGCCGCAACTTTTTCTTTCCTTCATCGGTTCAGATGATGTCCGTTCCAGCCATTAAGCAAGGCTCCCATTTCCCCTGTGACTGGAGGAACTTAGGCACACAGTAATTGCTTTTATCCATGCATATCTAATTTGTGTCTCTTTAAGTGTTGATTAGCCCGCAGTTTGAGCTGACCTGTTCATTCTGTTGAAGAGGGAGAGGAATGGGGTGGGCATGGAATGGGGGAGTGAAATAAGAAGCAATGGATTGTGGGAAATTTTTTGTCTTAATGTCGGCATTGCTTGAATGTCATAGTATGTACTCTGTTAAGACCCCAGGTGTCCAGCATGCTGCTTTTAGCCAGTCGTGGCGCCAACAAACATGGCAGAGAAATGGCATCAGGGGGTGTTACTGTCTCTGCACTTTCCTAGGCTGGTGAGGTGGGTGTCAGGCAGGGATGATCGTAGCCCTCGAGCAACCTTTTGTGGCACCCGCAAGCTCAACTGTGGTTGTTGGCTGGAAAATGCGCTCATCTGGGATCTCAAGTTCCTGAAAAGACATCCTAGTTGGGAGCGAGTCGTGGCCTAGTGTGCTGGGCCATCCAGTCCCAATACCAACTGATCTTTTGACCACACCCACCTCAGATCTGCTTGGCCAACATCCATGTTAGTAAAGGGAAATGGATCATAGTGGTTCTGCCTGTGAGTGTTGCTGGTTTTGACACTATCAACCAATCACTCAATCCCGTTTATTTATTAAAGCCGTTTTTTTACATCATCAGTAGTCAGTTATTTTCCAGATACCCAGCCTGAACCCACAAAGGGCAAGCAACAACAGAGTTGATCCACAGTGGCCAGGAAAAACTCCCTAGAAGGTTGGAACTTAAGAAGAAACCTAGAGAGGAACCAGACTCTGAGGGGTGGCCAGTCCTCTTCTGGCTGTGCCGGGTGAAGATTATAGGAATACAAGATTATAATAATTAATATATGAAGGTGGGCTGTGTCCAGGGTATTTCAGAATCCAAATCAGCTGCATAACCAGGTGGACAAGGACAGGAAAAATCAGGTGGGGTGGCAGCAACTTGATCTGAAACAACCAGGAGGACTTTGGACAGGGACAGATATGAGTCTTTTGGGCCTGGTTGTCCTGAGGCGTGGTCCAGGGCTCTTGTGCTCCTAGGTTTAAACAGAACAGGACACTATGAAAGTTAGAGAGTGCATTCCTTGGATTCATAAAGGAGACTTAACTAATCCAGTGGAACGGAGGATGTCCCTTTACTAGAGGTCACACAGGCTCACCTAGTACCCCGGCTTCTTAGCTCTAGAGCTGGAATGTGCAGTTGGTCGTGTGTTTTTATTACATTAAACTGTTGGCAGTCCTCTTAGCCCAAACCCCCATTGTTCTGGATTTTAACAAGACTTTGATTAGATTTAAATGCGTTTGATTTGTTTCCAGACCCCAAGTATGTAACCCAGCCAGTGGGAAACTACTTTTCCAATTCAGAAAGATTTCTGGTGGTTTGAGCCGAGCTGGGCTTAACCACTAGGGGGAGTACTTTTACCAAGGAAATGAGACTAATGGGTTGGCCAAACTCTTTTCAAAGGAGGTGTGATTAGGCAAATGCTCTGAGTTAACCTGCCCAAGACCCTGTTGGTGTAGGACAATGTCACTGAAAGCTTGTCCAGGCCTAGTTATTTTTGTTTTGTTAAAGAGAAGCCACTATTTAACAGTAAATACATTTTGCCTGTCCTCAGAATGTCTTTTTAATGTAGGCCTACTAATGGCTAATGAGATGATCTTCTGTTTCTTTCTCCCACACGTCCATCTCTCTCCTTCCACCCATCTTCTGCCAGTACGAGTACAGTTTCCGCACAGAACACAGTGCTGCAGCGAGACTGCCCCCCAGTCCCACGCGGACCTCCCTTGGCTCTGAGGCCTGAACCCATCCGCCCCCCCCCCTACGTAGAGACGAGCAGGACGGACTCATACGCTACTACTGACAACCAGCCAGTCCACGCAGACCAAGCCAGAGAGTGAGAGGGAACGGGTTCTTCCTCTGTCTCTTCGGCCCGTCTTCCTCCCTGCCCGTCCCACAACAGACAAAACGGTATTGCCCCGGGGACACGGACGGCTTGTTCCTCTGCCCACATGGACAGGCTTTCGTTTGGGGGGGGGGGGGGGGGGGGCAAAAAGAGAACAAACAGACTGCCTTTGGTTGCCCTGTGCAGGATTTTTCGTCCAGTATTTTTTTGCTGCTTATTTTAAACAGGAGGGAACCACTACACTACAAGGGACCCTTTAAAGTCCCTGAGGCAGTGGTCATGGTGAAGGGAGAACTCTGGTGTGTACTCGGGAGGAAAGACTTGGGGTCAAAACAGGACCGCCGCTCAACCTGGACATGGTTATGTCATTTGGACTTTTGGTCGTTAATGGGGAGGAAACCAAGACCGATGTGGCCAGTTGGCTCCTCCCTTTCAGTAACTTTGAGGTCCTGTACCCAACAAGGCCTCCAGAGTTCATCTAAACCAACGGAACCACACCCCTATTGGAGACGAGCGATGTGAAACCCCAACATCTTAACAGTGTTCAATTGATCGTCAAATCCTCAATGTCTCCTCCGTCTCCTAGATACAAACCCTCCTCCGTCTCCTAGATACAAACCCTCCTCCGTCTCCTAGATACAAACCCTCCTCCGTCTCCTAGATACAAACCCTCCTCCGTCTCCTAGATACAAACCCTCCTCCGTCTCCTAGATACAAACCCTCCTCCGTCTCCTAGATACAAACCCTCCTCCGTCTCCTAGATACAAACCCTCCTCCGTCTCCTAGATACAAACCCTCCTCCGTCTCCTAGATACAAACCCTCCTCCGTCTCCTAGATACAAAACCTCCTCCGTCTCCTAGATACAAAACCTCCTCCGTCTCCTAGATACTATACACAAACTCCTTTGCAGTGTCAAGTAAGGCCCTTTTATCTCTTCATTGTGATGACATGGATTTCTTTGTGAGTGCATTATTACAGTGTTTTTAGTGATTTCATTGTTCTTATTCTTCCCATGACCACTTCAAGTTTAACCACTCCAGTGTTCTTTCTGGCCTGAACCACTCCTGAGATTTAAAGGGCACATTGCCTGCTGGTAAAATAGCTGAACTTCACGCCACTATTATTTTCTCCCTGCAAAGCCAGATGTTTGCATTGATTACCAGTTTCACTGTGGCTCACTCAGTCTTAGAGTTTTAGTGTTTTTTAATCTTTAAAGCTGTATTTTATATTTCTCAGAAAGTAGTTCAAACAAACCTACTGCTAAGGACAGTTGTCAGTTAGTCCTCCTTCCCTGGTCTAAAGGATATAATAGGCAGCATTGTGGTATTATTCATTGGCTACCATTTCATTTTCTTCATGATCAAAAGATTTTTCAGTGTGTTTTATGTTCAAGTATATTATGTGTTTTTTAACATGTGATCTTGTATCAGGAAGAACACCTTAATTTGGGCTGATGTCAAGTTACAATGCAATAGTTTATTTTGTTTGACTCCTAAGTGGAAATGTCGTATTTCTAACAGTAAATGTTTCTATTTGTATTGGCAAAAACTGAGTATCATAATTTAATAAAGCAACAGTTCCTGACGGTTTGCTTGTCCACTGGTATAGAGGTGCTATAACACCCTTATGTCCTTAGTTACCTGCCTGCCACTATTCCCTCCCATACGCATCACACATCTGCCATGTTAAGAGAATGTGTGGTTGACGCCATCTCCATTTTGAAGTAGTGGATCCTTTCTGATTATCTGGCATCAGTCATTTTAGCATGTAACTAGAAGGATTAGCCAATGTGAAGACAAGAATGTGCTACTTCAAATTGGAGATGGTCCCAATAGCACATGCTCTTCCAGAGGACATGAAGTGAAGGATACAATGTGAACCTAAAATGGTGATCCTAAAAAAGTGTCCACGTCCTATCCACACATAGGGGTTGGTTTCAGCAAGGTACACTATATCAAAACGTTTTTCAACAGGAAGCCAGTCTGAATTCAAATCGAAGTTTGACTGTATGTGTGTTGATTCTGCCAAACCGAAAGAGCAAGGGCGGGACTGTTTTTCTATTGGACACATTTTGGTGGTAACTCATATTTTCGATTTGACAAATTCCGATAGGTCCCTCCCAGTCTGGTACGGGTTGCGTCTGTTTCGTAAAATGTTTTGCTACGTAACCTTCTGTTTGGCAGCATGAGCACACCCCAGGTAATGCCTTCCTATTTAAAAACGGCTTCTCTATTGACACAATCTAGCTCACACTCTCTAAATCAGGAAACGCATCTCTTTGTATAGCGTTTCGACTGCTTAGTCTGAAACCCAGAGTTAGTTTTTTTTTTTTATGTGATTGCCTTTTTTCACAATTGTGTTACGACACGAGATTATAACGTGTTCTTTATTTACGTTTGTTTACTGCTGCTTGCCATGCTTACTATTTGTTGTTTTATCCAGACATGCTTGGTTTTAAGGCTATCAATATTGAGAATGCTTGTTTTATGTACATGTTATTGTCTTAGGTGGTGCCCAGGGCTGCTCCTTTTCAATATATATGAGCTTTTTTTTTTAAACACTGCCTATAAAATAAGTAAAATCGGATGAGCCTCATATTTTTGGTATGTATTCTGTCTATTGTTGTGGTTTAAGCAGTACGATTAAGTTCTGCTACGGCAGAGTCGTTTTTTGAGAGCAACCTTTGGTGCGGTTAGGAACAACATCAATAATTAAGCTATTCCTTTTCTGGTTGTCGAGCTGTTCAATTAAAAACAGAGAAACAGCCTATTCACCCGAAAATAATTGACCATTACATTACAATGTGTTTCGAGAAGATCATAACAGTCAGATCAATGTCAAATGTGACATTTAAAGATATCGAATGTGTTAATGTTCTGCTGGTATACTGTTGTCATGATTGAAGATTCTTAGTTAAGTCCATTCAAAACAGATGCTTGGAACGTGTGCCCATTTAACCGCTTATTACAGCTCGTGTTGTCCTCCATGCTTCCATGGTGAACTTCGCTCCATACATAGTTATATCTGTAAACTATGGTGTGTAAATATCTTCAGCTGTTCATTATCAAATACATTCTTGTAAACTAATATGGTTTTGTGTATTAACATTTAGTAATAGTGCTGATTGATGTTAAGTTTTGTTCAGTATATTTTAAATGTGGACACTTCTGAGCCAACAATGAGAGCCTTCCATTCTTAAAATAGCTGCTGACAAGCTGGCTTATCGTTTGATGTTGTTCGCTACGATTTTCTCCGTCATGTTGTTCGATTAACCGTTTTGATCATTAAAGTAAATTAACAGAAGTTGAAGGTGAAAATAAAATATTTGTTTTGTTTGTTCCGACCAGCTCTTTGGGACCAAATTTGGAGCCTGTAAGACGGAGCCGTATTAGGTTTTTATTTCTGCCGGCTACGGTCTCCATTTATAGATGGTCTTTAATTCATTATGTCCCTAAAGGATGCTGGTGGATTGAGGATGTTTTAAAAGACAAACCCACACAACCCCCAAGCTCACTCTGGTTCAAAGCCTACTTCGTTCTGTTGCGGACAGTTAAATCAATATGGGCCTATTAGTGAGACCGTTCTGTGGAAGTTTTTGTTTGTGGGGTAGCACACATGGTGCGAAATCCAAATAACTGGTGACTAATCCACGTGCGTCGTGCTTCTATTTAAAAAAGAAAATGTTAGAGTCCTCAACTTCATTATTTTAATTGCCATTGCTCTTTACTTCGTTATCAGTTTTTTTTCTGGTGATCTGGTCGCTGCCGCAATCAAATTAGTTATTCGTCAGTGTGTAAACAAGCAGTTTCTCTCATCTTTGTACCACCTCTGTCGTTTTAATGACGACTAGTAAAACAACTAAGCGAGACCTCTTAACTAGCTACTTCGAACCCCACCAGTAACTTTCCTCTCACAATGCGTAGGCAACAGAGAAAGCTGGCACGCACAACCCGTCGACACCAAATCAGGCTAGTTTTACTGTGACAAGAGTGTTCGGGAATGCACTGTACTTTTACTACGATATAGGCTACTTTATTAGAAACGCGTCTGTCAAAACCGATTAATTACCTCGCATTTTGTCCTTGAACTCTCGTGTAGTATTGTTGGCATCCGTAGGCTGTTTACATAGGCCGATCAGTTCTGCTATTATGCCCAGTCATAGGCAAATATCAGATTTTGACTGCACGTGTAAACACGGCCATATCTCCATTCATGTTATGAGAACTGAATGGGCTTTGGTCCCATGTAAATTACGTTGAAGTTTGTCAAACGTTGCATGTTGCTCGTACGCCAGCAAACAGCGGCATAATTTCCTATGCAGGAGGCAGGCTGCTGGATGATTTACCAGGCTTTAGGCTAATGTAATGGATTCAGCGGATTATTTTTGTAAATGGCTTACAGTATGTTTACAATGGAGTGGCTGGTGAACAAATTGAAAAACAATATTCATGTAGACTATGTTCTAACTTAATGTGCACAGATGACCGGTGGGATCTAGCATCAAATCAAGTTGTGTCTTTTGGAATGGGAACCTGTGGCCACGCCTGTCAAATGATTAGGCCTAACTGTACATAAGCATTGTTGATGTTATTGAGAACTAAAAAAAACACGTAAGCACTGTGTACCATTCTTATTAATTTATTTAACATTTAATATTTGCAAAGGGACAAATGTGTGCTTTTTTTTTTTTTTGTTTGTCTGTATTAACACATTTTTAATAAAACTTTCTTAAATGATCTTTATTCTCTCTCTGATTATTTACAAGATGCACACATATATTTAACAGGAATGAGATTATAGTTCTATTTAGAGTTGTGCTATTTGTATTTTATTATTTTCAGTTCACTGGGTTCAACCCTCTTGATGCGTGGCTAGGTTTGTCGTGACCCATATACTATTTTCACTCCGTGGAGACTTCTAACGTACTTGTAAAATAGTGAAATTCTCCTTTAATCTGAGGGGTCCCGTACCCCTTTCATCCTCAGTAGGTTTGTTCTCGCGGCCACGAGAGGCCGATTGGGATTATTGGCCTACGATGGTGCTAGGTGTGAGGTGATTCCTCTCTCCGATAGGCAGATGTGGAGGAGAGACGACTGGACAGGTCCTGGCATTGACTTCCCCTGGGAACCTCTGAGTTTAAGTGGCTAGGGCAGGAAGACGAATGGATTTCTTTCTGGTGAGATCAAAGGAGCGACCATCAGTCAGTTGCCTGAGGAACTTGCCTCCCTAACTACCACAGGGGAGTGTTGTTGTTTGATGGTTGGTGGTGGGGGGGGGTCATGCTTCCATGCAGCTGTGTGAGCAACGGATTTTAGTGAGGGTGTGTAACAGGCCACCACAGGTTGTTTGTAGCGGCTTGTTGTGTTATCCCGCTGACTTCTCCTGCGTATCAGGTTGTTGTTCCGGGATCCATGAGTGGAGTGGGAAATTGTCTGAACTGGCGGTCGGCGGCCAGCAGGTGGAGTTCTTTTTTGCCAAATTGTTGAGGGCGAGAGGTGATCCTGGATCCATCAAAAGTTTAAACGAGATGGGCTGCTGATGGATAAAGTTGAATGAGTTGAATACATTAATTAGTTGAGGAATGCGTCGATTTAGAAGAAAAGCTCTGGTTTGTCTCCACTGACACAACCTGTCAGATAGGACCTCTGTCCGAAACTATGAAGCCGGCTTATGAATGCGTTTCAAACTTACCAGCCAGTATTTTACGACTTTTGACACGATCGGCGTCATTGTTGTTAATCAGTCATTGGTGAAGAGGTCCCCTTGTGCATCATCTTGGTGGGTCAAGAGGGTCAGTTGTAACACCTGAGACCACACCAGGCAATGCCAGGCTTTTTGTTGAGGGGGATGTCTGTACATTCGCAAGGGCAGAGTGGACAGGAAGTAATCCAGGTCTCGGAACAGGTGTGGTAATACTGCATGCCCTTGGAGGTGCTACGTTCTCTTGGACGTTTACAGCCGACCTTTTTCCTTTCATCAGAGCCAGATGTGCTCAGTAAAGACCCAGGCGGCCATGAGTAGGAATAACCTACAGCTCCCCCATGGAAAACCAGGTCCACTAACAAAGCGAAGCTAAGAGGTCAAAGGGAACAGGGGGCCAAAAAATGTAGTAAATGGATGTTTCTGGTCAACTTCTGCAAAGTCTTGCAGGGCAAAGTGTGAAGCTGAACTTCTCTGCTGTTTTGTTCACACAGCACCCACAATGCACCTGCATGAATTACATCCCTCAACCGGCAGATTTCTTTGGGCGTGAGCAACATTTTCCATTGCTGTATACTTTTCAGAGTGCTTGTCTTTGAGGCTATTTATATTTTTCCAAAAATGTTATATCCTACCAGGCTTTGCCAGATCTTTTGAATGAAGTGACCGCTGCTCACTGGATGGTAGTGGGTCTGTACTGAGAACTACAGCCAGCCAAATCAGACCTCAGCCTCCACAAATCAGTGTACGCAAACTGGTTGTGGAGTACAGTGATTACAGAGATCATTTAAGATGCTGTCTAGTTCTTTTATAGCTCAATCGTTAGGGACACATGCAAGAGGAGGTGTGGTGGTGGTATTTGGTTCATGGAAATTGTACAACATTGTTCATGGCATCCTTTTGTAAAAACAGGAATGCTAGGCTGAATCTGAGCCGGCACAGTAAAAAATCTTCAATTCTGTCACCGCGCTCGGCAGTTGCTTACGGCTTCGAAGTTGTAGCTGGGAAGGACGTGTTTGCAGTCAAACCTACCTGGTGAAGCCAGGGGAAATAACAGGTTACAAAATGTAAATGCACTTCAGATCCTGTTCAATTTGTTCTACCGCAATTATATTATGTCCCACAAGTCTTCAGAATGCCTCACCTTCCCCATCTATGACTGACAGTAGTCATCCATGTTGGTTCAGTGTGTCACACCCACCAGAATTAGTAATTTTGCTCCAAAAACGTTCACCAGACAGTGTACTGTAGTGCAAAGTGGGGAATACATTTTGCCAATTGGCAGGGGCAATTGCTTTATTAAAAACAGTACACATTTTCCTTAAAATTTCTTTTTTTTCCTTCTGTTATTTTGCGAGTTGGTCCAATCTAGTCAACCCTTTTTCAGTCGTACTTTTAAAACTGTTGTCATGCCTCATTACCACTCAGCCATATTGCCGTCATGGAAAGAAAGTGGTGGATTGCTGTCACACATTTACAATGAGCTCCAAAGACATCAAAGTTCCATTAGTTGGTGTCTTTATGGCCTGGGGGGCACTTTTGAAGCTTTGGTTTTTCTATCAGAACATGGCAGATCCATATACTTTTCATAAAGGGCAGTCTGTTTAATAGACGCCCAGGTGTGTTACATGACAAAACAAGAAACGAAATGGCACAATTTTACAGACCACATGCACCAGTGAAATGGTACAGCCTATAATTTGGATGAAAGTTATGTGATTATATTCGGAGTCTGTTATTATGGAGATCTTAGCGGTAAACTGAATACATTGTGTTGCTTGTATAGTTTCTCTGTTATTCTGTCTGGTCACTTTCTCATATTATTATGAACTTTTCCTCCAAATGAAGGAATTATTTGAGTATTACCAGCGCTGTGAGGAAGGTCAGCATAGAAGCTCACACTTGATAAAACATACGATGAGAGGACATAGCCGAAGCTCAGACAGACCTGGACAGTTCACACAAATTACAAAATGTCACGCAAAACAAAAGACTAGAAACTATACTTTAATGACCACTACTTGTGCTTTAACTACCTGATAACTTTAGTACCATTTTCAAACTGAACAATTTCTTACTTGTGTAAATTATCAATTGTAAAAGTTTTGTGCCTGGAAGGGACTGTTCGTCAATTACTTTAGATTTTTTTCTTGCCAAATTTGGTGTTTAAGCAGATAATGGGTAAACAAGGATAATTAGGTGAGTAAATATTTTGGTCCCATTTCATGCAAGGTGTATTAACAGATTTGTTATTTGCATATTCCACCTACCATGAGACACTCTGAGAGTGGGGTCGCAGGTCACAGCCAGGGATCAGCCATTATTTATGGCGGCCCTGGAGCAGTTAGGATAAAATGCCTTGAACAAGGATTGAGCAATCGTCTGAAGCACTAGGCTGCCTACTGCCCTGAAGTTTTGTAATTTGTGTAGATTGTGCCTTTAATTAATGATATAGGTCTAGAGTTTAATTATTTGCGATAAAGTATTCCTCATGTTGCGTAATATATGAAACTTTTATTCTTTAAATTCATTTCAAAACACAGAGGGCCCCATGCAGCAACATCTGATTGGTGCACTCTTCTTATCTTAGCCATATAAAAAAACATTTCCAGCACTTAAAAGTGCAATCTGTTGTACATTGAGTAAAATTGCTCTGAACGCTTTCTGTTGAACCCACCGAAACCATTTTAAGACTTGTGGCGGGACGATTTTCCGTTCAAGTTTAAAAGGCTCCACTGTCATATCCTCCAGCAAAGCCAAACACAGTAAATTATTTCTCTGTGTGGATTAATGTTTTACAAGAGCTTTGATGAGACTAAAAACGTGATTGATGGTGATCAGCGTGTGGGGTACATCTAATAAAAGTGCTCTCATCATTTAGCAGCAACCTACCTAAACCCAGTCTTCTCTGTGACTAGCACACAGCAAGATGTCTGATTTGTGAGAGGATCAAACGTCCTTCTCCTTTGCTCCAGTTTTACAGGGAATAAGTTGTCAAATTAGTTCCTTCCAGCAAAGTGTGGTACTTCCAAAGACTATGTACTAAGTTAATGCAAAAACAGCCGTGACATTTGTCCCTTGGTTGTATTAGCAAATTTGAAACATACCATGTCTTCATTTCAGTCAAGCTGAGCAGGCCTTGTTGTTTTAATTGTGAGCAAGCTTAACGAAGTTATTAAGACAACACCATCAAATGGCCAAACAAAATGCTTGTTGATGTTTATTGCACATTTGTCTGAGGGCCTATAGTGAACCCTGGCTGATGAGGGAGTTTATTGAAACAGATTTTCCAGAATCACTGGCACCAACTTTACTATCATCCTTATATTTATATTTAGAAGTAAAAGATATATATATTTTGTGCATTGTCATTCTAATTTTCTCCTCTTCCAATTGCGTTAAATTGTAGACTATGACCTTGCAATATGCAGAAATTCTCAGCAGTCAAACATAAAGATATGAGCACACCAAAGTACATTTTGCCAAGATTAAATATTTGCTTTATCGTACGGGTCGCTCAATCAGGAAGACCTCGACACTTGGAGAAAATCCTTTCATAGCAAACATCCGCGACTGAGCTTCCAGTTGCCCTGACTAACCACATGGAATCATTAGTACACATCAAGGCACAGAAGCAATGTCGAATGCTAACCTCCAGTGTTACTGAGTTGCATCGTCACATGTATTTGCCCACAAACCAGAAAACGCTATTCACAGATTTAAGAAATATTTGACCACATATAGTTATGAATTGACATGGATTGCTGGGGTTACCCTCTAAGATCTGCAAATCAGCATGTGCATGAAGTTACATGTGAAGTGTCTTGCTCAAGGCCACAATCAAACAAGGGCTTTCAGACCTTTTTATGCTCGGGTAGTCAATCAAGCAACCTTCAGAAGCCTGGTGCAGTGAATACAGTGTCTGCTTTCCTCTAGATCACGATGTAACCCCCTAACTTGCGCTGTTACCTTCTCCTTGTATTCTACATATGCACTAATCTTTTTTCATATTGGATTTTCTGGTCTTTCAACCTTCTTGCCAGTTCTCAGCTATGCAGACACCCTCTCTTGACACTGCAGCACACACAACTCAGAAAACTTTTGATCCAGTTTACCACAGTACTTTTACTGAGGGGGACATTTCTAATACTCATCGCTGCGGCCTGTATCAGACGTTCCGCTGGACCTCATTAACTTACCTCTGGTTAAAATCTTAATCCATTTTGTTTAGAAATCTTTGCTCCACAGGTTTCCAGCAGACCTGACTTCAACTGGTATTCTGTTAACACATGAGGCGCCAAACCTGTTGACAGCAATCTCCACCAATCTAGCAATATCAGCCTTCAGTTATAATGCTCCTCTTTTCAGGAATAACCTGTGAAACCCATTTCATCTAGACTCTCTGTTGTCTCTAGAGCGGTTAAGAATTCTGGTGTTGGATATGTTGGGTGAGAAATGTAGTACTGGGATTGATCGCGGGGATTTGTTGTGTGCAGATTATTATTATGTTGAATGTTGTAACTTTCTTGTTTTGTAATTAAAGATACATTTCAGTTATTATCCTACTTTTCAATCAGGGGCTCTGGGAGAATAAGACTCTTATCAGTGGATTTCCCTGCTTACATTTCTAAAGCCAAACCAAATATCATAATATTCCCAAGAGGCTCTGCCATTGCAAAACGCTGCTGTTGTGTAAATGCCATCCTACATAGGGCTGCTATGCCAGCCTACATAGTGTTGATATACCACCCTACATAGGGCTGATATGCCAGCCTACATAGTGTTGATATACCACCCTACATAGGCTGATATGCCCAGCCTACATAGTGTTTGATATACCACCCTACAGAGGACTGATATGCCTTCCTAAATAGTGTTATTATACCACCCCAACATGTGTTTGTATTACCCCCTACATAGCGTTGATATGCCACCCTACAGTGTTGTTATACCACCCTACAAAGGGTTTATATTATACCTTACATAATGTTAATATACCACCATAGAGATGGCTGATATCCCACCCTACATAGTAGTAATATATACCACCCTACATAGTGTTTATATTACACCATACATAGTGTTAATATACTACCGTACAGGGACAGGCCAGCTGCAGAGGAAGACGAGAGGGCCAGATTACTGAATATGAGCTGCTGCGGAAACTGCTCCTCAATATAAGGTAGCTAGACATACAGTATTTTTTGTTTTATTTTTTTTCTGGTTCACTGTGCTGTTTGTTCTTGAGTCATGCTTTCAACCATTTTACTGTGAGGCTCAGCACTTAGCACTGTCTACTCCTTTAGCAGAGTGAACCCATGCAGTCATCGCAGAGCCGACAGTCAGTGTCCTGTCTCAGTATTCTACAAATAATATCATAATTATGGCATGTTTAACCATGATGGGAGCTAGGTAATGTTGTGGGGCAGTTGCTGGTGGGTAAGTGCATCAGTTTGTGGGGGATGATAGGGTCTACTGGGGTGCAGGGCTGGGGCCGTATTTTGGTCCCAGTCCGTCCCTGATGATCGGCAACATGGTATAGGAAAGCCCTTGAACTTGACCCACCTCCAATCATGTGCCTTAAAGCCTCATCAAAGAGAAAGCATTCCTTTCTAAACTAAATCAGTAAAGCAATGAAGCCCCTAGCATTAACCAAGAAGACTCATTAGAACCGGGTAGAGCGACCAACAGTTATGCTGGTTCCATTCCTTTATGGAAACTCGCGATGGTTCTACTGGGAAAACGTTAATTAACACCCCTCCAAATCATAATAACAACGAGGAAAGTTGGGTATGATTGCTGAACCCCGATATCCTCCACATGCTGAACTTCACGCATCACTGAAAATGACAACAAACATGACCGCAATTTCTTCTGCTATGAATGGTTCTAGAATTCCATCCTAGTACGTGAAAGCTCCAAGTCGGCCTTCTAAGTTTGCCTCTCAAGCGTATATCAGTCAGGCTTGCAAGGTTTTTATATTCCACTTTTTCTCAACAGAACAGTGGGTCTAAGCATATTTTTCATGTGTTAGAAGCTGAGAAAGCTGTCGCAGCCTACTATAAATGTGCTACTTAGTAGGATTGGTTACGGTAATTTGTGCCTTTATATAAGTTTTACGTCGATCGTCAAGCAAGCAAAAATAAATCATGTTTTTCCGTAATTAACTAACCATTGACAATACATACAGTGTGTACTCAAAAACATTCTGTATTTTTATTTATTAAAATGTGAGTGTTTTCTCTCATGTAGTAACGCAAGGTTTCTGATGGAAGTCCTAAAGCGTACATATTAACGTTAATTGCATGTCAGTATCACATAACTGGATTTAAACATACGTTTGTACAACCAAAAAAGGTTGAATTGCCAACACATTAATAATGTAATCCTCCATTACTTATTTTTGGCTTATTGATTTTACCATGAAAACCAAAACGTGGAAATGTGGACTTTTCCACAATTCCACAGCATATAAAACTTTTATTTACAACCCCCTTAGCTATTATTTCCTATTTAGTATAATTGCATTAAGGAAACTTTAAGATAGAAGCCCTACTGGTACATTTAAGTATCTAGTTTTGCTCCCAGGTTTACTACTCCCAGAGGACAAACAGTAAACACATTATTTGTCTGCTTGGCCTGCTACGGAAAGGGCCATAAATGTATTGAAGTTCAAATAGGTCTTAAATGACAGATAATTTGTGCAGTTTAAGCAACTAATATAGATGCCTATTAAAGTTTTCGTGTGTGTGTGTGCGCGTGCATGCATGCCCTTCCAGACAACTATTTGTGCCAAAATAAATATAGCTTAACTAAAATCTTACCCATCTTACCTGAAAGTGCTTTTGTTGGTAGTATAGAACATATTAATAGACAATTTGCAATGGATAAATTATTCAATTTAAATGTAAATTTATCAATTGCCAATGGCAATTTAGCTGTTGGAACCCATCAGAACACAAAATAAAACGTGTTTGGCATACAAATATGCCAAAAAACGGTATATGTAAGAAAACATAATTAAAACAACAGAATTGTGATATCATTAAGTTTTAGACTATGTATCCGCCGCATTGCTTAGGAATTCTTGCGAGGTTAAATTTTGTAACCACGTCCGTCAGAGTTACAAACTTTACGTGGCGGGATTACTGATGTCTCATTATTTATACTTATGATTGACTATTTTAAGGTAGAATACGATTCACACTTAATTGTTGCATTCCTTCTCTTTATAACATGTTATCTTGAAATGCACAACATGTAAGCAAAGTCATAATGTTGGAAAGGGTTAAAAAAGTTGTGCAACTATACTACTTAAAAAAAGTAATAGGCTATCATATCGTTATAGTAGCCTAATAATATTTCATATTTTCGCCCATTTAAAATATTGGGTGGATCTATTTTAAAACTTAAAAGACAGAATTATGGCTGTTAACTATTATGGTTTTATTTTCAAACCACCAAATATGTATAATCGATTGACCAAGCCTAATATAATTTATTATAATTGTTTCACATTTTTGTAATTTATGCGTTATCATATATATTTTACGAAAACAGATATGTTGTTAATTAGGCGTAACATTCTTTATAGGCCAACCAAAATGCTAAATTAAAGTACGGTACCAATATCAATTAATATGAAAAATACAGCAATGCCTCCCGAGAATGAGGATACATTTAATACTGCGTAAGCAAATTCCCAAGTAACCAAATTTGGCTTAAAACGCTACCTGATACAACTGTTGCACGTATCAGAAAGTATTTCGATTAAAGATGGGAAGTTGATTTAACACTAAATGATACCGGATTGATGAACAGTATCAAGGCAAACTGAATGTACCAGTTTTTAAGACATTACTATCTTCTCATAACTCCAAAATATTCCGGTTATATGATAGATTTTAGATATCTGAGGCATGGGACTCCTTCAAATGTATTTACTACAAACGTATGCTTAAAATGTTGACGCTTGCTGAAGGTCTGAATCGAAAAAGATAGATTCATTTCAGGTTTTAGCTATGACTTTACTAATGCTTTGGCATTCAATAGTTGTAGACCACTTCAAAGTTCTGGGTGATATTATTTTTTTGTTCATTAGCCTGTATCCAAAAATTGCATAATGTACTTCATTGCATGTAATAGCTATTATTTACAAAATAAAGCATTTTATGAAAGCCCCTAAAATAATCTGAATTACTATGTAGGCTATTATAATTTCTGAGACGGCTTTATAACAATCGAACTTTATAGAAGGGAAGAAAGCAGAAAGTTTTCTCTTCTTGGCTATTTCATTTGACTTTACAATCCTCCCAAATTATTCGAAATCTTGTCAGAGCATAGCTGAACACCAAAATTAGTAAATTACGCTTACCAACAACCTCCACGCTGCTTCTTCCGATAACAAAAGAAAGAAACGTGAGAGTCAGTTCATGCAAGACTTAATATATTCATTATAGGTCGTTTTTTCACATTATCCAGCCCAGTGTCAGTAATATGAAGTAGTGAACGGAATTCGTAGAGCAACAACATTATTGCAGGGAGCACGTGCTACCCACCTGTTGCACAACCTTTACCCGGTTTCGCGGGCATTCTTGAAGCCCGTGCGTAACGTGCCAGGACTGGACCTGCTGGTTGGGCACCAGGTGAGAGTGAAATGGAGCTTACGACTTTATCAATAATAATATATATATATAATATATAATAATATGCATTATTATTATTTCGTTGGCTGCAATACTTGATAGCCTACTAAATATGTGTAGCATATACGTATCTTACGTATCGCCTCGTCGTGGTCAATGAGTGTCGACCTATGCATTTTCCAAGTCTGTCTGTTTAGGGACGTTGCCTTTTCACATTAGCCCACAGCCTGCTAACCATTAACATGTGATAGATTTAATTTGCGTTTAAAGTATTTTATGGCCATGGTGCAAGCATTGGTTTTATGAAACACTTCGAAAGCCAATGACATAGGCTCTAACTTCTAACCCAACATTATGCTATTTGTGGCTAGAAATGTGAACTGGTATAGGTTTATGCTTTTTGAATTAAAAGGCCAGATATGCTAATAATTTCACTTCAGACGGACTGTAGCCATGAATAAATCCAGTTCAGATGCTCCTATCACATTCAAATGCAATAATTTTAAACTAAAACGTACACCATTAGTTTGATCCTTACCTCGTGTGCTCCTTCAACGAGCACGTAAGTTGTGTGATTTTCTATGAACTTGTTTACGTAGCTATTCGATGGACTGTTTCATTTTAAATCGGAACATTTTTTAATGCCGTCACAGTATTCTCAGATTACTGCAGTGATTTAAAATGTGTTACTCAAGCGCACTAGTGCACTTCTGATCGTAAACACTAGGGGTCAGGATACTCAAAAATATTAAACCACCAGTTTGAGTCCGGTGACAGCCAAGCATAGACAAAAGCAAAGCTAAACAGCTGGCATGCAATAATGGGCTTTCGAGTTAATACATTTTCTTGACATATTTATTGCATTATCGTGCATGCGCACTAGCCAACCGCTGTGCTCCTTACCTTGTTCTGTCTTACAGTCTAAACTGTTTGTCATTTTCTTTCGGAATCATATTTGTTGTGTAAAATACATTTTCTTTGGTTTATTGGAGAGGAGGTAAAGCTACTACCAACCCTACATTTTTAAGGCTACTTCATTTAAATGTAGCCTAATGTGTTTATAACTCCCCCTACTGCTATTACTGCTAATAATAATATTTTACATAATAATACACAAATAATATGTTTCCATATAGGATATTTGTTTCAATATTATAAGATCGATTTTTTTATATTGATGAAGGTGAATCTAAATCTCAATTCTCCATATATGGGCTTAAATGGAGAATTCGCCAATCGGTTGGGTTAATAAGCTATAGTAATAGAATCAATGACCCTACAAGCGAAAGTAGGAAAATGTTTTCCCCTCCCAAGGGACTATGTCGTCGACCTAATACGGCTGGCATCAGTGATACTGCAGGCATCGAGGCGTAATTATCTCCAGCAGTGTTTATATCCCGATTACACGGAAGAGCTACGAATGATTTACCTCAGTGGGTCAAAATAAGACAGTAAACCATGTTGTCAGTGGCCTGTCCGTCTTGTCAGCTTCGTCCTGAATGCCACACTCGCTTCGGTGCGGGAGTGGCTCAACGTTATTTGAATAAGGCTTTAATTTCTTAAGATCTTAAGAAAACGATTGAGGGTATGGGATAATGAACCGTATGTGGTTCACTAGCCCGAGGTACGCTGCCCCAGAGGCCGGGACCGGGCAGCTGTAGACTGATTTACAGCCTCTGTGGTCCACTGAGCGACATTCTATTCCCATATCTCTGGCAATTGCCGGGACACAGATTTTCAACGGACAGTAAGCCTACAATGTTGCATGTAAAACGCTAAACTATTTTGGAAAGGCAATTTATTTTAGGGGGTTGCATGATGTTTTTAACTAATTGTAAAATAAATTGACGACCTGCACCGGACTGTATGTTATTTTGAACACAGCATGAACTTTCACATTTGTTTCTTTATTGTTATTGTATAGGCCTATTATTATTATAAGTTTATTGTTATACAATACATATTTTGCATTGTATAATTAACAATAAATTGTATAACAATAAAGTATACAAATGTAGGGCATCATTTGTGGGGTATTATGCTCTGACATTGTTTATGAGCGGAAGGAAAGACGAATGTCAGAGACTTCAGGCAGCCATAAAAACGATCAAAAGAATACATAGGTTAAATATTCTAACCTAAATATGTAGACTTCTTCGATAAACAAATTCATAGTTTACTCGTGACAAAAATTATAAAAATGATATTATTGCACAGACACGAAACAATTTATTTTTAGGACAATCATACAACAATTTTTAAGTCGCGGTTTATTGAAATTATTTTATAATTTCTTTATGCCAATGTGTGTCCCTGACTTTGTTTCTATGAAACGCTGGTGAATATGTACATTGACGCAATTCATCCATGACAAAATATACTAAGTATCCTGTACAGCCCCCCTTTAATGTCATAGATAGCCTACAGATTTTTATCTGTGAAATTAATTTTACTGCATTTTATGGACAAAGGAACCAACTTATGAATATTGCATTTAGACCCAGCCGATATGATTCAATAGGATAAAGAAGTGATGAACGGGAAAGCATTTCATTTAAAACTCCGAGCTATCTCCGGTTTTATCTGCGGGCTTATTAATCATGTAGATATGCCATTTCATATAGAACTAGAAGGGGCCCTGTCGCCACTACCGCTCTCTCCTCCACGAGCTACTTCGAAGCTGCGCGGGCCTTTGTGGTTATCAAAGCCAATCGCCAGGTGCTTTGGTTGTGCGAAGTCTGGAGGGCTTGATGCTTTCCAATAGATAATGCGATAGTGCCAAAAGGACGTCATACACAGAATAAGGATAATGAATAATTGTAGGATTTCGTATTGGCAAGACGTCGCTCTATGATTTACAAGGACCATCATTCCAAAAATCGAGATATAACTGCACTTTTATGAAACGGTAATAAGAGTTTAAAATCTCCCCATTGCTAATAAGCATCAAACCTATGACATAACAAAACAACAATAATAACAATAATAATATTAATAGTAATTGTGAACGAAATTGTTTATAATGTAACGTAGGCTACTATATAAAAATAGCCTTAGTCATGACAACTTGTGGACTATAACCTCACAGCTAAATTAATGTTGAATGAAATCAAATAACGTGCAAACATAATTCATCATTTTTTTGGTCTCTAAATTAGGGCATTGAAGTGCATATTTGTTTTGGTTCTATAGCCTACATATTTTTGCTTGAAAGCACCACAGACGTAGCCTTGTATTCAATTCAACTTGAAGGATTCTCTGATGCTTTTGGAGGCGGAACGACTCGGTTCCGTGATACTGAACACACGAACTGTGCGCACCAATAGAATCCCGCAGTAGCAGAATAGTGCAGAAAAAGTGCTACGGAGAGGGTAAGGGGTGGGCTTCTCTCCAGTTGCTTCAATCTCGGCTTCACCCTCTTCAAGAGACTATACTCTCGGCATGGCACATTAACTTTAGAGCTCACTTTGGAACCAGCTCCACTCGACGTCTCTGGATTTACAGCACTTGCTTATTACATTACTTCCTCGTCAATATTTTGATTTGGCGGACGGAGATTTCGCCAGAAACTCAGCGCACTGTGCCGACGTGATATATTTTTTTACCCGCAAAATTTAGGGACACGATAAATCCCTCAGCATTGAACTGGTGACAACCTAAAACCATTCTTAACAAATATGTTCCTTCAATATGACAGGATTTAGGCGGTGACTTCAACGTTTTCCTTGAATAAACACCGATAACCGTAGTTTATTTATCCTCGCGCAGTAGAACTCCCAACCGGTCTCTATTATAACAACTCTTTCCCTCTGGTTTTGTGTCCCTGCGAAGAAGTTCTGTGTGCTAGAAGGAGCGGTTTGGGTTGGAAAAGACCACACTGTCCGTAACCATACATTGTTATGGAAATTGCAACAGGTCTCGAATCACTGGAGAGACGCTTCTCGGCGAGGAATCATTCAGCCTGTTCAAAGATGCTGGACGGTATTAAAATCGAGGAACATCTTAGAACGGGAGCGGCTACTTTAGGCGTTATGATTGGTAAGTTGACAAAAAATTTAGACTCGTGTTGTCTCTATTTTGAATAGATAAACATGGCTCATATTTGTGGGATTTATCAAATTCGGTGTGGTCTTCGTCTCACAAGTACCATGCCATTGCATGGCAAGGCCTTATTGGACACAATAGTTGGCATGCACCTGTATCAACAAGATACAAATTAGACAAATGTTAGAAATGATGTGCACAAACCCTAATTTAACTAGGGCTAATCTTCTGACGTCGACGTCTTTGTCAGGCATGGCTGTTAGCCTGTTTATAGTTAAATAAGTTTGAGCAATGTTAGGCCTATTACTGCAGTTCCAAGTTTAGTGAGTGTGTGCGCGCTTGAGCTCAATAGCATAACAATGTTTAGACATTTTCAACCTGAGAGACACACTTTTTAATTTCCGATATTTATCTCCCAGGAACTGAGTGCCATCATCAGGCGGTCTGCGAGGGATGTCAGCGGCCCATATCCGACCGATTTCTGATGCGGGTCAACGAATCGTCCTGGCACGAGGAGTGTTTGCAGTGCGCTGTGTGTCAGCAGCCGCTCACCACAACTTGCTACTTCAGAGATAGGAAACTCTACTGCAAAATTGACTACCAACAGTGAGTACATATATCCTTCCCTTTAAATGGCACTTCTGTTTTCATTTAATTTCATTTACCACAGACCAAACTCGTTTTACCTTTAACGCGGGGCTTCAGTCACACAACTATATTCAAATGTTTGTAGCAAATGTAGACCTACAATGGTGTAGATTTTTTATCTTATAGTAGGCTCTCTTACAAATGTCTTTGATCAAAAGCGTATCCGGCTTTTTTTCAGGAAAGAGTTTGATAATTGTGCAGGACGTCGCTATACCTCATTTCTACGAATATTTCTTAGCCGTTGGTGACCAAATTAATTGACCCATCTTACATGTAGAAACTATATTTTATTCGTCAGAGACTTGATAAGTAATTTTAAGTATTTAAACACATTGAAATATTATTTGTACAAAAATAATTTACGCTTTATTTTGTTGTTAGTTAATCCGTTAATATTTTGTGTAATATTGAAATCACGAGTTATTATTTGTTGTCTTTTGTACTAAATATATTTCAAATTTCTAAGTAGCGACTGGCAAATATATCTACATTAGACAACAATTTTAAATGTTATAGTTTATAGGGAAATAAAATAGTAGTCACGAACTCCAACGGACTGAAATCTAATGAGACGGAATGAAGCTTTGTGGTAACTCCAGTGATTTCTCTGTACGTTTTGTATGACTAAACTATTTCAAAATATGAAAGTCAATTGTAGGCGAATAAGACGCTACCACTGAATAATTTCTAAAAATATCAAATCTATACATGGATGTTATAATCAAGATCTCTGCGATATAACCGTTCTATATCTGATTCAATTACTGTTGAATAATTCTGATTTGTAGTTTCTGTAAAGAATTGTAAATAATATGGATGAAGTATGAAACCTTTTCCAATATTCAATTACACTTTCTTCAAGCTCACTATTCCATTTCTTATTACAGAAAAAAAACACATTATTATTGCTGCTTTTATAATAGTTATAATACCACTACTAATTATTGTCATTATTATTTTCGTAACCGTTTGCTATTACCTCAGTACAGTTATGTTGTAGTTTCAAAG
This sequence comes from Esox lucius, assembly GCF_011004845.1. Classification (NCBI taxonomy): domain Eukaryota; kingdom Metazoa; phylum Chordata; class Actinopteri; order Esociformes; family Esocidae; genus Esox; species Esox lucius. The sequence goes on from NC_047591.1 coordinate 22,124,207, forward strand.
TTTTTCGCCGTAGTTATCTTACAGCGTTCTGACAGTTTTGCTGGTGCCATGGTATATGTTGGTCGATCTGTGGGATTGAACATTCAGTTGTTTTTTACTTAGTGAGTTGTCGCAATGGTTATGGTACACAGAATGGACGCAGTTATGAAAACAAAACAAAAATCTGAAGAAATTAGGATCTAGGCTAATATTGTGTTTGGTATTTGGGTGTGTGAGGGTTTATATGTTTGTAGGGATTTTAATGGGTTTGCATGTGTGAGTGTGCGCCTTTAGGGATCTTATATGCTTATGTCTGTTGTATGTGGGGGCTCTTTCATGTGTGTGATAGCATGATGTTGTGATTGTATATGCTATTGTGTGTGTTTGTGTGTGTGTGTTTGTGCCTATACAGTTGTATTGATTTTAGGTGTGTGTGTGTGTGTGTGTGTGCTTGTCTCTCTCATGAAAATGTCACGGTTACGATATTAACAAAAATAAATAATTGGTAGTTCTGGGGCCGCATCGTGTCTGTGTGTGTGTGTGTGTGTGTGTGTGAGAGAGAGAGAGAGAGTTGGGGGTCTGTGTATGTGGGAGCCGTGTGCAGACAGTTTGAGCAGTGTACGGACAGTGGGGTGTCTCTCGCTCTCGTCTCTCTGCACGGTTGCTCTTCATGCCTGTCAGTAAGTTTTAAGGGCCCTTTGTCCAGGGGCTTTAAACATTGCTACTTCAATCACTGCGACATTATCGCTCCCTGCTAGAAGTCTGGCGAGGAACAATGGGCGACATCCATTGCCTCGCATCGCTGTGTCTGTCTGCCTTTCAGCGGCCTTCCCCCGACATGATGGCAAGCAGTTTGTGGGAACAATGGGAATTTTCATAGCCGCAGCTCGGAAATTCCATCACCTGAGAAACGCATAAATCCAAGGGCTTTGGTGCATGTATGGTTTTCTGCCCGGGTCAAGAAGATTGGGTCGGGCCTACTGCTTGGAGCTATTGGTACTGTTGTGTAAGTCTTGTACATTTTGTGGAGGAGATGTTTCGGACACTGTTCGCGTGCCATGAATATAAGAGTGCGGTCAAGATGAATATTTTTTTTTTGTATGTATACTTTATCTGCATGATTTTTATTTTATTATTGTCACATTTGTGACGGTTTGTTTTATTTGGGGGTGGATACACCCCCCCCCCCCCAAATATATATATTTTTTTACATTCCTACATTTGCTCATATGAGGATTTTGTTGATAGACTGAAAAATAATTCCTTTTAGTCCTTTTTCAGCCCGGGTTGCTGCTGTGAATATTTTTATGTTCATTCTGGTGTAATTCACAAAGACAGCTTAGGCCACAATCAGTCAAAACAAAAATGTGATTCTTCATATTTGGGCATGGTGCCCAAACCATAATGAAACGCTAGGCTTTTCCTCAAACTTAAAGCCCTCAATATTGGCAAAAAGTAAACTGACAGTTTTTTCTTGTCCTGTAAGTCTTGATTGAAACGTGATAAAAACGTTATGTAGAATAATTATAAGCCCACGTATCCAGTAGAATAATTATATGTGTACATGGAAAATGCTAAATATTTTTCTGTTTGTTTTCTAGGATTTATTTCTAGAAGTAATTTATAAATCCTTTACGTTTCACCAAATTGTAAAATCATCTAGCCACAAAAACAACATTAGAAGAGCTTTAGGATAAATAATCACTACATTTTCAACTTACTCAACATTCAGATTACTAGAGCTACAATCTAGAAACTGTTCTCAGAATAGTTAATAGTGGCCTTCAAAGTTGCAAACCTTTTTTAAATGTAGATGTTTTAAACATTTTCATTACTTTTTTATGCGGGTATTAAATTTAAAAAAATTGCCTGATGGACTGTAATTACATTCTAGGCTAGTGTGCCCACATGTTGTTACATCTAATATTTCATCTACAGTAGAACACCATAAGCTAACTGTTACTGATCAGCCATGTTAGCTGTGATGCTAGGGCTGATCCAATAGGATAGCAGGATTCTGGCTGAGGTCATGGGGCTGATCCAATAGGACAGTAGGATAGTACGTGTGGTTCTGTGGGTCAATACAATAGGATAGTTGGATGCTAGGTGTTGTCCTGATGCCAGTCCAGTAGGGGTAAGATGCAAGCTGTGGTCATGGGGCTGGTCCAATAGGATAGCAGGATGCTAGCTGTGCTCCTGGAGCCAGTCTGCTAGAGAGAATGCCTTCCGCGTGTGTAACCCATTGTTTAACCTGTATGCTTCAAGCCCCGCCTTTCCATTCTACGTTGCAGTGCGTGTGGAATCTCTCGAACATTAAACTAGGGATAAACTTATCTCTCCCTCCTACAATACAGTATTTACTTGCAATAATGAGATACTTAGAGATCTAATTCACACTCATTCAGACTTTTATGGCACTCATTTAAGACACATTAGTCAGCCTGCAAACTGACAAGGGCCCAGGGCTATGCTGACGGGTCTGACAGGTGGTTGCGCAGCAGACAGCAGTCAACACACTGTGCCCTGTGATTATCAATACTGTAAATCCTGATATTCCAATCCCTCCACACCCCCATCAGCTCAGTAAATGGTTTTTAATTGGCATGTGGATTGCTGTATACATTTTTTTTTGCAAGTGTTTTTGCCTCACGCGTTTGTGTTTGTCTATGTCTCTGTGTGTGTTTTTTTTGAGGCGCCAAATGATTGCAGCTATAATACAACCGTTGCTTTCTTACTCTGGCCTTCTGAATCTCTTTAAAAGTTGTGTTAGAGGAAATGTTTTGTAGCTGGGTAGGTAGTAAAGCAGTCTGGTCTAGTCATTAATCTGGTTGTTCAGCTGTTGCCTTGCTAATATGTGTATGAAGTATTAATGCTTGGATACTGTTAGGCAACGGGCTACATAAGAAAATAAATTTTGTGGACTTATTTCAACTCTGGACATGTTTTCTCTGAAATGTCTTTTGAAGTTCCGTCCCGGCAACAGAAAAAAATTTGTGGATTAGATTCTTTGAGGTCATACATGTAAATTATTTCGGCACTGCACTACGACTCAATGCCAGTGGATTGAAATAGTTTGAAATAAGCATGAGATGAGACGGTGTGCTAGTTTTTGGGGGATAGCAGACAGTGATGTAATGTCATTTGAACATAGAAAAACCCAGACCTCCAGACCTCAGTGAGGCCAGCGTGTGGGCTCCAGTTGGTTGGGGTTTAGGATGTCTCCCTGGCAACTAGGCAACTATGCAGCAGGCTTTGCGTGAAATTTGGAGTGGAATTCTCTGTGTGTGCGTGTGTGTGTGTGTGTGTTTGTTTGAGAGTCATTTATTTGTTTTCAGAACAAAGGGGGAGAGCAGAATAACCTTCTGGAAAATTCTTTAATATCTGTATGTTTGGCCACAGTCTTTCCAAAACACCAAAGCTCATCCTTTGTTGAGAACTGTAATTGTGGTGCATCTCACAGATTCTTCTCGCTGGGTGCATTAACTGTCTACAATTATAATGTCGTCCCACTGTATGACATTTATACCCTCCGTGTATGTTCTGGCTGTGTGTGATCATGACACACAAAAAAAAAACAGTATCTCTGGACGATTGTTCCCTGGTGAAGGAATTCTAGGGCCACTTTGTCCGCTGGGCCAAGGGCTTGAACCCTACAACTTGAAATCCTACTAGTCTTTCGGCTCGCTATGTTTAGATTACATCTGATCAGAAAATATTTCTCAGTTTACAGAGACAACAGAGGAAACCTCTTCTATGAAACAGTAAATTAAATCTTAATTAAGAATTAGATATGGGGCTTGAAATGAAGAGTAATCAAGAAAATCAGATTTTTTTTCTTCTTCCTCCCACTATGTTTTAAATGAAATGCCGGTTTCATCGCTCAATTCAGTTCCTGCCGATTGGACAGGGCGTATATGTTTTTTGTTTGTTTTGGAAACCCTCAGCATTTCTTGTGGCGTTGATGCTGTGTAGAGCTTTCAGTAATGCCCTCAACCACTACATCCCTGTTGAGTGATGAACCAGTTTGTTGTGCTGACGGTGGATTTTTGTTGGTCAATGGCCTTTGGCGCCTCCTCACCATTAAGTGTTGTTTTTTAATTAACCAGAGCTCAGGATCCCAGTTTATAAATGCTGACTTGAGTTTTCGACCTGCCCGCATGTTTTTAAGACTACACAGTGCTGGATCCTCACCCCCTTGGCGGGAAAAATATTAGTACTGTGTTTACTGTATAGGAATGTGGTATATTTTTATTATGGTGGGTCAATCCATATAGGCTCTTTTTTTAGGGAATGTAGTTCTGTTTCTCTGTGGGGCTTTTCAGCGATGATCTCTCCACATGAAGAGGTTATAGCGTTCCCATTCTTTTTGTCCCGTTGTCCCGGAGCATTAGCAAACACAGAATGCCTTGAGATATTTACTCATGTCAGTCTGTGGGGAGGTATTTTAAAGAGAGCAAGTGGAGATCTTTTAGTTGTTGAAGAATAACGGACAGCGATTTCAAGATGAAGATCTGCTATTTTAAAAAATAGCTTTCAGTGACTTCAACACTAACTCATTTGCCTATTTTAGCAGCTCGTACAGTATTTGTACAGCACTGTTTCAGCTTGCTTGGCCTCTGGCTCTGCAGTGTCTATGGCCTTGTCTTGGCTTGGGTATCCTCAGTAAGGAAATATCTGGTTTCACATCAACACATGCTTTCCTTTCCAGTGTGGTGATGCAATCGTCTGTCATTCCATATTTTACATCCGATAATGTGTGTTTCACTACTGTTTTTTTTAAGTGCATTTGTTATTATTATTAAGTAAAATGTTGTTGTTTCAAAGTGAGGCCTGGCTGTTAAGGGCCCTCCAAATTGAATTGTATAGTGTCACCGAAAATACTGCAACAGGTGTTTATGGACATTTGCAGCAATGCCAGAGAACCACTCAAGAGCCTTTTTTTTTTTTTTTTTTACTCTATTACAGTACAGAACTATTCGTAATGACCCCTTGCTCTTTTCTCAAAGTAATCTGTCACGGAGCACTTAACAAACGGACCAGGCCCAAACTCCTGGAAGTCATTTGACGCTAAAAACAATAGGGCCTCTTCCTCCCCAAAGGCCCGACAACCTCACTGTGACTGTTTATTTGTTAATGCTATAGTTTGAATAGCCCATTCCTGACCCTCTCAGCCAGAGCAATTCTTCCTTCGACGGAGCAAAAGAGCCCGGCATCATGAGGCGTCAGACGCAATGTAGATACAACAGGGAGGCTCGCATGTAAAGTTGTGCCCGTGCGAGTTTGTGCCGAACAAGGGCGTGAATCAATCAAATCAAATTTATTTATAAATCCCTTTTTACATCAGCAGTTTTGTAAAAGCCCAAAGTGCACAAAGTGCTTTTACAAAACACCCAGCCTGAAACCCCATGGAGCAAACAACAACATTGTTGAATTTCAGTGGCTAGGAAAAACCCCCAGGCCGAAATTTAGGATGAAACCAAGAGGGGAACCTGAACATTTTAAGAGTACTTGTACAACTCCTCTTGAATGCCCATCAGATGTCCCCGGTGTATACTTTCCTTCAGTTTCCACAGTCTTTACTTCAGTTATACCGAGTAGGAAAGCAAAGCATGACTCATCCCGTGACTCATCTCTATTCAAATTGATTGGTTTGTCTAATACATAGTTCCTGGGAAGTGCCAGCAGTGGAGCAGCATTCCTATTCGCGCCCTGCCTCAGCGCCGTGCTACGGGGTGACGTGGAGACGAACAGGATTGTGCGTCACTGTTCTGCTCTGCGTCAATCCGGAATTCCAAACTTGGCTTCCGTGCCGTTCGGCTCACCTTCCTGCTCCCTCGGGGCAGCCCCAGTCGAATGGACTGGATTCGTCCCGCTCCGACACTCGTCACTTCCTGCGCCTTGTCTCCCGCCCCGCTCCGTAGGGGTGCGACTGTCCTCCGAGCACGGCGTCTCATGTCACCGGGGTGCGAGGAGAAGGTGCCACTGGAGTGCCAAGTGTTTGCCACGCTGGTGCCGTGTACCCAGGGCCCCCTTCTCGCACCCGGCCGCCAAATTCCGCCGGCACGTGGGGACGCGGGCGCAACCTGACCGACTCCCTCCTCCCCCGCCGGAACGGGGTGTTTGAGGAGAGCCGGGTTGCTCATTGCCTGGGGCCAAGTAAATCACAAGGCATCTGCAGGGCAGCGGAATTAGTGCCCCCCCCCCCCCACCCCCCCCGTTATTAACGACAGAGTTATATCGCCGTGGCAAGTGAAGACCGAGGAACATGTGGACTCATAAGGGTTGCGAAAAAGAGATTGTCCTGAACTCTCGCTGATATTTTAGGATCTATTTAATGCACTTTGGTACTGCCCCCGCCCCGTGCCCCCCCCCCCCCTTCTCTTCGTCTTTTCCCCCCTCTTCATCATAATGAGATTTGGTCACGGACCCCCATGTATGCGTTGCGGCTGACTGACAGTGATCTGTACTTCTATCACTGACTGTGACACTAAGCTCCCTGCCGCTTTGTCCCCAATGGAGGGACAACGGAAACCTGGTCTCCTAATCCCCTTATTTGTGTCGAGCATGGAGAAAAACGGGGGAAACAGTTCAGATTGGGCTTTATTATTAACACGCCCACCCAACCAAACCCTCCTTGGTCAAATGAGCATGAGGCTGATAATATGAGGGGATCGCCCTGTTGCCCTGCCTGCACCTTAACCCTCTGGCCCTACCAAACGTTTTGACTTTTGCAGCTATCCGTGAAGTTTATGTCTATCGTTTTATGTCGGTCTTCTTTCACATTTATTTCAGTGTCTCCAGTTTGATTTAGAATGCGTGTTTCTTCCTTCTTTTTTTTTGATTGTGTTATTTTCTACCCTGGCTCGGCTAATATTGCCCTCTTTCCAAGGGATGATGGGTTGTGGGCCATCCATAATCAGTCAAAGAGACCTCTCTACCACACCTGACGACCAACAGCGAAAAACGCACAACCAGTTCAAAATAGAGAAAACAAAAATGAGTTTACCAAATGATGATGGTGCCGCGTTGGTAGAAATGACATGTTATGTGGAAGTGGAACATGTTATGATGGTGGTCCGCAAGTTGCTGTCAAGACAGAGACACAAAGGCCTTGCCTTGCCCCCCCCCCCAACCTGTTGCTTACAGGAATGCCACAGGAAATCCCCCCCAAGCTGTTTGTCCTTTGAGCTCAATGCCTTGAAATGGTCTGGGAGGTGTAGCCTCGAGATGAAACGACTAAACTCTGCCCCTGTCTGTGCGTGGAGTCTTTGCAGCCCACAGTCCTTCACCATGTGCATTCCCAGAGTCCCCTTTATACCCAGGGACCTGGACGGCTTACATTCCTTTGTGTGCGCACCCCTGTTGGTAATCTGCTTCCAGGTGGTAGAGTCCGCACAGGATAGCAGCTTTTTGGGGGGCACGCGGGGGGCAAGGGGGTTGGTTATTTACTTGTCCAAGTGTTTTGGAAGTCTGTTAGGGCAAAAAATCAGATGCACTGAAACAAATCTCATTACTCAAAACCGGCCTAACCCCCCCCCCACCCCCCCCACTCCATTGACTTCCTTTCAGTCAGAACTAATGTGGAGCTGGCAGGTGGCGGGCGTCTACCTCCTTAAACCTCTCCGCCACCTTCAGCTTCAAACCCCCCGCCCCACAAAAAACATTTCTGGAGTTCTTCTTAAGTTCTTCTTTTTGTGAATTAAGGAGAAAATGTATTGCCAAAATATATCGTTGCCTAACAGAAACCTCTTTTATTAAACATCACTGTAAGACTTGTAGATTCTAATAAAGGAAGGCTACGTCTTAAGCGAGAATTTGTAGTGAAATCCTTGAGACATTAAGGAGAAGAAAATAGCCATTAGGTGACTCAAAAGACTTGAGGATATACTGCCTATGACGCCTTTACTTTATAAATGTCTTCAAGGTGGAACCTGTTGCTAGGCAATATGTATAGATTTCGTCTCGGTGTGACCTCAGACACACCACTTATTCCGACCTCGGTCTGGGAGTGTGTTCCTCTCAGTGATATAAGAGGTTAAGGCCTATCAGTGAAACCGCGGAGCCTCTTAAATATGTTTTGCTCTCTGGCCGTCTGTCCGAGCCGGCCATAATTCATTAGTAAACGAGGAGGCATGCGGAGTGTCACATTGTAAAAATGAACAGCTCCGTTTTATTAGAAACCAGAAGATCTAGTGTGTTCTCCATCTATCAAAGGGGAAGGCTGGGGCGTGTATCCGGGAGTAAATCCAAGACCCGGACACAGCAGGCTGTCGGGAACTCTAAATATGCCCCATCCCTCTTGGAGTGAGAATCACGGGGAGAGGAAAAAAAGTTAAGTAAACCCCCCAAAAACAACACTGGGACCAGCAAGAGCTCCTTAAAACCCCTGTTTGGGTACTGCAGCTGATCGCCGACAGCTCTCATGGCAAGAAAAAACAACCCTCAGTGAAAACCTTTGCAGATAGGGTTTCATAGCCTCTCGAGCCTCTTCAGTCAACCCTTGGCTTGACTCTGCTCCTCCTCCCCTCGCCCCATGCTCCTCCAGCCAGAGTGATTTGTGCACCGGTCCCCTTCGAAAAGAGGCAGAGGGAAATATTTCTTTCAGATCTGAATGAATGCTTAGGCAGAGAGAGAGGCTTGGTGTCTGTGCTTTGTCTTCTGATCCACAGTTGTTTGCTACAAATTGCAGTCTGGGACTCCTTTCATTGCAGCCGTTTTTTTGGGCAAGTCCAAATGAAGGGCGTTGTACGAAAACAAAGTCATCAGCAATTGAATCATCCCTGACCAATCATAGAATCGAAGCCAATGACACATGCTCTAAATGGTGCTTTACCCACGTGTTCATGGACTCACCCAACCAGTTGTTTTCCGGGCCCAATAAGATTTTTTTTTTTTTTTTTGCAATCTCGATATCAATCTCGGATCCAGACTCCTCTGAGAGAAAAAAACAATGTCTCTGTTCGTAGAGGTTTGTCAAAGCAAAGGAGTCTGGGTAGCCAGGCAAATGATTCGTATGAGTTATTTTCCCAGGTATGTTCAGAGAAAGTGTTGCCCCAGCGATGACAAGCCCATGAGTGTATGGCATTGTAGCTTGTGTAGCGAGCCAGTTCTAAGTCCAGGGATACTATCTGTTCGTTTGTTATCATATATGTTCATATATTACTATATTACCACCATATTACATGGGTGTATGCACCCTTGACTGTTATGAAGTGTGTATTGGCAAGTGTCTTCAAAGTTGCATTTAGAAGTTGAGGATACTTAGACAGATGTAATAGATGTTTCAGGACTTTAAAGGAGCGGCTTTCGCAATAAAATGTTAGCCTGATGCCGTTTAACATTTTGTTGACTTAAGTATGAAATACGAATCCTAGTCTCTTAGTATCTTTCCAGCGTGAATACTAACCTGTCATACTGTCTGCCTCCTACTGAATAACAGCAAAAATTATGAGCCCTGGTTCAGTACTGTGAATGATTTAGACACAGGTAAAATATTGCCCTTTCTTGGCACGCATCTTGGTCTCTCCCCAGTGACCTCAAAACACCTTACTTGCCATTTTATGAGGAGATCGGCCAGTACCAGTTACGAGGGCCACATCTCCTTCCATGCATCTTTTATAAATAGAAACCTAGCCTTGCTGTTAGATTTGGAGGTTGTACGTGGAAAACGATATGTACAGGAGAAAAGGCAGTTGGTGGAAATGTGTGTTTTCTTCATACCCAACCCAACCACCCCACCACCTTCTTGGATGAACCCTCTGCGGTCGACACCCCCCCCCCCCCCAACCCCCCCCCCCCTCCCCCCGAGAGGCCACGGGCCTCAGAGGGTTGGAGGTCTCGGACGCATGCCTCACATTTTACATGGATGATGTGAATGTGTCGCTAACGTGTGCGGTCGAGGCTAACTAGCAGGTGGATGGGTCCTGGCGTTTGCGTCGGATCAAAAGATTAAAACCACCGCGCTCTGCTTAGGATCCCTTTGCCCTTAGTCCCACCTGCAATAATGTCCACTCACTTATACTTTTTAATTAGTTTCTCGGATTGCCTCACCTGCCACTCCAGGCTCTCAGTCTTCGTTGTTGTTGTCCCCCCCCCCCCCACCCGCCCCCACCCCCCCCCACAGCGGATAGAAGTCAGTCTTGGTGGTTTTGCTCCTGCCTCAGCGGTAGGTGCTGCTCCAGTCGCTCGGGGTAAAGAAATACCATCCCCGCCCGCTGCCCCGGCCCCTTTCACTGCATGCACGACCCCTGCTGCCGGGGCCCCCGAAACCCAAGCCGCCGTTTAGCGTTCTCCTCCCAGCAGGAGTGGCACTGTTGCCTTGACACGACCTGTCGGGGGAGCCGGCGAGGCAGCCGAAAATGCAGGCAGGCCTTCCGCTGGAACGTGTCCCTGGGTTGGCCAAAAAACACCCATCCACTCTCTGCTCCGAAATCATGGAAGCTCCCACTTGGCAGATCTGGACGCCCTCTCCAGATGGCATTTGGGCAACTTAAAGACTCATGGGGTGAAAAGATAATCCCAATGGCTGATCTCCACACTGCCACATACAGCATTTTAGCTCACATTGACTTTCTTCATTGAAAGGATGGGCTCCTACAGAAACACAGAAGCTCTTTTTTCGGGTGACCTTCACTGTTGCTGAAGCAGTCGGTTTTAATGAACCATTACCTGGAAGGCTTGTCTGGGTACCTGGAAGACTTGACTGTGCTATTCTTCAGGGTTGGGGAGGGGTGGGGGCGTGGGGGCGTGGGGGCGGGGTCAGAAAGCAGATATCGCGTTTCACTCCATACGGATGATAATAGGCTGACATTCCAGCTGAACTTTGCTCTGGAAGACAGATAATTCAATTTCCTCTTGTTATTGTTTTTTTTTTGCTTATTCAGTATCCAGTTGCTTCCTTGTGTGGTGTCATCACAAATGTTCTAACTTCGGCTCTGTTGTGATTCATAGTGTGTCTCTCTGTAGTAAGACTTGGGGAAGGCCTTTACTTTGACTTCACTGTTTATCCGTAAATCAGTAAGATACCAAAACATGATTGCATGCAAAGTATGATAATGGCATTAGTGTCCATCCCGTCACCATCTCCCAACCCAAAAAAGTCCATGTCCCGTTTGAATAGTCAAACCTATCAAACCACCTGAACCAATCAGCTGGCTCCACAAGTTTGCTCACCTGTCAATTCCCGTCTCCTCGCCGTCCCAACCTTGGGAGGCGTGGCCTTTCAGCTGTCTGTTTGCACAGTGATGTCGAGGTGTGAAGCAGGACAGTGAATAAGTAATGTACATCCCGTGTTAATTAACAGTGGAAAATGAAAGCAACCTCAGAACTGCTGAATTATTTCTATTGCCAGTGCACCATATTACAGCACACGCAAGTGAGTCTCCAAAGACCAAAGTAATTTCAACCACAACAAATCATTTTTTTATATTACTGATTTTTATGTGGGCAGATTGCGTTTTCAGTAGAATTGGTTTTAGCTGTTTTTGCACCAGGCCTTAGTTCCAGATTTGCCAATGAACACAAGTGTCTGGTTCGGAAACAAGTCTACCTACCGGTAGAAATCAGGGTTGTCATGAAATGTATTTAGGTCCCAGAAAATACTGAAAGTAAACTAAATTCCAATTCCAAATGTTTCCCATTTGAAAAAACATTGGCGAGTTTTGGAATTTCTGTATTCTTCCTGGACTGACTCCAGTTGGAACAGAATTTACCCTAACCCTGCTCGGAAACTCAACAGTATCCAGAACTGTTCTACCAACTGATGTGAACCACTTAAAAAGTGCCTATATGGCTCTCTGCAAATACCCCAATGCAGTTTTGATTTAATCAACCCAAAACACGTCTTATCAATTACCCTCAAATATTATATCACATCACTGCTGATGCCATCAGGGGCAATCTGTTCAATTCTTACAAAATGTATTTATTAAACTTCACTGGAACAACTCAATTGAATCAGAGCGTATTGTATTTTACAACAATGACTGGGGGAGTATTCGTGGGGAGAGGACGGGTGGACAGAAGAGTTGTTCGGTATCCAGGGACGATGGGGACACTGTCTCGTCAATACCTCCACTGCTCCGTGAGCAGCCCCCCCCCCCCCCCCTCGGTTGTCATGGCGCGTCCGTGTGACTGCGAAGGGTCGACACGCCGGTGTGATCTCAGCCCAGGCGGGGTGGCCAGGCGGGGTGGCCAGGCGGTGCTCCACAGCGGTTTTCCACAGCAGGTGTGACCACATGACAACATTTCAACTCGCCGCGGTTGTGGCTGACACGGCCTGGCGAGAAAGAGGGGCGTCCCTCAGTCACTCACACGAACGCACGCACACACACACGCACGCACGCACACACGCGCACGCACGCACACCATCCCACCATTTTGAATCAGCAGGGTGGATGCAAAAGGCACACGTGTACATGTACATGAAGCAGAAGATCAGTCTCCACTCTAAGAAAACATTTGCTGTGACACGACTTGTTTAATCTTCAGAAGTCACTTGTTTCTCATCTTTCAGAACAAGGAACATTTCTGCTGAAATCATGTTCCAGATGCTCACTACTTTTATAGGGAACAAACAGTTACTCCGGTTCAGTCAAAGACAGGGAAGTGTCACAACCCATGATCCCTTAGACTGCATGTTTTCCAAAGGCCTCACAGCAGGAGAAATGGGGGACTTTGAAGTACGCTGAAGTAACTAAGGCACTGTAAATCAACAGCTTAACGTTACAAAGAATGCAGACTATTTCACCATAAGAAGAAATGCCTTCTGGTTCCAAGGCTTTTTAGTTGGACTGAACTCCCTAAATGTGTACCGAACTAGCGAGCGACCCGACGAAAGACCTCCTGGGTACAAAATACCAGTACATACACATACACACACACACACACACACACATACAGTACATACACAAACACACACAAGCGCACGCAGACAGGCAGGCTTGGGGCCCTGGTGCACGGACGCTCCGCTGACCCACTGTGAGATAAGTGATCTCAGAGGGTAGTGGGAGCCAACATGCTCCAGCTCCGTGGGAGGCGGCTTTGATGTGCTCTGTTTGGGGAGGAACGTCAGGACACCGAATATGTAGCTTTACACCCTTCAGAGGCGGAATGACATACGGACCGCAAACATACAGAGAGAGAGAGAAAATAAAAGAGGGGGTGTGGGATGGGGAATGTCAGTCAAACTTTCAGGCTTTCCACAAAAACGCTGATCCCCCACTCACAGTCATCCTATTAGCGTTTCTTTTTTATCGGTTGTTGTATTTGTTATGGCCGATGACCGGGTTTTATTTCACTATGTCAAATTTAAACAAATTAGTGAGGGAAAAAAAATCCCAGGAACTGATTTAAATGTAGCCTAAAACCACATTTGGTCGGCGGGCCTAATCGTCCACCCGCTTCTGCTGAAAACACTTGGTGGGGGTTTCAAACACTGATGAACAAATGTTTCATTTGTTTACCCGCTGGTAGCAATGTCTAATCAGACGCTAAACTAATTATGAAGAACAGAGTCGCGGGTGATAATCATTACCATCTCTCTTATTGGGGTGCAGAAATAATATGAATTCCTACGACTCGATGACTCTGTCCTATCCCCAGTGGTCGATCCTGATGTCCCCGATGTGTTGTAGGCCAGCCTGGCAGTACAATCTCCGTTAGCCTGGAACTAAACTCTCCGCTCTTTGGTGGAGTTATTTCTTGGTCCATAACGTGAGTTAGGAGGGTAGACGTAGAGATTTTATAGCAACCAGCGGAACCTGAGCAGGGAGCTCCGCCCTCTCCCTCGCCGTGTGTGATTTACAGGCGGCGTACTGATGCTAACACCTGCCAAATCCTACCGAGTCTGCAGTGTTCATGATGTTCATTATGGCACCACCGCTAAGACATGGCGGAAGAAAAAAAATGAACCCCACCCAGCTCATACAAATGTAGATGGTTTTGTCTCCACTCGTATTCACTCATTCTGTGTTTATAATTTTCTTCTGTTGGCAGGAGCAGTTGTTCATGTCCTTGACAGGCAGACACGAGAGTCCACCATTCAAGTGGTGGCAGGGGGGGCGGGGAGATGTTGATGGAGTAAATAAACCTGACGAACACATTGTCTGGAGTCAGGCGATGTGGGCGTGTCTTCAGTGCGTCTTCAGTGCGTCTTCAGTGCGTGCCTTTGGCTGGAAAAGATGAGAGACGGTTTGGACTGTAATTTAAAACAGCCTCTGTGCCGTCTCTCCCAGGGTCTGGCTTCCTAATGACACCCAGAAGTACACTTCATAGGGAACATATTGCCTGTGTAAGGTTGAGGTCTGCGAGGGGACAAATGGCTAGCAGGATGGCCGGTGTCTCGGCCCCCGATGTCCAAACGGGAAAGAGTGGTTGAGGTGTTAATATACAGGTGCACATTTCATTGGAGCGTGCTTGTTGTTAGTCCTCTGGATGAGGCCTGTAAATCGGGAGTCAGTATGGATGTGAGTGTCTTCGTGTCGGTTAAATGGGCCACATTTCTCCTGCATTTGAGATTTCCCCCGCACTGCTACCGTAAATATAAGCGCGTCAAGGACTAGAAGCAATCTGCAGGTTAATGGTTGAAGTTAACGTTTCAAAAAACTTTTCATGCAAAATTGTTCCGGGTACCTGAGATATTCCCCATTTAAACTTTCTCGCCGGTCCGTTTATCAGTTTGCGTTGACCTGTAATCTCCTCACACTCGCTTTAGACACTCGACACAGTAGTGTTCCCCCCCCGCACCTTAAACCACCCCAGGCTAGCTGGTACTATCCCATTCCTGTTTGGTCAGGGAGGAAATGTAAGGGACCAGTCACATCACAGTTTACATTCAGTAATGTAGGTGTCAGTGCCCCTTTAACATATCCCGACATTCATCAGATAAATTCTAAAACCGTCGTCTATGATTGCAGTATACATTTCCCAAAAATCCCATTGCCATTTTATAGACATGCTTAGTTGCTTGCTCCTCTTGTCCCACGGGCTTAAGTGAAGGGCAGTAGCCCGTAAACAGCGTCCAGGCCGTAGGTTCCAAAGCACGTCTTTGTAGCTCAACGTTTTTTATCTGTCTCCCCCCCCATCACCGTCACTTGACTGGACTTCCATGCCAAAGTCTAGCACCGAGCAGCATGGCTCTAAAAGTGTCCCTGGCCAGGAGACATTTATGTAGTAGATTCATAACGCCCCGCGGGATCAAAGCGTATACCAGTCAGGGTAGTAGTCAGGGTAGTAGTCCACCACTGTGAAGAGGGATGGGAGACAGAAACAGTGGTGCTGTAACCGCTAGATTTACGACGCATCCCCGGGTAGGAAACCATGTCGCGGGGAAAACAGTTTGTTGGGTTAATTATTTTTATTGCCGCAGACTGGAAAGAAAATAAGAAACAGATTCTCAGAGTTTGAGAACAATGACCGTTGGGGCTGTCATGTCATCCAGTCCTCAGCGGGCCACAGCTCAGTTTGAGCTTCAGGAATGGATTTGGCGTTTGCCGAGCTTTGATTTGACTCTTGGGCGTGAGGCTGTGTGGCTCTAAATTTGAATCACTGATAAAAATAAATAGCAGAGTAACAGTTGCATTTCTCCTCAAAGACATAATGTAGTTAAGAGTGGTTTCTAATTATTTTGGCTTTCAAAATCATTCCTGTTGATTTTTCACCGCTGTCTCTTCCCACTCCTTGTTTTAACTGTTTTGACAGATAGAAAAGACCAGATTTTGCATTGGACCCATCAGATATCTGTCATTTCTGATTAGCTCCAGTTGTTACTAAAGAACCTACATAACCTATAACAGGATGGAATTCTGATTGGTTGAATTTGTTTATTTAGATCCCATCATAGCAACAGTCGTAACGCCATAGCGACAGCTAGTCTTCCTTATTTCCATCACTCAACAAAGTATACATTACATGCAAACAAAAGTCCACAATGTGGTATGTACGTTTTAACGAAAACATCAACAATTAAACATTGCAGTTGTAATGCAAATAATGGAAACCAAAGGCAAGTTTTATGTATTTTGGGTAGGTTTCCATGAAGTAACAAACCAATTCTCCTTCAATTAGAATAGGGGCCAGTCAACAAGAGCTTAAGGAGTGTGTAACTTGTCCTAATTTTAGATGGTTCCTTATGCTGAAAGTAGTATATAGACCCAGAGAAAATTTTATCCACAGTTTGTTATTATTAAAACAGCCAATAGCATCTTTAGCTAACAGCCATTGAAGTAATGGTGATGTTAATGCTCATGTTTTAATGGCAACATCACCTTTAATAGATGTCAAACCAAACATCAAGTTCATTGGACGTTAGATCAAAATGATGTTCCAACCCCCGGATTTATTTTAGCGAGAGATGGATTAATTTAGCCAAACTCTGGAATGGTTGTTCGAAATTACCTGAAGTATGAATTAGATCGTGGCTCATTTTATCAGATTACGGTTGGACTCAGAAACCCTTCCTTATGCCACAAGTGGTGTCCATTACCTGTAAACCAAACTGAGTGAATGAACGGAGGACTTTCTCCCATTCGATGATTCGAAATTCAGCCCGTCAGCAGGAGGAACATGAAAGGTGAGCTGCTGCTGAGTTATGGGAATCTGTCCTGGATGGACGCCGCGATTGCCCATTGCCTGAGGTGGTGTCTAACCACAAGGTTGTGCATCTGCTAGCCCACCTGCACCACACTCTCCAATTGCCTTCAGTAGCTCTCTCCCTGCCCAAACCAACCCCAGTGCCCGTGACCGGAGGACAATGCAAAACAATCTCTTTGCCATGGTCCTGAATTGAGTGCCCTCACTGAGAGTGCCCTCATCCGTTCATCTCCGTCCTAGTTACAAAACGCCTCATCCGTTCGTCTCCGCTCTAGTTACAAAACGCCTCATCCGTTCGTCTCCGTCCTAGTTACAAAACGCCTCATCCGTTCGTCTCCGCTCTAGTTACAAAACGCCTCATCCGTTCATCTCCATCCTAGTTACAAAACGCCTCATCCGTTCGTCTCCGCTCTAGTTACAAAACGCCTCATCCGTTCATCTCCGTCCTAGTTACAAAACGCCTCATCCGTTCGTCTCCGCTCTAGTTACAAAACGCCTCATCCGTTCATCTCCGTCCTAGTTACAAAACGCCTCATCCGTTCGTCTCCGCTCTAGTTACAAAACGCCTCATCCGTTCATCTCCGCTCTAGTTACAAAACGCTTCATGCATTCGTCTCTGTTGACCACGTCTCCACCTGTCGGAGGACGTGTCCTTCAGGGGACAGACTCACAGCTCCTGTGTAACGCCCAATCTCATCCAGAAAAGAGATGTTCTGTTCTGAACTAACGAGTTGAAAACCGGCAGCAGGGTGTCACTGATACCTGTGGCCCACATCCCCGTGTTGTCAGCCCCCCTTGTCTGCTACTGTATGTTGGAGCGGTTGACGTCCGCTCTTGGTTTTCGGATAGCCCGGTCGAGGTGGCCAGCATTGACGGTTTTCCAACAACGAGCATCCAAATCACTCAATCCCTGTGCCTATCTGATTGAATTAAATATTGCCCGGGATAATGCGTTTTGTTTGTCTTTTTTCAATGCATCGGCTCTCAAATAACAATTTGTCACTCTGGCAGTTGGTTAGGGAGGGTACGTGGGGAGGTGTGTTTTTTCTCTCCAAAGCTAATATTATAGAAGGGGAGGTGGAGCATATATGACTTGACCCAGGGGGGCCATGTTGGCGGTGACACTGTGGAGAGGGTAATATTGGCGCCCGGGGCCCCCGGCTGCACTCTCAGGGTGGCCTGCTTGACTCTTGTCTGCCTCTCATTTGCAGGCGAGGTGTGTGTGTGTGTGTGTTGCTGTGTGTGTGTGTGTGTGTGTGTGTATGTGTGTGACCAGAGCATTGTGATATTATTTCAGCTCTGTAGGCTCCAAGAGAAAGGGTTTACACACACACACACACACACACACACAGTGAGTCGGAGGACAGCAACTGCCTGCTCTGACAAGAAGCGTGTTTGCCAGTCTGGTTTGGCAGATTTTATTTTTCTCTCTCCCTCTTCTCTCCTTTAATTATTTGATCAGTGCCGCGGGCCTCTCCTGGGTACCCGGCCGGCATTTAGCAGTCTGAGACGGCACTCCAGACCCCGAGGGGTTGTCCAAGCCATGCCTGCTCAGAGCTGCCAACACTATTAGCTCCTCTCCCTCTCCCTCTCTCTGAGGATCACCTCCTTTACTCCTTCTGCTCTGTCTGTCTGTCGTTCTCTGTCTATCTATCTCTCTGTCTGTCTGTCGTTCTCTGTCTGTCACTCTGTCTGTCTGTCTGTTATTCTCTGTCTATCTCTATGCCTGTGTGTTTGCCTGTCTATTTCTCCCTCTGTCTGTCTGTCATTCTCTGTCTGTCTCTCAGTCTGTCATTCTCTGTATATCTCTCTGTCTGTCTGTCTATCTGTCCATCAATCAAATGTATTTTATAAAACCCAATACAGTTTCCGAGCCTCTCTCTTTGTAATTTCTTTCCCTCTCACTTTTTCTCTCACTGTTTCTCTCAGTCTCCTACCCCAAAGGGGTATCTTCCCTTCGCTCCCTGCCCTCTCTCTCCCTTGAGACGAGATGAGGAACCTGGGTTGAGGAGGCAAAGAGTTGCCTGTCGTGTAATAATAATTACTCCATTGATATTCCTCTGGCAATTACGCCACTGTAATTTGCATAAATCCCTGTTCCCTTTTTTTCTGCGGGGGCAGACAAATGCCTGTAATGTCTTTGGGTTCGTTCACAGCATATATTATGTATGGCTCCAGGCTTTATCTGTTTTTCTGTCTCTCTCTGTCTTTCCCTCTGTCCCCCTGCCTTTGTCATTCTTTGTCTTTCTGTGTCTGCCTCTGTCCCTCTGCCTTTCTCTTCCTCATTATCTCTCAGTCCCTCTGCCTTTCTCTTCCTCGTTATCTCTCTGTCCCTCTGCCTTTCTCTTTTCCTCGTTATCTCTCTGTCCCTCTGCCTTTCTCTTCCTCGTTATCTCTCTGTCCCTCTGCCTTTCTCTTCCTCGTTATCTCTCTGTCCCTCTGCCTTTCTCTTTTCCTCGTTATCTCTCTGTCCCTCTGCCTTTCTCTTCCTCGTTGTCTCTCTGTCCCTCTGCCTTTCTCTTCCTTGTTATCTCTCTGTCCCTCTGCCTTTCTCTTTATCTCGTTATCTCTCTGTCCCTCTGCCTTTCTCTTCCTCGTTGTCTCTCTGTCCCTCTGCCTTTCTCTTTTCCTCGTTATCTCTCTGTCCCTCTGCCTTTCTCTTCCTCGTTGTCTCTCTGTCCCTCTGCCTTTCTCTTCCTCGTTGTCTCTCTGTCCCTCTGCCTTTCTCTTTTTCTCGTTATCTCTCTGTCCCTCTGCCTTTCTCTTCCTCGTTGTCTCTCTGTCCCTCTGCCTTTCTCTTTTCCTCGTTATCTCTCTGTCCCTCTGCCTTTCTCTTCCTCGTTATCTCTCTGTCCCTCTGCCTTTCTGTTCCTCGTTATCTCTCTGTCCCTCTGGCTTTCTATTCCTCGTTATCTCTCTGTGTCTCTACCTTTCTATTCCTCGTTATCTCTCTGTGTCTCTACCTTTCTATTCCTCGTTATCTCTCTGTGTCTCTACCTTTCTCTTCCTCGTTATCTCTCTGTCCCTCTGGCTTTCTCTTCCTCGTTGTCTCTCTGTCCCTCTGCCTTTCATTAGGATTATGTTTGATCAGCGATGACTTTGGGCCTCGGCTGACAGACATCGCAGAGACTTTGCTGATGTTTGGCACGTTTCATCCACGGCCACCACTTGACCGGGGAGAACTTTCACATTGCAAATATTGTTTTAAAGCTGGATATTGCCTGTGTATGGTCAGTGGGGATCAAACATGGCCGCCGTAGAACGCTGAAGTGTCCTGTGAAGTGAACGCATCCCGTGTCAGTTGGCGTTGTTTTAGGGCTCTTCCACCACCCTATCAGGGCAATAGAAGGGCTTGTGTTTTCTCGAAGGAATGACGGGTATCAGGAACTGGCAGTCAAGACAGTTTTCCTCAAATGTCATAGCTGGATGTCAGTATGGCTGACGTGTTGCAGTGCATCATGGGTCCTTCTGCTTGTCACAATGACAATAGCTAATTTGAACGTGCTAATGTTGCCTTGGGAGGGTCTGCGCTTTGATAGTCGATGCTGGGTTGCGTAGCTGAAGATCAGCTGCAGCCCTTGTCCTACCTCAAAAAAAAGTGTCCCTTTCACTTCTAACCGCCATTATGCAGTTTACAACATTGCATTTATCATCGAAGTGCGGGATTGCCGTTTCACGCCGATAACCCGTTCTTGCAACACAAACGGGGGGGGGGGGGGGGGTAGATTTGTTATTTTTTGTCACAGCTCCATCAATAAGCGCCTGTCAGCCCCAAAGGCATCTCATTGGTCACCGGGGAGAGTGAGGTGCTGTCGGGACCACCCCCCCCCCTCCCCCCGCGCGCCCTCACCCCTTCACCGCTACCAAATTAAAGGTAGTGTTGAGGCTTCTCAGCTCCCCATCTCACTCTCTCTGATCTAATTTACAGTCTGGTACTTTATTGTTTGCCGTTTCACTGTCACTCAAATGACGAGCGGGCAAATTCGATTCCCTCCTGTGACTCTTCTGGAACATTAATGTTGTTAGCGTCTTGCTGTAGAAGAGGCAGGAGCGTCCCATTGAATCCAAATGGGGGTTTTGATTGTGGGCTGAATGTGAGAAGGTTTGATTTTTTTTTTTTATCATAGCTGAGTAACAGAGAGGCATTTCACATTGTACACATCAATCTTTCTGGCATGCTTAGTTTCTCAGCACTGATTTTTTTTACTATTTTCATGCATTTTTTATGGTATGCAGACATGCTTCACTCATTTTGAACTATCGAGCGTAACATCCATCTTAATCAGTGAGTTTTATAGCATTGATTTTATTGCAATTATGTTAGTTATACTCTCTGTGCAGATTAGTAGTTGTGTGTGCCTGTCTGTCTGTCGGTCTGTCTGTTTGTCTGTGTGTCTGTCTGTCTGTGTCTGTCTGTCTGTGTCTGTCTGTCTGTCTGTCTCTGTTTGTGTGTGTATGTCTGTCTGTCTCTGTTTGTGTCTGTGTCTGTCTGTGTGTGTCTGTCTGTCTGTCTCTGTTTGTGTGTGTCTGTCTGTCCATGTGTGTGTGTGTGTGTGTCTATCTCTGTTTGTGTGTGTGTGGCTGTTTGTCTGTCTCTGTTTGTGTGTGTCTGTCTGTCCATGTGTGTGTGTGTGTGTGTGTGTCTGTCTGTCTGTCCCTGTTTTTGTATGTGTCTGTCTGTCTGTTTGTGTGTGCCTGTCTCTGTTTGTGTGTGTCTGTCTGTCCATGTGTGTGTGTGTGTGTGTGTGTATGTCTGTCTCTGTTTGTGTATGTGCCTGTCTCTGTGTGTGTGTGTGTCTGTTTGTCTGTCTCTGTTTGTGTGTGTCTGTCTGTCCATGTGTGTGTGTGTGTGTGTGTATGTCTGTCTCTGTTTGTGTATGTGCCTGTCTCTGTGTGTGTGTGTGTCTGTTTGTCTGTCTCTGTTTGTGTGTGTCTGTCTGTCCATGTGTGTGTGTGTGTGTGTGTATGTCTGTCTCTGTTTGTGTATGTGCCTGTCTCTGTGTGTGTGTGTGTCTGTCTGTGAGCATGCACGTGTGTGTTTCATCCTGTGAGTGTTCCTCTTTATGATGATGGATGAGGGCCTTGCGCCTGTCCTCTCCAGAGACGCCTGTCAAGGACTTAAGTGGTCGCCCGCCAGGGGACCTGAGGCAACCCAGGCCCTTACAGAGGTGCAGGTGGACAGTCTGAATTCCTCACGTATTTTCACAGCAAAATAGTCCTGCAGAAGCACAATTTGAAAGTTGCTTTCTGGGAATACACTGTCCTGTACATCACAAAGCTCATTGCACTTCACATTTTTTAACAGAAAAGATAATTTGCTAAATACATGTACACATACTTTTTAGAATTGTACCTGGTGACTGCATGAGATGAAAGAATATTCGCTGTAAGAGTATGCCCTGTACATTGATTTACCGGGAATTACACCTTGTGTGCACAATCACAGATTTACAGTCCAATCTAGATAGTATATGCATCTATGTATATTTTGAGGTGTACTATTGTGCTGCTATTTAATTAGCCGTGCATGGTTACGCGGTCTCTAGACTTCTTTAAAAGGACACTGACATGGGACATGGACAGTTTCCAGTAGCACTTGTAGCGTTAAGTATTTTTAGCAGCAGACTAGTCGTTCTCCCCCGAGAGTAATATTTGAATGGAGGAAAGCCGATCCGAGGGAAGCACACCTACTTCTTCTTGTCAGTGGAGATGCACAGCGGGAAACAGCCGTTCCCTCAGGCGTGCTTGTTTTGGAAAGGCTCTCGCGCAAGGTGGCCCACAATGCATCTGGTGCGATCATCATAGTGCTTGAGTTACATCGAAACTGGGCAGCGAGACCCCGGGCGGGGCTCAGCCCGCTACCGAACCAGACACAAATGACCCATGATGACAGGTTAGGCGTCCGAAGCGTCATTAACCGTGGAATTAAATGGAGACAGAGACTACCTGGAGACATGACGTGCATGTAGGAATACGTTTGGGCCATGTTCCGTCCCAGGTACATGACCTCGCATCCCTGGTTTTACTTCTGGACTTTGGTTTTCTCAACAGAACCTTGTAAGCCCTACGAGCCCGGCACCAATCATATGCGGATCCCAGAGTTCCACTGTTTTCTCGTGCGTTCTTCCCGGGCCAAACCGAAGCCCTCCCTTTTTCCGCTGTGCAAAGCGATTCACCCCATCGTAGAAGAGACACACACACACACACACACATGCACAGAATACAGTGTTGTTTCAGAGGCTCCTGGGAAACGTAGTGCGGTCGGAGACACTCAAGGCCTCTCTGGGAGAAGCGTGCCTTCCATCCACACCTTCGCGCTCCGCCACCGTCCCTTCCAAAACAAACACGCCGGGTTGGCACTTCAAAGGAGCCGGCTTGGGCGGGGAGGGGGAGGGCCGGGGGTTTGAAAGCGCTCCGTCTCTCACGTCTCTCACGTCTCTCGCATTACGGCAACTTAACCTGTTCTCACCTGAAGCACTCCGTACCGCTCCGCATAGCTGGCATTGCTGGGCAGATTATAACCTGCCATCCTGCTGCCCGCCTGTGCCTTTCTCAGTCTGTCAGGGGGGCGGTGGGGGGCTCCCTCGGGGTTATTAAAGCCATGACACAGGCATTTTTAATCTGATCCCCCCCCCCCCCCCCACACACACACATACACACACACACGCTCACAATGACTACCTATTCAATACACAGAAGCCGTTCCCTCTCTAACCCCCCCTCCCTCCCTCCCTCCCCCCCTCTCTGTCCATCACACACCCACCTCCCCCCCTTTCTCTCTCTCCCCCCCTCCCTCTCTCTCCCTCACCCTTTCTCTCTCCCCCCCCTCCCTCTCTCCCCCCCCCCTCCCTCTCTCCCCACCCCCCCCCCCCACCCCCCCCCCCCCTCCCTCCCTCTCTCTCCCCCCACTCCCTCTCTCTCCCTCACCCTCTCTCTCGCTGTAATCTAATAATGGGGCCCAAATCAGTGGTATCGTCCCTGAGGTTGAGAATGGCGAGACTGCCCATTTATTTCACTCCAGCTGTTTGTGTGTGTTTGTGTGTGTACTGTATCTGTGTGTGTGATGTTGTGTGTGTGTGTGTGTGCAGTGTGTGTAATGTCGTATGTGTGTGTGTGTGCAGTGTGTGTAATGTCGTATGTGTGTGTGTGTGCAGTGTGTGCAGTGTGTGTAATGTCGTATGTGTGTGTGTGTGCAGTGTGTGTAATGTCGTATGTGTGTGTGTGTGCAGTGTGTGTAATGTCGTATGTGTGTGTGTGTGCAGTGTGTGTAATGTCGTATGTGTGTGTGTGTGCAGTGAGTGTGATGTCGTGTACGTGTGTGTGATGTCATGTATGTATGTATGTATGTGTGTGTGTGTGTGTGTGTGTGTGTGTTTGTGTTCGTGTGTGTGCAGTGTGTGTGATGTCACGTGTGTGTGTATGTTTGTGTGTATGTGAGTGTGTGTGTGTGTGTGTCTATCGTGTGTGTGTGTGTGTTTAGGCAGTGTGTGTTTGCTCTACTTGTTTCAAGCCTCTTGGTGTGTTCAGGTCTTGGTGCGTACCACCATCTGACGGGTCTACTATCAGGGTAGTGTGCTTATATTAGGGTTATCAGATTTGTCTGGGACGTACTTGGTTAGCTCCCTCACAGACGACTATTACATTTTGAAGCTGCTAATTTCATACGAGGGGCCTTTTTGAAATCTCAAAATGATCCCTTGCCAACGATGCACTTAATGATGCACTTACCGAGCTTTATCGCGTCCGGCCAAGTCAGGGCTGCTAGCTGGGACATTTGGAGATGGATATCTGACAGGTTTGTGAGAGGGCGTGAAAGCAGGAGATGGTTCAACGAGTCGCCTACGGACTGTCAATATTTATTCAGCAATCGCTGCTGGCAAATTTTTTCTCTTTTCCTTCACACTTCTTCAGTTGAGGTTCTGAACATATTTGGACATTATTAACCTTTCATTATGAAGAGCCAAGATGTGTGTGTATGCCAAGTGTGTTTTGACGAGTCCCAGTAAAACACAGCAGGCGGTAGAAGACCCCATCTAGACCTCAAATTGAGTATTTTCAGTAAAACCCCTAATAAACTACTGTGCCATGTTCTCTTTCAGGGTAATCTCTGGTTTACCCAGAACATTTGGTTGTAATCCCCTCTGGGTTATTTAGGCGTTTCCATACGACGGATGATTCTGTCTGTAATAGAGGATTCACAAGTGAATCATCCAGAACGTCCACAGCTCTCGTCCCCCACTGATTGTGGTTTTGGGAGAGAAAACGGCGGTTTGCATGATCTAAACCCTCGTTTTCTGGCTGAACAACGTCTCCCACGACGAGAACCGGCGGCTGAGAGGAAGAAATGGACAAACATCCAAAACGGAGGACGAGAACAGATTTTTCCTTCCGACAGATCTTTTGGGATCCCAGCGCTTCCACCAGTTGTCAAAGATAAAGGACAATGGGTTCTCTCTCTCAGTCTGTCCCTCACCTCTCTTTCCTTTCCTTTTTCTCACTCTACCTCATTGTCTGTCTCCATGTCGCCCTTTCCCTCTCTGTCTAACTCTTATTCCTCCCCAACCCTCACTCTCTGTTTCTCTCCTGGCACACTCTACCTCTCCTTTTCCTGCATGCAGTGTATGTCAGACCGAGAGAATATAATACATAAAACCCAGTCATTTCTACTCAACAGTTTTGTGATCCACCCCAGTCCTGCCGCTGAATAATGAAGAATGACTATAAGAGCAGGAATCAAAGAGCCCACTGGTTTCCCCTGTCAGAGCCCACTGCCGCCTTTAACTGGATCCAGATGTGCCGAGCTAGGCAGACAGTGCTTCCATGCGTGCCTGCGTGGTGGCCCGTGGGGCCCTGCCAAAGCCTCGCAGCCAGGACCCTGTCCCTGGGTCCTGGGCCAGCTGCTCGCCGGGCCACCGGAGCCTGTTGCCCGGAGAGGGAGGGGGAATAAGAGAGAGATATACAGGGCCCCCCCCCCTCTCCGTTATGAGGACATTCTAGCACCCTGTGATCTTCGGTCCTCGGGCTGTGTGGGCATCTTCCCTGGCTCGGAGGAGTTGACCCGACAACTTTGTGTGTTCAGAAACGTGCGTAAGGGTGATCGCACGCTGAGTTACATACCAAGGGTACTGTCTGTATGTTCTGGCATTGTATGAATGTACCCAATCTATGGACGTGTTACCATACAATAACACATGTATGCCCACATTAATTCTGCGTTTGTACGTTAGCAACTCTTCGGCACACACAACCCATATAGCAAGCTGTACATGCAAATAAAATGACACGCACATGTCCTTCTCCAGACACTGTTATCCAGAGCAACCTACAGTAGCGTTTGTATATATATTTTTTTTTACTGGGCCCGTGTGGAAATTGAACACCCAACCCTGACAATGCAAGCACCGTGCTCAACTAGCCGAGCTACACACACACACACACACACACACACACATTCTGCCAGTGCTGCTGAATACTAGAACAGAGAAACTTTCCTCGACGCCATAAAAGAGGTTGACGGCCATCTTTTATTAGGATGGTGGGTGTTAAGACCAAAAGGCAGTTCATGGCCTCGTCGAAGCATGAGAGTGAGCATTGTACCCAGGAAGACAACTCCTCAGCGCCGCCCTACCCCCTAGGAAGTGCCCTCCCTGGTCTTAAGTAGAGGGCTTCTCAGGGAGTGGGCCTCCATTTGGGACTGCGAAGCAGGCACGCGCCCCCGTTGTTATTTCTGCTTGTGTTTTCCTTCCCTGCTTTTCATCACGCGGGATTACGGCCAGGCGAACCGACACTGAGGGCAATTATATTCAACTTGAATCTTTGTTTCAAACCCCCATTTACCTTTGGAAACATCGGCACTGCTGGAGTGTTCTGTTCACCTCTGACATGAGTCCCCATGCGTGCACGCGCACGCATGTGTTTGTGTGTGTGTGTGTGTGTGTGCGTGAGAGGAAGTCTGAGTCCTTCTGGCTAGGGTGGGTGGACTGGTATGACATTTACTCTGGCTAATGTTGAGACCTATAATGAGCTTGAGGTCCTTTTCTAAGCCCTAGATACCTTTTTACTACTTTTGGAACTTCTGTTAATTATCTGATCTATTTGTTCCTAATGGGGGGCTTGTTTAGTCCACATTTATGAAAAGAAATCTTTAAAAAAATAAACATTACCATTTGAACTTGTAATGAGAAGATACAAAACATTCAAGCAACCTTTTAAAAACCTTTACCTGATGCTTTGTTTGACCGTCATCCTTTCCTATATTTCCCTTTGCGTTGTATAGCATCATTATAATTAACTCTGAAATAATAAGGCCTTTTAATTTATCAGGACAATAGTTCCATGGTTACTTAAAATGTGGTAACACCAAAATAAAATCCCCCTTGTTTACTCTCCACTATACACATCTTTTTGTCCTATTATTATAATTATTTGCCACCTGCAATGGCCAGAGACAGGCAATATGCATGTGGAAGCAAGTGTCCCGGGGGGCCTGATTCAGGCCAGGGACGCTCCCTGAATACCCCCCCCCCCCCCCAGGCCCATAACGCTGGCTGGTACTTGTTTAGAGTGAGGAGGGCAGAGCAGGAAGGTCCCGTCGTCTGTGGCGGATGCCAGGTGGGACTGCAGTCAGTAAAGGACAGAGAGGGTCGTTTTGCTAACAGACATGATCACTGCGCCGCGTGATCTCTTCATTCCTGCACAAAGACAAGGCTCCCGTGGGAAATAAAGCCTGCTCACCCCACCCCCCCTCTTCGAACCCCCCCATCCCCAACCCTCCCCACGCCCTCCTCTTTTAGCATGCTTCATTTGCCTATCTATGAATGTATAAGTGAACAGCTGGTTGTCTTTACATATACAGTGATGGTGTGTCGCTCAGTTCGCAAAACCAGGATTGTGGTCTTCAATCGCTGGGGTCATCCGTGTGAAAACCATGATCATGTGACTGCAAATCTCTTCGTATAAAAGCATCCACCAGATGGTGTGTGTATATATATATATATATATATATATATATATATATATATATATATATATATACACAATGGGGAGAACAAGTATTTGATACACTGCTGATTTTGCAGGTTTACCCACTTAAAAAGCATGTAGAAGTCTGTCATTTTTTTCATAGGTACTCTTCAACTGTGAGTGACTGAATCTAAAATCCAGAAAATTACATTGTATGATTTCTAAGTAATTAATTAGCATTTTATTGCATGACATAAGTATTTGATACATCAGAAAAGCAGAACTTAATATTTGGTACAGAAACCTTTGTTTGCAATTACATAGATCATACGTTTCCTGTAGTTCTTGACCAGGTTTGCACACACTGCAGCAGTTTGGTCCACTCCTCCATACAGACCTTCTCCAGATCCTACTAATGGCTTTTCTTTGACTGTGGTCCCAGCTCTCTTCAGGTCATTGACCAGGTCCTGCCGTGTAGTTCTGGGCTGATCCCTCACCTTCCTCATGATCATTGATGCCCCACGAGGTGAGATCTTGCATGGAGCCCCAGATCGAGGGAGATTGACCGTCATCTTGAACTTCTTAAATTTTCTAATAATTGCGCCAACAGTTGTTGCCTTCTCACCAAGCTGCTTGCCTATTGTCCTGTACCCCATCCCAGCCTTGTGCAGGTCTACAATTTTATCCCTAATGTCCTTACACAGCTCTCTGGTCTTGGCCAATGTGGAGAGGTTGATGTGTGTTTGATTGAGTGTGTGGACAGGTGTCTTTTATACAGGTAATGAGTTCAAACAGGTGCAGTTAATACAGGTAATGAGTGGAGAACAGGAGGGCTTCTTAAAGAAAAACTAACAGGTCTGTGAGAGCCGGAATTCCTACTGGTTGGTAGGTGATCAAATACTTATGTCATGCAATAAAATGCAAATGAATTATTTCAAAATCATACAATGTGATTTTCTGGATTTTTGTTTTAGATTCCGTCTCTCACAGTTGAAGTGTACCTATAATAAAAATTACAGACCTCTACATGCTTTGTAAGTAGGAAAACCTGCAAAATCGGCAGTGTATCAAATACTTGTTCTCCCCACTGTATATATATATTTATAGTTATGTATACAGTAACTCACAAAAGTGTACCCCTCCCATTTTTGCTAATATTTGATTATATCTTTTCATGTGACAATACTGAAGAAATGACCCTTTGCTACAATGTAAAGTAGTGAGTGTACAGCTTGTATAACAGTTAAAATTTGCTGTCCCCTCAGAATAACACGACACACAGCCATTAATGTCCAAACCACTGGCAACAAAAGTGAGTACACCCCTAAGTGAAAATGTCCAAATTGGGCCCAAAGTGTCAATAGTTTGTGTGGCCACCATTATTTTCCAGCATTGCTTTAACCCTCTTGAGCATGGAGTTCACCCAGAGCTTCACAGGTTGCCACTGGAGTCCTCTTCCACTCCTCCATGACGACATCACAGAGCTGGTGGATATTAGAGACCTTGTGCTCCTCCACCTTCCGTTTGAGGATACCCCACAAATGCTCAATAGGGATTAGGTCTGGAGACATGCTTGTCCATCACCTTAACCCTCAGCTTCTTTTGCAAGGCAGTGGTCGTCTTGGAGGTGTGTTTGGGTTCATTATCATGTTGGAATACAGCCCTGCAGCCCAGTCTCTGAAGGGAGGGGATCATGCTCTGCTTCAGTATGTCACAGTACATGTTGGCATTCATGGTTCCCTCAATGAACTGTAGCTCCCCAGTGCCAGCAGCACTCATGCAGCCCCAGACCATGACACTCCCACCACTTTGCTTGACTGTAGGCAAGACACATTTGTCTTTGTACTCCTCACCTGGTTGCCACCACACACGTTTGACACCATCTGAACCAAATAGGTTTATCTTGGTCTCATCAGACCACAGGACATGGTTCCAGTAATCCATGTCCTTAGTCTGCTTGTCTTCAGCAAACTATTTGCAGGCTATCTTGTGCATCATCTTTAGAAGAGGCTTCCTTCTGGGATGAAAGCCATGCAGACCAATTTGATGCAGTGTGCGGCATATGGTCTGAGCACTGACAGGCTGACCCCCCACCCCTTCAACCTCTGCAGCAATGCTGGTAGCACTCATACGTCTATTTCCCAAAGACAACCTCTGGATATGATGCTGAGCACGTGCACTTAACTTCTTTGGTCGATTTTGGCGAGGCCTGTTCTGATTTGAACGGGTCCTGTTAAATCGCTGTATGGTCTTGGCCACCGTGCTGCAACTCAGTTTAAGGGGCTTGGCAATCTTCTTATAGCCTCGGCCATTTTAGCAAGAATTCTTTTTTTCAGATTCTCAGAGAGTTATTTGCCATGAGGTGCCATGTTTAACTTCCAGTAACCAGTATGAGGAAGTATGAGAGCGATAACACCAAATTTAACACACCTGCTCCCCATTCACACCTGAGACCTTGTAACACTAACGAGTCACATGACACCGGGGAGGGAAAATGGCAAATTGGGCCTAATTTGGACATTTTCACTTAGGAGTGTACTCACATTCGTTGCCAGCGGTTTAGACATTAATGGCTGTGTGTTGAGTTATTTTGAGGGGACAGCAAATTATACAAGCTGTACACTCACTACTTTACATTGTAGCAAAGTGTCATTTCTTCAGTGTTGTCACATGAAAAGATATAATCAAATATTTACAAAGATGTGAGATAATATATATATATATATATATATATATATATATATATATATATATGGGTGTAACGCTACGGTTTGGTACTTATCAAACAGTGGAAAAAAACTGGCAAAACATGCAAAACTATTAGCTAGCAACCAGGAACCCAAAGCTAACGTTAGCAAGACTAAGAATTATGTCAAACTCTGAGTTATCGATGCTTGGAACAGATAATTCTATTTTTCAAATTATTCGGAACATCATTCTCTATCGGGCATTGGTGCACAACTGCTTTCTGAGCGGTGAGTAATTGCAAAATGCTGTAATTGTGTTTTTTTACTGAAAAAATACAACATACTGCATGCTTTAAACACAGTGGCAATGGGCAAAATGTATAACTTCGAAATTAATTAAAGTATATGTTATGTTTTGCATGTTTTTTTCCACTTTACCCTAGTCATACTGAATGTGATTAAAAAGTTTCGGTAAGTACCAAACCGTGACTTTTTTTGGCGATTGAGCTAGCAGGTGGATGACCTGCCACAAGGAGTCACTAGTGAGAAAGGTGGCAAGGTCCAACAGTCCCAATGATACTGTGGCAATGCATTGCACCCTAGGGCCACTAGGTGAGCCCCGCTAAAACACATACAGCACATTTCTATTCATATTTTTTTATTACAGTGTCTCAAAGATCTCCAGAAAGAGAGATTTAGCTTTGAACTTTTTTTCCTCCAGGAATATGCAAATGTTCTCTCAAGAGCCCCTTTTGTTTATATTAATAGAAGAGTGCAGGGAGCGATTTAGTTGTTTCTTTGTTTCTCTTGCTGTGATGAAGGACAAAGGACAACAGTCCGCTAGACAAGTTTATTAACACAGAGTGTCTTGAACCTTCTGTCTGTGAAGCCCAGGTAACAATGAGATCTGTGTCATATTAAACAGGCTTTTTATCTCCGCTGCTGCCGAGTCTGTATTGGGGGGGGTGGGGGGGGGCAGCTTTTAGCTAAATTCTTTGTGAGTCTTCAAGTAAATGCAGTCATGTAAAAAAGGCAATTGCTGGTTAACCACACACAGTCCTTCAGAGCTTGGCTCTCTCTTGTAAAATCTAAACAGCACAGTTTTCCGAGTCAGTCGGAATGGTTTAAGGGGAAAGAAGTTAGATCTTGTCTTTCATGATATCCGATATGTACTGTTTAAAGAACTGGTTTGATTGCCCTTATTTTCTCAAGTAGCACCACTTAAATTGTATTCAGACCCTCAAAATGTGGCTGCGATGTTATCCTGATAATATTCTTACGATTTATAATCCTTGCGGTTGATTAAGCTAATCCATGCGGCTACACTGTCACAACAAATCCTTCAAAGTCATCATTTTATGCTAGCTTTTGGTAGGACTACAAAATTTACCACAGTTGGCAAAGTCAGAAAATACTTTCCAGAACCCAAAAAGCATCCACAGAGTTGGAAAGAGGTCTCATCAGTGTGTCTGTCTCGTTATGGAGTTGTCCGCGCTTGGTCAGCGCCGTTGTGGCTGTATTCTAGTAGCAAGTAATTTTCTTTGCGATTGGCTGATCTGTTCTAATCCAGAACACTGTAATGCAGCTCGGCTGCCTCAAAGCCAGGTATGACTCCCAATAAACCTGACTTAAATACGGCTTACTAATCACCACCATGATTTACGTGTCAGTTTATCTCAGAATGTTCCAGACACAGTTTGTCTTCACACTCCCTAAGCCACTTTCTCGCACATGATTGGTGTGTTGACAGGAAGTGTTATCTGCCTACCTAGGTCGATGGGAGGGGCCGCATTGGGTTGGGAGTCAGCAGTGTGAGATAGTCTGGAATTAAGGGGTCATGTGATGATAATGACTATGACATAAGTGTTCAGAGTCCATGGTAGATCCCCTGGCTGAGACTGCGCTTGGCTGGATTCCAACACCCCTCCACCACACACGCACACGCTCAATTCGGTATCTGTGCTAAATCACAAAAAGACAAGTGTGGTTTGTTGTATGTGTGTCTTGCTCCTGTAGCTGGAGAATTTATGACACATGTAATGAAGAATCCAGCCGTTCGCAAAGACTCAGTCCTCTGAGGAGCACGGCTGGATACTGGGCAGCTTAGAGGATGCTTAGCTGGTGGCAAGAGAGAGCAGAGGTTGTCTGCTTCAATCTATAAGCACACACACACACACACCTGCAGCCAAATATTACTTTAACGTTTGCTGGCTACTCCCAGTGCCTGGACATTAGGTATATGAGTGGAGATTCTCTCTCTGCAAGCTCTTGGCCTTCGCAGTCTGAAGGGACAAATATCAGGCTGACAGAGAGATGCTTAGTGTTCTGTTCTATTTCTAAAATTTGAATGAAATATCTGCCCTTGATTGTAGAAATTGTTCTGAATCCTGTGAATGTTGCAAATCAAGCAGCATTCCATGTCTCCCTGGACATAGCCCATTAACTTTTCCCTACAAAAGCCTTGGAACCAGAGATCACATTAATTAAGCTCCTAATTAGATGTGGGAAAAGCTAATTCAATCAAACTCATTATCCCCAGCTCTGAGGTCAGAAACCAAGAGGCGTTTTTGGGAAACCAGGTTAGCGCTCTCCCTCTCGTCCATTATGCCCTAGCTAACTCGTTTACGCTGTGGTGCTGGCTCGTGCCGCGTTATTACCGTGTCATAACCACTTACCGATGACGTTCCGGCGTCAGGTGTGGACGGATATGGCCTTTATCACGTTGGTTTGTTCTTCTGTGTCAGCCTCTTTTCTGATATGATACATTACAGGGTCTGCATAACCGCATTACAGGACCGCAGACACGCTGTGGAAAAGACGGCAGGTTTCAGTTCTGCCTTTTCCCCCAATTACGATGGGCTGGGAAGGCTTTGACAGCCAACCAAAAATTGTAAAGGGTATTTTTAGGTGTCCCGATGTGAGGACATCTATTCAAGGAATGTAAGGAATGGCACGTGTGTACATGAGCACAGAAAAAATTAACGCTCCGTTACCGTGTGTTGAATCTGTGGAAAGTAGCACACCCAACCTCAGTTTTGGTGTTCAAAGGGTGTTTCAATTTAAAATCCAATGTTAGTGTTGTGGCAGACAGAAAGAGTCTTATAACAGAACTGAAGTTTTCTAAAACGCCCAACATTAGTTTCAGTGCTTGTTGAACAAAACACATTTTGCTACGCTGACATTTACGTTGTAGTTGTTTAGCAGACACTCTTATCCAAAGCATCTCGTACTTTTCTCATGTTCACATTGTGGCATTGTTTTGAAGTTGGTTTACAAATTTGAGAAGTTCAAATAGTTTAGAGCTTCTGTTATTACTTAATGCTTTGTTTCATGCCTATTCTGAACAAAACTTCACGTTTTGTCTGCTTTAAATTGGAGGCAACACAGTTAGCTAATATGTTTGTTGTTTCAATGCATTTGGCTTTAAGTGTACTGATTCTTCCTATTTTTCCACATTCAAAACGCAAAGACCGCGTTTAGGAGTTGGACGTTTTTAACTCGACTCTCGCCGTATCTCACAAAGGGACCTTTTTTTTGGGGGGGGGGGGGGGCAGATGACATTGTGACGTCCTCACCTCGGCATCAATGAAAACGTCAGGGGCCTTTTCTTTTATTTGCCTGCTCTTCTGTGGTCGTGTGGACCCACCGTGTTGATTGAATTAGACACACGATTGTCATCACCCCCCAGTCTGCAGCTGGGAATCAGCCCTCTACCAAGCGTGTCCATTGTCCCCATCAGTACAAAAGCAGGGCACCAACAGTTTACACACCAGAAGAATAATAAAACTGCGATGAAGACGAAGTGTGTCTCTTAATGTCCACGACTTAGTGGTTCTCATAAAGCGTTTCAGAGCCGAATGGCCTCATATATCTCTCGGCATGAAGCGACGCGACTTTGTCGCATGTGGGAGAAAGATGTTGCGTGTCGGACGTTTGGCCCCTCGCTGAAATTGAGAGCCGGCCTGTAGCAATTAGCGCCGTTAAATGGCGAAAGAATTGAAATGGTGACTCCAAAATAAAAGCTTTATGGCGAAATGATTGAAGTGTCTTGCAGCTGTCCTAGTACAGAAAATTGTTGGGGAAGGCATGTCACTTGGAGAACACTGGCTGAAACACACACAGGAACATCGGAAATATATGTTTATAGGCCTGCGATTCCGGATATGTAATTTGGTATTTGCTAACAAAAATAAATTATATTTAGTTGCAGTCATGGCAAGCGGATGAGCTTAACCAGCTATCCTAAAAGTACTAGAAACAGGGTGTCAAATGGGTTGGATAGGGTCCGTCATTCAATGTGGCCTTCACTAGAAATATTTTCTCCTGTCATTGAAGTAACAATACTAAAGCGGTGAGGGTGAGGGTGAGGGTGAGGAGGGGAGAGTCACCCCGCTGGTGACTTTAGCTGACAGGGGCGCAGGTGAAAGGTTGCCTCCCCCAAACCCCCCCAGGGGCTTACGAGTGGAAGGGCAATATTGGACGGCGGCCATTATGTGGCGAGTGACACCAGTCGCTTGGTGGAAGCAGCCTTTGACAGGCACCTGGCGCGGGCGGGGGGGGGCGGGGCAGGCCCCCCCAGGGCGGTGTCATGGAGACGGGGAGTGATGAGAGAGATGCCCGGCCGGGACACACACTCTGCCCTCCGGCCTCTTCTGAGATGCTCGGCTACAGCACAACACCCCCCCCCCCCCCCCCCCCCCCCCGCTGGGGACTGGCTGGTTGGGGGACAACACAGGCTTACTGGGAGGAGAACTGGGAGAAAGAGGAGGTGGAAGAGGAGGTGTAGACGTTGGTGGGGGGAAGAGTGATGGGGCGCCTTTGGCATGCGGCACTATCCCTGTGGTTAGCCTCCTCCAGTGGAGCCCGTGTCTGCTGTAGGCTCACAGAAAGGGATTAGCTCATCTGTTTAGGAGCGCCTCCAGGACCCGAGAGGTGACACGGTGTCGGCGGCTGTGTGGGTGGGGGACTGTGTGGTGCCGCAGGGACACGTACGCGCCGGCACCTCCGTGTGTCAGGGGGAACGTTGCGCGTGTTTGCATGTTTACATTGCGCACGCACACACACACACACACACACAGACGTGCGTGCGTGCGTGCGCGAGTCCCTGCGTATTTTTTTGCGCCAGGGGTCGGTTTCCATTGCCGCCTCCTCGTCCCTCGTTTGTCATCCGGCAACATAAAGTGGTGGCCCCGCAGCATTATATAAACAGCTGCTTGCTCTGCAGTGCGGGAGAGCCGTGTCAGCCCTTGGACACACAAAGAGCAGCCGCCGCCTCCTTTCAGGGAGTGTAAAATTGCCCGGCTGAATGCAAACGTTTCTCACTTTTTGTTTTTCCCCCCTGTCCGCCTGAAAGGGCTGACGCGCTTGTCTGTTCAAGCAGGAGTGGGTCTCCACTCGTCAGCAGACTCCAGGGCCAAGGGGGTGTCGTGGGTGGCTGGGGGAGGGGGGGGGGGTGGTTGCTTGTTGTTTCTTGACGCGTACGTCGTGGCGTCATACACGGAGTACTAAATTTGGCACCGAAGTGGGCAGTTGAATTCCACTATTCAAAGTTAAAATCGCTCTCCACTTTTCACTTTTCCTCCTATCCTATTCACAACTGGAGCGAACGGCAGCGACGGCAGAGGCTCTGCGATTGGATGACATTGTTTGTCTGGCTGTACTATTAAACTACGAGAGACTGTTTCTTCCAGTTAAAACACGGATTAACCAACGCTTTTCCAGGTGATGAGAAGGATGCAATTTCGTGTGTGTGTGTGGGTGTAAGGGAGAAAACAAGATAAAGCAATAAAGGTGGAGCCATGTGAATCAGAGACGATCCTGGTGCCAAATCACCTGAGGGTGTCCAAGGTACCGGGGGAGCCTGAACCGAATACACACCAGCCCACTGTGAAGTACATAACTTGGCCGGGCAACGTGCGAGATGAGAAAACCCCCGTCTTCAGATAAACAGAAATATCGCTATCGTACATGTCTCAGCAGGAACAGAGGAGGATTTCAAACAATTATCGAATTGTATCTCTACAGCGGTTTCTTTCATGTGTGCTTTATGGTGCGATGTCTAGACATTACGCTGTGTGTGTGTGTGTATGTGTGTATGTGTGTGTGTTTTTTTCCCTGTCAGTTGGCTGCATCGTCATGGGCTGCCCGCCCAGAACCAACTTTTTCTTTCTTCTGTTCTTTCAGGCCGGCTTCTTGTTGTCCTCTTTTGTTTGGCACGTCGTCATGGCAACCCAATTTCGGGACCATTGTCTTATGACCCCTCACGATGCAGGCTTCAGTTATGAGGATGGAGGGACGGGGACAGATAGGCAGACGTGAACTCAGACCTCCCTCATGCAAGCAGTGGAAAGCAGTCAGACTCCACGACAGTCAACCTCCAAGCACACATTAAACTGCAGCGTAACAGATCAGAACATATACAGCAATTCACCTGTGACATTATTCATTACACACATCGAAAACGTAGATAAATATAG
This sequence comes from Esox lucius, assembly GCF_011004845.1. Taxonomy (NCBI): domain Eukaryota; kingdom Metazoa; phylum Chordata; class Actinopteri; order Esociformes; family Esocidae; genus Esox; species Esox lucius. The sequence goes on from NC_047591.1 coordinate 22,160,901, forward strand.
ATCCGACCGTTTTAATCAAGCCACTTCCCTCTCCCATCGGACCTCCAATATTTTCCTCTGTATATAGTCAGAACCCTATAGACCCTGGTCAACACCATATATTTTGACAACCCTATAGACCCTGGTCAACACCATATATATTGACAACATAAAGACCCTGGTCAACACTGTATATATTGAGAACCATATAGACCCTGGTCAACACCATATATTTTGACAACCCTATAGACCCTGGTCAACACCATATATATTGACAACATAAAGACCCTGGTCAACACTGTATATATTGAGAACCATATAGACCCTGGTCAACACCATATATATTGAGAACCCTATAGACCCTGGTCAACACCATATATATTGAGAACCCTATAGACCCTGGTCAACACCATATATTTTGACAACCCTATAGACCCTGGTCAACACCATATATTTTGACAACCCTATAGACCCTGGTCAACACCATATATTTTGACAACCCTATAGACCCTGGTCAACACTGTATATATTGAGAACCCTATATACCCTGGTCAACACCGTATATATTGAGAACCCTATAGACCCTGGTCAACACCATATATATTGATAAACCTCAAGACCCTGGTCAACACCGTATATAGTCAGAATCGTATGGGAGAGATACAGCTCAATGGACCTACAGTATGTAAACACAGTTTATAGTCAGAGCCCTATGGACTCAACACGTATATAGTTATGGTTGCAGAACACTGGTGACTTAACCAAAAATAAATGTTTTTTGTTGTTGAAATCCTGGGTGAAGGATTCAGAATGTTCTGGCGATTCCATCCTGATTATGGGAATCTTATAAGAAGGCCAATCTGTGCAACCTGGGGGTTTGAAGAAAGTCAGTGAAATGTCGCGACACTGCTCACAGGGCACACCCCGGTTCAGTGTAGAAACCGACTGTTCTAAATCCCCTGGTTATCCAGCTGTAGGCCTCTCCTCTGCAGTTAGCCTCACTCTGCATCTCAGCCATCGGATGTGAGACTGCAAACCAAGCCCAGCTTTTGCCCGACGTATAATAAAACGTTTCACTAAATAACCCACTGTTCCATAAACATCTTGGAGTGTTTTTGGAATTGACAGAATTACACAGACAAAGACGAGCCACGATTCTCCATGAAATTATTGCGACCCTCAACCAAAGTTGGTTTTGAAAGGGTTCAACCGGAGCCCCCTGACATTCTCTGGTAAGATGGCTGGTTGCCATGGCAGCTGTACTGTACCTGCAGAGGGCTACCCTCCTCACACGTCGCCACCATCCACAGGGGGGGCTGTTACTCCACACCCCACCGAGAGGCCCTTTAAATCTGGGCTGTGAGATGGGTACCGCGTAGGGCTGCAGGTTCATTTTGGGCCAGGATGTTTTGTGCCACCTGAAGTGCTTCTAATCCCCCCCCAATCACTTTTCCTCTCTTTCTTCGTGTTCCTATCTCTCTTCCGACAGTTTTTGCTCTGCGATTCTCCTTCATTTCAATCCTCCCTCCCACCCTCACTTTAACCCCACCCCCCTTCTTCTCGATTCTGGTCCCCCCGGCATGGTTACTATGGCGATGTCCGCAGACACTTTGTGTGGTGCCACTCCGTCAATGGGCACCTAACAGTCACTGTGAGCTGGGCTGGGGATTACCCGACACCTCTCCTGTGCCAACCGCTCCAGAACCGCGAGCAGAGCTCCTTCTCCGCCTTCTCTACTTCTCTACTCCCCCCCCTCATTCTCTCACTCTGCGTGGTGTTTAGCCGCGGTCTTTCTTCTGGGGGGTGTCCAGCAGGGACGATCCATCAGCTGCCCTCCCGTCTCCTCCCTCCCCCTCGTCAACCCCACCACCACGTCCTCACCCACGCCACTGTCCTCTAGTCCATTCTGGGGCTTTGCCTGCCGAAATGATCATCAGTCGGTCATCAGTTATGGGTTCCACATGTTTCTAAACCCGACCTCTGATACAGTTAATCGTGGCGGCTCCAACATGGCGGGCCCCAATGACATGGCGGGCCCCAATGACATGGTGGGCCCCAATGACATGGTGGGCCCCAATGACATGGCGGGCCCCAATGACATGGTGGGCCCCAATGACATGGCGGGCCCCAATGACATGGTGGGCCCCAATGACATAGCGGCCCCAACATGGCGGCCCCAACCATATGGGGGCCCCAACATGGCGGCCCCAACCACATGGGGGCCCCAACATGGCGGCCCCAACAACATGCCGGCCCCGACAACATGGCAGCCTTTTGTGTCTTGTGTTTATAAATGTAATATTGAAATCAAAGTGCAGATCGTACATTTTTGTTTTCTTTAACTATGCATTTATACTATGTCACTAATGTATATTTGAAAGACAGTGGGTTATTTTGGTTACTTTGATGATGATGATAATGAAGATGCCTTTAAATCCCTTACTTTTGCTTTGGTGGTCTCAATGTGTCCATAGTGCAGCAGCATTTAAGATTGAATATTGCAGTTCGAACACTGGGTCCCTGCATACCTCTCACACACACACACACACACACACACTCATACACACTCAAACACACACACACACACACACACTCACACACACTCACTAACCCACCCTAAGGACAGGAACGTCTAGATTCTAAGTGGTGGGGACGCCCCCATCCATTCCCACTTGCAGAGGCCCTGCATCACAGCCAAGATCTAATATCGCACAACCTGCCAGCGCTACCATGGCAACCCGCCCTTTCCACAATGCAATCTCTCTTTATTTAAGGACAGCGTCAGTGGGTTTCACTCACGCCGCCTTCCTGAAAGAATGTTTTCCTGGGTCCTGTCTTTCGTGTGTGTGTGTGTGTTTGTTTGAACCTGTCAGTTTCAGCTTTACTTAATGTCATCAGGCGATGTTACCTACTGATCAGTGCTTAGTGTGGCTCTAGTGTTGGAATGGTTGTGTAATAGGCAGGACCAACTTTTCAGCTGAACATACTGTATGTCTGGATGTAGATCATATCTCCTCCCTCACATCCCCACTTCCCTCCCAGCGCGAGGACCGGACTGTTGACTTGGCTCTAGCCCCTGTTAATTCCCCCTAGTCCTCTCTATGTCAGACCACCCAGCATCACCGCTCTCGACCTCTGACCCCAGACCCGTCTGACTCCGGTCACCCCCAGTAGGACTGAAGGGACCCCAAAAAGGTGGGAACCAAGAGATACATCTACACTGGGATGAGAGGGTCTCGCTTTTGGTAGTGACACCCCCCCCCCCAGAGGTGACACCACCCTCACCCGTCTACCCTCCCCCAAACTCCACACACACACACACTCGCGGTGTTGCATAATAGCAATGTCCAGAAAGCCTGAGACAGTAGAATCTTGAGAGCCTCCTTCTGACTTTTTGAGCTTTGGCTGAGCAAACACCGCCCTCCCTCTCCCCATTCCCTTCTCAGCACCCTCCACAATAATCTCCAGATTACTCCTACTAATTAAAACTTGGACAAGCGACCCCCCCCCCCCCCCCTCCCCAGAGCCGCCAGGTCCCTAAAGAGGGAGAACAAACACGGATGGAGAAGAACACACACAGGCTGTTTTTCCTTTCCTTCGCCACTCGTCTTATCCTTGTTAATCCAGTATCTTTTTCAGGCGTGTTTAAGCTCCGGGCCTGGTGGAACCGTGGGCCAGGGGGCCAGGGGGTCAAGGGGGAACCCGGAGAGAGGGGCACATGGGGGTGTGCGGGAAAGGACCCGGGCCCCTTCTCAGGTCCTCAACGAGAGTCAAACCTCGGAGGAGTTTTCATTAGTACGCAGCTGGGGCACAAGCATTCTGACCACCCTGCAGATTAACGAGAGGTGAATGGGGGCCGTTGATGCTAACCCTCACCCACCCTCTCACCCCCTTCCCCTCCCCTTTTCAAATACTCAAGGACACCACTTGAGAACCCCCCGCCATATTAATGTTTATTTTTGCTCTTAAGGCTCCGGCTTTGGGACCGAGTTAGTGAGGTGGGGTCAGTGGTAATTATAGAGGCTGGGTTGACTCTCTTTACCCGATCGGGAGGCTTTAAGCAATGCCCTTTTCTCTTCCATATAAACCATGATGGTCAGTGTTGGCTCTGTGTAGGGTTAATAAAGATGGCTCTCCTCATCTTAAGACGGTTTTATTAACTCTTGCTTTTGTGCGTCTCTCTCACCTTCCTTGTCCAGCTGGCGTCTCATCTCCAGATTGGGCACTAGGGGCGCCAAGAGCCGTGAGTTGGCCATTCTAAGAAAGAGAGAGCGGTCCCCACCCTGCGCCCAAGGCCCCACCACCACCCTGCTTCCCTCTTCCCATGGCCCCACCTTCACCCTGCTTCCCTCTTCCCATGGCCCCACCTCCACCCTGCTTCCCTCTTCCCATGGCCCCACCTTCACCCTGCTTCCCTCTTCCCATGGCCCCACCTCCACCCTGCTTCCCTCTTCCCATGGCCCCACCTCCACCCTGCTTTCCTTTGCCCATGGCCCCACCTCCACCCTGCTTACCTCTCCCCATCACCCCACCTCCGCCCTGCTTTCCTTTGCCCATGGCCCCACCTCCACCCTGCTTACCTCTCGACATCACCCCACCACCCTGCCTCCCTCTCCTCATGACCCCATCTCCACCCTGCTTCCCTTTGCCTATGGCGCCACCTCCACCCTGCCTCCCTTTCCCCATGGCCCCACCTCCACCTTGCCTTCCTCTCCCCATGGCCCCACCACCACCCTGCCTCTCTCTACCCCATTAAACCTGGTCAGTCCTTGAATGGGAGACCAGTTGCTGCTGGAAGGGATGTTGGAGATCCAGTATGGTCCACCCTCCCTCCATTTTTCAGTTTTCGGACGGGAGGTTAAGAGGTGTCCTAACTCTATCTGGTCCCTAAAGATCCCATAGCACTTATCCTAACAGTAGCCTGGGAAATGTGTCCAATCTGACCCATATGTCGTTATGTCCACCTAATTACTCCCCTTTTCCAGTCGACTCACCCCTCCCCGCTCTTCCTGTAACTGTGACCCAGGCCACTACGGTTAATGAGAATGTGATCCCTGTCAACGAATCCCGGTAAAATACGGGTGAAATTAGAAAATGTTTCAAATTAATGTTAGTTCATCCTGGTACGATGCTGTACAACAACAAAAAGATAACTTTTCTCTGGTTAAAATATGTGGTGATCACTGCTACTTTGGACAGTTGTAAATTTTGCAGACGGCTGCATCTTTCCGTTTTCAGAAGAGGAAGGGGCATGCAGATTGAGAAGGTTTGAGAACGCCCCCGACACCTCTGACCCCAGAACTTGATCGAGCATACCTGAAGTGCTAACATTACAAACCTGCTTTGCCTCATTTATCCAGGATCGTAAGTAAAGGCAGAAAGAGAAAGGGAACAGAGAGACACAAACACACAGAGATGAAGAGATAAGACAAATATAGAAAAAAGTTAGAGTTACAGTATGCGGTTCACTTTTGCTTTCTGAGCATGTACAGATAAAATATGCCATGATCTTCAGAGGTCAGTGCTACAAGGACCATCTAAATACCATTATAGAGGGATGAAAAGGGGTGGAGTGACATGCCTCTAGTGACCGCAGCCCTCGTCCAAATGATCCCACTTACAGTATGCTGGGCTCCAAAGACCAGCGTGAGATGGTGTCCTTCAACACTCTCCAGCTCCACAAAATCAATAGACTATGATTGCCCTTCTATAGTTTGACTCTTTCTGCCCACAGCTGTCCCATTAATTATCACCCATATGGGAAGCAATTATATAAGCTACTGATGGAATTGAACAAATATATAACATGCCTGCAAACAGGTGACCAGTATGGTCAGTGGAACGGTTCACTGTACTCTGCCGTTAAACAACCATGTATTCCACGCAGTACCAGCATGTACTGGTTATTGTGAGCAACACGTTGGGCAGAAACTCTAGTACTTTCTCTCTATTCCTTCCAGTCTCTTTCTATCCCCCTCCCTCTCTCTCGTTCCTCCCTCTCTCTCTCTGTCACTCTCTCTCATCCTTTATCCATTAGCCGTGTGGCGGCGTTGCTGTGTAAACGGACCTCCTCTGAATGGAGCACTGCTAGCTGCTGAATAGAGGCAGGAGCCGCGCTCAGAGAGAGGCTGCAGCTGTCCAAATATAACCCAGAGCCCTGTGTACCTGCCTCCCGCCACTCTTCTGTCTCTCTATCTCTCTCTCCGCATCTCTCTCTCCCCCACCAGGCTGTGTACTCAACCTTGCCCACGCCCCCCACCATTCTGTCCCATTTCGGCACCAGTCCTTTAGCACCGTCGACCCGGCATCTTTTATGGTGTTGGACGGGCTGGACCTGCCAGATAGACCCAGAGAAAAGACCCTCCTCAACAGACCTCGTTGATTTTATTCTCCGCTTTGATTCTGTTGGTTCTGGCTGTATGATTTGGTTCCGGCTGTGTGACTTGGTTCTGACTGTGTGATTTGGTTCTGGCTGTGTGACTTGGTTCTGGCTGTGTGGACTTGGTTCTGGCTGTGTGACTTGGTTCTGGCTGTGTGATTTGGTTCTGGCTGTGACTTGGTTCTGGCTGTGTGACTTTGTTCTGGCTGTGACTTGGTTCTGGCTGTGTGGACTTGGTTCTGACTGTGTGACTTGGTTCTGGCTGTGTGGACTTGGTTCTGACTGTGTGACTTGGTTCTGGCTGTGTGGACTTGGTTCTGACTGTGTGACTTGGTTCTGGCTGTGTGACTTGTTTCTGGCTGTGACTTGGTTCTGGCTGTGTGGACTTGGTTCTGTTCATTGTGTGTGTATTTGTTGTGTGTGTTGTCTGTGTGTGTGTGTTGTCTGTGTGTGTGTGTGTTGTCTGTGTGTGTGTGTGTGTGTGTGTGTTGTGTTGCTACAGCTCCCAGAACTCCCTGTATTAGTGTTCCTAGGCAGGAATGTCTGAAAAAGATTTCTATGATGCATTGAGGACCCTGAAGACCTGAATCATCCTCCCATCAATCTCTCCCACAACCTCTCTCTCTATGTCTAACTCTCCCTGCCTCTTTCTGTCTCCCCTCTCCCCTTCTCTGTCTGTCTTCCACTACCCCTCTGACTCCTCTTTCTCTGCCCCTCTCTCCCACACTGTCTATCTCCTCCCTTTCTCTCCCCCATGTCCCCCCTTTTCTCTCTCTGCCCCTCCTCCACTCTCTTTCCCCACCCCTCTCTCCCACACTGTCTCCTTCTCCTCCCCCATGTCCCCCCTTTTCTCTCTCTGCCTCTCTCCTCCACTCTCTGCCCCCCCCCCCAACTTCTCCTCCCCCTCTCTCTCACTCGAATACCTGCTGGGAGCTTAATTAATAAACAAAGCAGCTCAATGTAAAGACCATTACCATGTTAATGCAGCGAAAACTAAGCGGTGATTTAGCTGCCCAAGCAGTTTAGCTGCTCGCTCCAGCCGTCCTCAGGGATCGGAGGAAAGGGCATCTTTTCATTTGGCTGCATTTGTTCTTGCAGTTAGCAATTACGTCCATTTGCTGACCCGTGATAAGGTTGCTTAGTTACGATGCTCCTAACTTTTAAGTAGCTTTTTATTGTGTGTAATTATAACATAATTCCTAGAATGGTAATAAGAGAGCGTGTCTCATTTACAGTTTAGTAAGTCGGTGAATGCATTTACCCTTACAGTCAGTTAATTCATCTTCCAAAATAGTGGATGTGCCCCTCACTCAATAACGCAGCATTGAGCAGCGCTAGGAGAACATTAACCGCTAGCTCTGACTACCCTTTTTTGATTTCTGAATGTCTAAAGACAGGGGAAATCTATTAATTATTGCTGTTTGATGATGAATCGATCACTTCGAGTACATCGAGATCCATCCACTCAAGTTGTTTTCTTTGAAGATCAGGACAGCGTTTCGACCGATTAGTGTTGCTTTATATTTGTAAACCTTTATACATCTCCTGTTTTTACCCCAAATCCTGGTTGGAGGATTTTTTATTACATTTTTTTTATTTTTAATGGTCCTCCAACTGGGATTTAGAAAACAAAGGGACATAGCCCTGCATAGTGTTGGCAGATTTTACTTTAAACGGGTGTCCTGACTCTCTGTGGTCTCCAAAGGTTCCTTGGCACTTACCGTAAGTGGAGGGGCTGTTAACCTCGGTGTCACGGCTAAATGTCCAATCTGGCTCTTATAACATAATGACCCCCTAATCAGAATCCACTGGTCGTCTAAAAAGCAACCATTATCCTACTGTTATTATATTACTACTAAAATTGGCCATTTCATTAACGTCATTGTACTGCAGTACTGGAAAAATTTTACTATATTATAGACTGGGTGGATTGAATCCTGAATGCTGATTGGCTGGTAGCCGTGGGATATGACATCAGGTCATTTTTCACTGCTCTAATTGGTTACCAGTTAATTAGAGCAAAGAGGCATCTTGGGGGTTTGTGGTATATTGGCCATATAGCACACCCCCTCATGCATATGCATATAACATAAGCTACTGTGTACATTATGAGAAATGTTTACAAATGGTATTTAATTCCAATAAAATCTGAATGACAATGTGTGACGTACAGTGGCCAACATTTTTGGACCGCACAGGGATCTGGCCAATCAGAAGTCCCCTATCCCCCTCCCCCTCTGATAAGAGCTCTGCTGTTTGACGGCGGTGGAAAAAAATCTGCTGCCGGTTTTTGTGTTGTCGTCGTCCCCACCCCCCCGGAATACGCTCACACGGACTACCGCAACGACACAGCATTATCCACATGGAGGCTCTTGGTCCAGTAATACCCCAGATCTGAAGGAGAAGACCATCTGAAGCTAGCGCAGCGTTTAATGGCACCCATCGGCCTCTTTGTAGTGCACACATGTACACTCATTAGATGGATGTGGGGGGAGCGGTCGGAAAAAGCCCCCCCCCTCCCCTCTCTATCTGCTGATGCACCCTGGTGCAGAGTCCATTATAGCATCAAAGGACCATTCAGAAGAACGGGCGGCGGGGGGGGTCTAGTGGAGAGAGGGTTAACAAAAATAATTGCACAAAAAATCACTCAAACACGGACAACATCTGCTTATCAAATGTGTTTTAGATCGCGTCAGCAGGGTCACCACTGGGAAGGCCTGGAGATGGTCAGGAGGCTGTGGCTACTGCCAGGCTCTCTCTCTCTCTCATATTTTGACTTGTTCCTTATACAGTACTTATTGTTGGTCAGTGAGATAATCTGTGGCTGTTCTGATACTGAGGGGATTTCCAATGTCCTCAAATGGTCCCGAATGGCAGTCTATTCACTGAAAACCTGGCTACGCCTTACCAGAGCTCTATGGGGAAGTACTTCCTATACACTAGAAAATAGTGTGCGATTAGATTTGTTCCTATGCATCATGATTTATGTTTGAGAAGGTCATTGCCCAGTAACACTAAAACAAATTCTGACTACTGAAATCTTAAAGGAGTTCAGTCTTTAAAGAGAAAAGGGCACACAAATCGTCAAGAGAGAGAAAATGAGAAAGTACAAGTGAAAAAGAAAGAGTGAAAGGGAGTGGTATCGAGAAAGAAACAGATAAAAAGACTAGAGATTAGAGAAAGAGATGAAAAGCCAGAAAGAAAGCAATGATCTCCGTAAGGAGTCTGCTGTCAGCCTTCACTGGGGATTAACTCCATTCCAATACAGACACTAACTAGAGACAGCCAGGGTTCTGTTGGAGAGACAGAGAAGTGGCTGCTGGGTAATGTCCTGTGTCAATATTGATGCCACTGCGATGTTTGTGCAAACAAAATGGGTGACCAATGAGACAGATCTTCCAGCTGAATACTGTATCTAGTATCTTGGGTACAGAATGTGTTCTGGGGTCCATATGAATGGACAAACCGACGGACAGACGTCACGCGTACAACAAGTGTCATGGTCGCTTTGGGGTCTCCTAGGCTGTTCTTCATCCCCCCTAATCAGGCTTCCACAGCCTCAGTTTCTGTACTGAAAGCTGGCCCAAGGAAGGCCTTTTAAGATGTTGACCTGTTATATTGAACAGGATCCAGTGGTTCTGGCTTCCACAAGCCCTGGCGCTGCAGGTACCACGCCCTGCCAACTTAGCCACAAAGGACAACTGGATACTTAATGTCTTGTATTCTATTACCTGCTATTTCTGCTCTTGGCAAATCTAAGATGCTTTGCAGAGTCATTGGATAATTTGGGGTGAGGGAGATGCAGCCAAGACCCCTTTCACGTAACCCAGAACCCCCCGACCCACCACCCCTGAAGACGCAATTCCTTCAGAAGCCAAACTTGGAAAGGTATTAAAGTGGGATTAGCTTCCCCCACAATGCAGTGCCTGTGTCATTCAAAGGGCTCTGTTTGGGAGAGCGGCCCCTGTTTGATTGTGACCAAAGGCAGGAGGCTGAGTAAGGGGGCCATGCACACACACACACACACACACACACATATCCACACAAAAACACACATACCCACACGCACAAACACACCTCCCTTTACCCCAGTCCGGCGCTCCCAGTTAATTCCCCTTCTTCAGTTCTTCAGAGAATGCTTTAATTCCTCTGCCAGCTCCAGTGAACCCCTCTCCCCTCTACCCACCCCTGGAGAGGGTGTGGTGGGGTGGTTGCTATAACGTCACGCATGGATATACTGAAACCAGCCCTGTAGAGAATGGAGCTCAGGGGGCCCAGTGCTGGGCAGGAGTCTGGATTAAACATCGGAACAATGCCGGACAGGAAGATTCCTCAAGGGACAAATGGGAATTACAGGCCCGGGAATAATGCAAGGTGACAGAGACAGGAAGTAGAAAAATAATGGCAGACAAGATTAGCCGGTTTGGTTAAAGAGAGGGAGAATAGAGGCCTCAAGGCAGGCTGATTCCATCCGGATGAGGAGTTGTTACACTTCCCTGAGTTGTAAGGAGGTCGCCGTCCCGACCTTTCACCCTTTAATTCTGTTGGCTAACTGGGATTCTGATATCACAGTGACAGCCTGCGTAGCCCTGCCCTTCAGAGTAAAACTTTGTTGGGCCTTTGTCAGAAGAATATTTGCGAGCTTTGACAATTAACCATAGTAGAACACGTTTTAATAATTCTCATACTCCTGTTACACTTGCTCCTTTATTTCCCTCTCCCAGGCATTTTTTTGCCCAACCCCCCCCCCCCTTCCCTCCCACCCTTTGAGTACCCATCAGCCCTGAGGTGCTGTGATTTGGGGGCAGCGATATTACAGATACTGAGCGCGTTATTAAACAACGTCTCTGCGGTCATTAACGCCGGAAAGAACCGCCAGGAGGCAGACGTCAGAGCAGGTTGCGATTCTCACACAGTAAGGGGCATCCACCCCGCGCACTGTCCCACCACGGCCTCTCCCGGGCACCTGCCTGTAATATTCATGAAGCAGGATAATTGGTTTGGGACTCGGCACAGATATGGAACGGCGGTTACCTTTGGGAGAGGTGACTAGTGGATCTGTGAAACTCTCCTGTAGATAAAACCCGGACTCCCTGGAAAACTATTGGACCATCCTGGCAAAATAAATAGAAGGAAATTAAACAAAATGTAGATTCAGAAGTAGCACATGCTAATGGGTGGTGGGTTGTCAATGGGAAACAGGAGGGTCGTTTAACATATTGTTCTAGAATGTGTAATCCGAAATGTCAACATGGTGTTAGAAGTGGGATCCGAAGTGCCACAGAGGAATTAAAGGGACAATTTTGGGTTTTGGTGCTTGTTTAAAATGTCTACTGTTGACACACTTCCGAAATGTTTTGGATGTCAAGAATACACTTTACGGAATGCATCAGGCTGTCGAAACATGACAACAAATTTTCCTTTTCTTTAAAACAACGAAATGTTTATCTCGTTTTCAAAATGAGCATTTAAAAATAAATTGTACATTGCCGAGACATAACGCGTGGACTTCAGACTTCTACCGGGCGGAACGTCAGTCACAGATGAGGAATATTACGACCTGTGTCCAGTGTCCACTGGAGTCTTAAAGATTTGCTCAGCCGGCAATGATACATCAGGTTTCCACGGTGATGACGGAAATCTCATACGATTAGCATCACACACGTGCTGCTTTGCTTATCGATCCCCAATCAGCTGGCTCGTCTGGCCTAATCACCATGGAAATGGCCTCCCCGGCTCTTTATATGCTGCCCGCTGTGTTTGTGATTCATCACTGTCATGTCTCTCTCCGGTTGTTGACTCCTGCATGTGGCAGTGCGCTCGCTTGCCTCCCTTGTCTCGCCCGGCTCACGCTGTTAAATAGATGTGAGCTGCAGATATCCGGTTGTCCGGCAACCGTCCGATTAATGTGTCTTTGTTCTACTGTACCGGCGGCCGGTCCTTCGTGGATGAGGTTCCGTTGTTGGTACTGTACTGGGAGGGATGTGCCGGTACTGGGAGGGATGTGCCGGTACTGGGAGGGAAGTGTCGGTACTGGGAGGGATGTGTCGGTACTGGGAGGGATGTGTCGGTACTGGGAGGGATGTGCCGGTACTGGGAGGGATGTGCCGGTACTGGGAGGGATGTGCCGGTACTGGGAGGGATGTGCCGGTACTGGGAGGGATGTGCCGGTACTGGGAGGGATGTGCCTGTACTGGGAGGGATGTGCCGGTACTGGGAGGGATGTGCCGGTACTGGGAGGGATGTGTCGGTACTGGGAGGGATGTGCCGGTACTGGGAGGGATGTGCCTGTACTGGGAGGGATGTGCCGGTACTGGGAGGGATGTGCCGGTACTGGGAGGGATGTGCCGGTACTGGGAGGGATGTGCCGGTACTGGGAGGGATGTGTCGGTACTGGGAGGGATGTGCCTGTACAGGGGTCTGTGCATGTGGATGTCACTCATCACATCCCTGTTAGCCGTTATGGTACCTTGTTCCCCATTCAGGGCACTTCAAAGAAGGGCACTATCATAGCACCTAGGCTGCCATTTGGGTGTCATGTACAATGAGGAAAATCAACACGTACTGTGCCGCTACAACAGCATTCTTTGAGACTTAAAAGGTTAAAGAACAGAGGTGGGGGGGGGGGGTCGGGGGTCGGGGGTAACGGCTGCGCCCCACCCATCAGGGGACTCGCCTTGTTGCCATGCAAATGGACCGTCTCAAATCATTTAACACCCCCCCACCCCCCGAAGGCCCTCCTCGTTTCCCAACCGCCGGCTGCCCACAATCAGGCTCAAGCGGAGCGTTGCGAGGTGGTGGGGGGGGTGGATGGTGGGGGGGAGGTGTTCAGCTGAGCTTTTACAGTCGAGCGGGTGTCAAAGGGCTAAGTGGTCATCCTGCTCGACTAGCCAAGCATGGGCTGAGAGACAGAGTCCGGTCCTACATAGGAATCACACTGGAATTACATCAGCTGAGTTTTACATTTGCTAATACATGGCAGTGAACAGTAGGAATAATTCTGCCTTAAAACAGTATTAATACATCCACTGGTCAGCAGCTAACAATTCAAGAATGTATTACAATGTAATATATAAAGAATGTATTACAATGTAATAGAAAAAGAATGTATTACAATGTAATAGATAAAGAATGTATTACAATGTAATATATAAAGAATGTATTACAATGTAATAGAAAAAGAATGTATTACAATGTAATAGATAAAGAAAGTATTACAATGTAATAGATAAAGAATGTATTACAATGTAATAGAAAAAGAATGTATCACAATGTAATAGAAAAAGTAGCTGAAGCTACGTGGTGGTTTTGGTTGGCAGCTTGAGCTGCAGTGTGGAGTTAGGGCACCCCTGTCTAACCCCAGCCTTCTTCACCTTTTACTCTCCCCTTGTCTCCCCAGGCTGTTTGCCACCAAGTGCAGCGGCTGCCTGGAGAAAATCGCACCCACCGAGTTTGTGATGCGTGCCCTGGAGAGCGTCTACCACCTGGGCTGCTTTTCCTGCTGCGTGTGCGAGAGGCAGCTGTGCAAAGGAGACGAGTTTGTCCTGAAAGAGGGCCAGCTGCTCTGCAAGAGTGACTACGAGAGGGAGAAGGAGCTGCTCAGCTCTGTCAGCCCCGAAGCTTCAGATTCAGGTAAACGGCGGAAGATCCCTTGGGCCGTTTGTCCTCTTAGTCATGTATGTGGGTAGGTAGGGGCACAGCACTGTTAATCACCAGAGGCTAAAATGATCTAGTTGTGCGATGCGAAGAAGCTCTGGAGTTGGTTTCATTTAGTCAACTCCGGTCGCCTAGGATCAGGGGCTGAAGAGACTGAACAATGTTTTTAGTAACTGCTTCGGCCGGTGAGGTAATGGAAGAGGTTTCTGAAAAAGGAAAAAATATATATACAATGGAAAGACTCGGAGTGTAAAACCTTGGCTGATGTGTGGATGGATGTCGTGTCTTGTGATGAAGTGGATGGTTCATTATGCATGACAGTGGTGCTCTGCCCTGTTCGGCAGACGTGTGAGCTCCTCCAATCTGTTCCTCTGGTTCTATCTTCTCCAAATAACGAGGCAGCTTGCCAAACCAGTGTGGTTAGTGGCGCCATCTGGTTCAGATTCCGCCACACATTTCTGATTAGTGGGAGCGTGTGTGCATCTGGAGGCGTCCGAACGCAGACTGTTTTCATCTCCGCGTCACAGCGATGATGCTATCAGTCCAGTGCAGCTTCCAGCCACTGTTTGGAGCTGCTGAAGACTTCCTGGTCAGAGGTTGTGTGATAGGAAGTAGCTAGTACGCCATTTGGAACAGTGCCACGTTTATTAAAATGGACGTGAATACTCATTAGGAATGTTTGTAATAAAAAATTATAACATTGACATCGAAGGTAGGATTGCAGTCTAAAACATTTTTCAAAATGAGAAAAATAAGACATGGCAGTGAAAATCCATGGAATCAACGTGACAACCATCTAACGGTTGAAAGGACCCCAGAAGTATTTCTTTAGCTATTCTATTATAGAAATGTCCCTTCACCTACGCTATTCCAGTCTGGTAACAGGTTTCAGTTCTGTCAACAACATCTGCAGCAACTCTCTTGCCATCCACTGAAAGTCACAACGTTCAAATGACTGGTGCTCTTTGTTTTGTATCCATTAACAAAGAAGAAAAGATCTACATCTCCGGACCACTGTGACAAGGTCACCCATGTCTATGAATGTAGAGCATATCAATATTGATTATTTCCTTGATGATTGGATAATGGCAGCCATCGTACATTTATTTAAAACATGAAAATCCCAGCCATACATCCCAAAAGATCTGACTTGCAAATATTCAACCTTTTTTTTTTTTCATTCTTTTTTTAGACAATCCACCTTCGTCTTCAGAGGACAAAAGCAACTTTGTTTAAATGTTAAAGCAATTTTACAGATGCAATTTAGGACTTTTGGTACTTCTCTGCACAGTCCCAGTTTCAAAGCACATTCTACCTCTCCTTACTCTTCACAGTCAATAAAATAAAATAATGAAGGGGTGAATGACAGCATTTTCGGTTTTGTATTTTCAGAGAAGAGTGAGGACGAGGATCTGGACGTGAAGCCCGAGAAGGGTTCGGGGGGGCAGGGGAAGGGCAGCGATGACGGGAAAGACCCCCGCCGGCCCAAGCGGCCGCGCACCATCCTGACCACCCAGCAGAGGCGAGCCTTCAAGGCCTCCTTCGAGGTGTCCTCCAAGCCCTGCCGGAAGGTGACATTCCTCCCTGCAACGTCCGACCCAACTGTTAGTGCAGTGTTAGGTTCTAGGGCCTGACTCGCTCCAGGATGGGCTGGTACCTGTGGCCTTCTGGATCAGAAGAGGAATGGGATTAGCCTAGATTGTTTTTGTTTGTCTGAACATGGCCAGGGTCTTCACAGAGCCAATTCCTTTCCAGGTCTTTTCTATGACTATTGCTGTGTCCAAGTGAATAAAGACATTTCTGCCACTTGTCAGAAGTTACTATGATAATGACTAGTTTATATGTAATGACTAGTTTATATGTAATGACTAGTTTATATGTAATGACTAGCTCTGAAAATGTAATAACCATTTAAATTATCAGTCATCTTACAGCTGTTGAATCACCTCCTCCTTCCACCATCAGTGGGCTGGAAATAAACCTGTTGGTTTTGTCTCCTCCTCCAGGTCAGAGAGACGCTGGCAGCAGAAACTGGCCTCAGTGTCCGCGTGGTCCAGGTCTGGTTCCAGAACCAGAGAGCCAAGGTGAGATTGGCCCGAAAGATGTCTGAGGCAGCACCCCGAACTGAAGGGGAAAAAGCACACATTGTAATCTGGAAAAAGACATAAGTCAAATAAACCAACATTTCAACCTATTTAGTCCGAAGGGCTTTGGTGTGAAGTAGTGCATCTCCAGGAAGACACGTTGCACTTTTGCCTCTTTTTCTTGCGTCTGTTGTTAACACGGTTGTGTTGTGTTTGTAGATGAAGAAGCTGGCCCGCCGGCAACAACAGCAGCAGGAACAGCAGAACTCTCAAAGACTGGGCCAGGGTAGGCTGCTCCGACTTTGTGTGTGTGTATGTATGTATGTGTGTGTGTGTGTGTGTGTGTGTGTGTGTGTGTGTGTGTACATGGTCACGAGTGGGAGTGTGCCCAAAAGACTTTCCGGTTTGGACCCCCGCTGAGGGTGTGGTTTGGAGCGGAGGCGGGGATGGAAAAGACAGGGTCCTTTCTTTGACAGAGTGCAGGGCAAACCTATGATGTGGCACCACTGAAACTGTTATACTGCTAGAATATCGGCAAAGCCACAGCAGATTACAAATCTCCCACAGAACCGGTCCAGAAAGACTTGGAAAGCCTCGCCCTGTAGATGCCAGATCTTCTTTTGACAAGAGAAAATGTTGATGTTTTAGAAAATGCTTCAATATTTTTTATTTTTTTTTCACTTCGAAATGTTGGATTTAATTTACCAAATGGAAAATAATACACTCACCCTACAAAAACTGTCCGTCAATAATCCACAATTATTCACATTTTCTGTTGCTGCAGGATAATTTTCCTGCTATGACAGACTGGCTCAAATTAATATCCTAAATCTGTGTGCCTCAAATGTCTCAGAGCTGTAGTGCTGATGCGCTACCAGTTATCCTAAATCCGTGTGGTTGTGATCATTAAGGGAAAACAGCTCTGGGTGTCAATACTCGGTCCGCTCCTCAGCCAAGCCCGTCTATCCATTAATAGTCTCAGGACAGAACTCCTCACAGGTCGTGAGACGGCGAGAAGAAAGGGGGGTAAGACAGGGTCGTGAGACAGGCTTCAGTCCCATGATGTGTTATTATTACCCACTATCCTTCCAACCCCCCCCCCCACCCCCGGGCCCTGACCTTTAACCCCTCCACTCACCACCACCTTTGTCTGGGATATTACAGTGGATATGAGTGTGTATCTTTGTGTGTGTGTTTATATGTGTGTTTGCGTGCGTTGTCATTGGGCAGTGTCAAACTCCCAACCTTGGAGAAGTGTGACAGCAGCTCACAGACTGAGTTAAGGGTAGGACTATATTCTACAATGAATGTTACAGTATGCTCTACAGTACATTCTAAAATAGATTATACAGTACATTCTACACCAAATTCTACAGTAGATTCTACAATATATTCTACAGTATATTCTGCAGTACATTTGACAATAAATTCTGTGGTAGGTTATATAGTAAAATATTTAAATATGTTAAAATATGTTCTGCAGTAGATTCTACAGTATTTTCTACTAGACATTTACATTACAAGATCAAAATAAACATAATAACGGTAAATGTAAGTTCCGAAAAGCAGTCAGTTTTAAGAATCGTTCTTCAAATCTAAATTGCACAAAAAAAAACAACACTAGTATGTAAATGTAAAATCTCTCTTTATTTTACTCTGTGTAGATATTTTCCAGCTACATCGCAGAATATACGAACAACAACGTGTAATCATGTTTAAGCATTGCAGCAAACCGACATGGTTTGAGTAACAGTGTGGATTAGAAGCAAGGGTTCATAAAGTGAGGCCAGACCTTTGTGGTATCACTGTTATGACTCCCCATGCTTCTGTGTGTGTGTCTCAATGTGTGTGGGGCGATTATTGCCACTGATGACAAAGACAGGATATGAGAGATGGAATAGATTAGTGTTCCCATAGTACAAGCCCCAGCCGTTTGGTGATCTGCTGCCATGTCAATAATCAGATCTAATAACCCGCTTTATAGCTACCTCAATCAGTCTGTGAAGTTAAAGGTAGACTCAGCAATATGTCGTTGCCTTGCACAGCGCTGGAGATAATTGGGATGAGTGAAATGAAGGACAGCGTGTGCACAGGTTCAGTTCTAACTGTTACAGCGTGGTAACCTTGGACCCAGAACATTGGAAAGCTTCAGCATTGCAGTTTAACAAAGTGTAGAGGAGAATTTTTGCATCAAGGTTTTAAAAAGAACAGGCAAGAACTTTAGGTCACGATTTAACAAAGATCAGAAGAGAAGTTCAGTGTCACAGTTTATCTCCCATAGTTGTTTTGTGAATTGAGCCCCTCTACCTTTAACGCCACAAGTTCTGGGACTTAACAAGTCTTAAAGCTGTGACCGTAATAAGTGTGCGGTCTACCAAATAATAATATGTACAGTGATGGTAGGTTATGGAACGTTATGTCATTTGCACACACACACACACACCTCTGCCCTGTTATGGGACACGTGTGGCTGAGTTCATGTGAAGTGACCACCTTCCTGTCCGAAAGCAGAGCGCGGGCATCGCCACTCAGTCAACACCCGGCTGAAAACCATGAAAACTAGTTTCCACACACACACACACACACACACACACACACACACTCACACTAACCCGTATCTCTGCCCCCCCTGCCACCCCCACCCCATCCAGAAGTGATGTCGGGGCGGATGGAGGGCCTGCTCAGCTCCTACACACCCCTGGGACCCCCTCAGCAGCAGCTGGTCGCCATGGAGCAGAACGGCTACAGCACAGACCCCTTCCAGCAGGGACTGACCCCCCCACAAATGCCTGGGGACCATATGAACCCATACGGTGAGCACCGCAGGTTACACACTCACACACTCACACACACACACACACTCACACAAACACACACAATCAGAGGAAAATGGTAGCACACCACAGGAGGCTGGTGGCATCCTAATTGGGGAGGACTGGCTCGAAGCGACGGCCGGAAACAATAAGCAGAACACCATCAAACAAACAGATTGTGTTTGAAAACATTACAGTCACTTCAATCCAGCCGTGATCCAGGGCTTTTGTTCTCCATCACCAACACAGGAATTATGTCTGCAGACTCTGCCCTGAATAAGACAATGTCGTAATGTTCTGGGACCCCTTATGTAACATTGTTTATTTGGTGTAGCACATTGGGCTCCACAGACTCCGTCATCTCCAAGCTTCAGTAAACAGCCACTCATTTTCCCCCATAGACATTTCGGCATCATTGCTGGAACTGGTGCTTCCAAAAGCTGAATAGGTACTCTCCAGTGAACATCATACACCTTTCTTTCCCAGTTTGTTTTGATATAAATTTGATTGGTTGAATATGTATATTTATTGCATGTTTTTTAAGTAATTGCCGTGGAGAATTTTTCAAAACACTGTAACCAGCAAAGTTGTCTAAATGTTACGTGTGAAATTATTGACGGCTTTACTCCCCACTCAAAGACCTTGGGGGAGGGCCATCAGCCCTGTTCTATAATTGGCCTAAAGATTGCTGTCTGTTAGGTGATTGGGTGTCCTGTGAGCCAGTGGGTCTTGCGGGATCTTCAAGCGTCTGCTCTGTCCAAACGACCACCACTATCTTCTCTCCTGGCATTAGCCCAAATTATGTCATCCTTCACCAAAACCCTAGGATCTTAAAACCATATCTTTTCTAACCCGCACCCCACCCCCTTACACGCATACACAGTCACACACACACACACACACTGGTTTTATCGGCTGCGAGGGCCAGCCAATAACGTGAGCATCTGATTAAAAATGTATGACCCATCAAGCTGTCTGTCAGCTGATGTAACGGTGTCATTTAGAACCAAAGCGTCCAATAAAGCCAGCGACACCCAGGAGAGAGAAGACACCGCGCTGTTGCAATTAAACACTGGGGCTAGTGAAAACACACACCACGCACGCAGTCAAACACACACACACTCACTCTCGGTACTTGTGTTCCCACAGTGCACCATAACACATTACATCCTGTTATCTGCCATCTTTATTAAGGCTTTGGAAGCTCTTCGGCAACTTTGATTCAGGTGCCAGAAGGTGCAATATGAGGGGTTCAGCCCACACACTGGCCATTAGCAGAGAACGCTTGTCCCAGCTCATTCTGCTCTGTTGTCAGGGCTAAGCTGCAAACATTAACTGTGGGGTTTTATCTTGGCTTTTGGGAGTGTTATTTATCATTTGTATTTTATTCACAGAGGGGCCTTGAAAATCTGTTTTTTTGTTCAACCAGTTCACATAACATCAGTAACTAACTCTGCTTGTCTTGTGGCGTTCTCTCTGACAGGAAACGACTCCATTTTCCATGACATTGACAGTGACACGTCCCTCACCAGCCTCAGCGACTGTTTCATGGCGCCGTCCGACATGGGTTCCCTGCAGGCGCGGGTGGGAAACCCCATTGATCGTCTGTACTCCATGCAGAGCTCATACTTCGCCTCCTGAAAGTAGACCCCAAACCATAGGGGGGTGAATTGTGTGTCTGTGTGTGTGTGTGTGTGTGTGTGGGGGGGGCGGCATTCAACTGTACAGCCATAAAACAAGCCTTTTCAAGATAATAAACAGAAAGGATCAACGGAAAACTACCACGCAAAACAAACAATAACCTTGACTGGCTAGTAACCAGGGACTAAGAGGGAAGGACGAACTTGAAGACGAAATTGGACACTTTTTCTCCCTCCCCGTAGCAGTGGAAATGAGCTTAAACGACAGGGTTTAGAGCGAAATTGACGGGATGTCGGTGGGATGTTTGTCTGAAATGGGGGGATAAACAAAAGATGTGTTTGCTCTCTGGTCAGAAGGGTATTCTGCATTTGTATAGGTAATAACATGGGAATATTTGTATGACCTGAACACTACATGAGAAGATGTATAAGTATTACTGAGTCCAAGTCACTGATTTTGAAATGTCAGTCAACTAAATGCTGCATAGAGAAGATATAGTTAGGAGATGTCCAGCTCCGTGCATGTGCCCCAGCTTTATTAAATGGACAGGGAACATTTCCTAAAAAGCATACACAAAAAAGAACCAGCAGTGGCCAATGCCAAATTGGTATATTGAAATGTATGAAGATGTATGTTGTTCATAATTCTTTATCATCACTACGATACACAAATAATTTTGATAATAAACGTTTAGCCATTAAGCTTTTTGGATGTGTAATATTAAAAAGAGAGTCTGTGAACGTAGAGGATTTTAAAAAAATGTTATGTTTTGTTTGTTAAGTGTTTGTATGTGGAACATTCTCAAAAACCAAGCAGTTTTGCATGTTGAAATGGACAGCAATCTATTTATTAACCAACAACATGCTAAGTGGTACTTCAAAATGGAAAAGCTTTATTTAAAATGGCAAATATCCCAGTGTAAAGTAGTGAGAAGAAGCATTATAATTCATTTCTATGTCCTTTGATTATGAAATTTATAGTAGTATTTTTGTTGTTGTGTAAATTAGGCTGTAAATTAGTATCACTGTGCTATTTATTTGTCACAAGCTCCCTGAGACCTTGTCAAGAGTGCATTTTTAATGCTACAATTTGCTAAATTACCAAAGTTTGTTGGTACTACAAATAAACTCTGAAAAC
This sequence comes from Esox lucius, assembly GCF_011004845.1. Classification (NCBI taxonomy): domain Eukaryota; kingdom Metazoa; phylum Chordata; class Actinopteri; order Esociformes; family Esocidae; genus Esox; species Esox lucius. Next base: position 22,182,590 of record NC_047591.1, read on the forward strand.
ACTTCCAATGTCTTGGCTTAATTTTGATGTTACATTGAGTCATATCATCTTCAAAACAGCTTCAGGCAAAAATACAAAGCAGATTTTTCAGGTCACTTACAGATTCTGTATTATACTATTTATTTCTGGGGGTTTATTTCTTTTTTCAGTATGTGGTTCATTTACAAGACTTAACATAGATCATCAAAACTAAGCAAGTTTTCAGTTGACTAAGTTCACAATATCCCACAGTAACTTTAATCTGCGTTTATCAATAAATACATGTTTCACATTACAATACATTTTCATATACTGTAATGTAATTAATTGCCTGTCACTGCACTTCTCATACTACAATTGATATGATTCTCTTTCTTGGTAAGTACGTTTCACTATTAATTCAACTTAATAGTGAATACTAATTAAAAGATTCATTCCAGGATCTTAAAAGGATAACCAATCCAAAAACCACACAATCCTATGATTTATTTTACACGGGTAAACGCAAATATCGGAGAACAATCGTGTGATGTGACATTCTTTTGGATTTCTCAGTCAATATAAACAGTGAGTTAAGAAATTCGTAGTGGCAATCTGTTAACACTCAAGAGAACTAGAAAACCCACAATGCAGGCTGGCTGGCTCGGTTTATTTAAATCTCAGTGGAAGAAATGAAGAAAATGTATATATACACGAACAATAATACCAGAGGTAATTTTAGCCTGTGTGGTTTTTCGTTTTAAAATCCCCTCAGGTTCATTATCAATACAGGAGTTAAATTGAACACTGTACTACTCAGTTCAACTTTAGAAAATGCATTAAGTTAGCGCAAATCAGTCATTCAGGTTGCTGTGTGGCAATGCCAGCAGGTAAATACATTGAAATGCTTTGCGTCGTGGTAGCTAGCTGGTTTTTACGAATAAAGGATATTAATATGACTGTACAGTTAATATAGTTAGGACATTTTTACTAAAGATTAACTTTGTCATACCCAGATAGATGGATGTGTTTTATACAAGCATGCCCATGCCGTCCAGCTGAATTGGCAGCCTGGAGTTCAGGTTATTGTTTTTGTGTTTGTTTTCAGGCGTTGTATGCTTTATCGGACAGGAAAGTGGTGAACGATTGAGTAAAGAGCTTGAAAGAGCAGTGGGTCGCATTGGGACGCAGCAGTACAGCACCGGGGACAGTGGCCCAGAACGTTGGACACCAGGTAATTGTTTTACACGTGAACGGTTACCTTCCATGTTTATTCACCGACATCTATATCCATGGCAGACAGACAACTTGGAAGTAAAATTGTAGGGAGAACTGCTACCAGGTGTCGATGAAACGAGGGCTTTAACCAAACTGAAGGCTTTTTGGGTCTGGGGGTTGATTAGCCCTAGTTTAAGCACACCAGGTTGGTTTTCTCTGTTGTTAATTGGATAAGTAACGTAACAAATCGGCTACTGAGCTGCGACTATGTATTGGCAGAAATTATGTAATAACTTCAAAGGTCACAGCTTTGATCACACATGGGAATGAAGTGGTGGAACTTTAATGTGCAGTCAATTTTAATATTTCTAGTGTAATACCTATCAATGACGTGAAAACGTTGCCATGTGTACAGTCCTTTGAAGTATTACTATCGAAGCAATTTTTAAACAAATTTTTTTATATAATTATCAGCAAATTGAATTGTCATTATTTTGTTTTTAAATAATGACATAAGTAAATACAGTGTAGTCAGTATATTTCCCAGTAAAAGTATGATGCATCAGTGGTGGTGGTTCAAGATGTAAATGTGTAAGGTTTTGATAAGTAACACTGGCTGATTTACAGCTTTGACTAATTTTGAATTTTGTAAATATTTGTGAGTTTTTTTAGAAATTCACCAGATATTTGTTAAAATACTGTAGCAAAGTTGTAGTGTATAAAAAAAAAAAACGAATAAAAAGTTTTCCATTCCGACTTTCAGGCTTAATTTGCCCCCAAAAAACTGTACACTTACAAAAGTGACATAACAATTCACATTTGCAGTTGACACACTTACAAAAGTGACATAACAATTCACATTTGCAGTTGACACACTTACAAAAGTGACATAACAATTCACATTTGCAGTTGACACACTTACAAAAGTGACATAACAATTCACATTTGCAGTTGACGCAAGATCCTCTACCGGCTGCTGACACCCAGCTCAAATTAACATCCGGCATCTGTAACTAACCACCAAACACAAACATTAGAGGCGCCAGGACAAACCACAGATCAATGGCGTGATATTGCACAACAAGACAAGGGTAACCCCCCCCCCCCCCACCCCCCGAACCCCATCGGCCAGCGTGTGTCCATGGAGCCAGGTCACCCTGTTACTAAGTGTTCACAAGGGGCCCGGGAGGCATTAAGACACAGTGGATGACACCCAGACTGTACCCGCGGGGCCTTGTATAATCAGGCCAGGCTAATATCTGCCTGCGGGGGGAGTGATGGCTAGAAGATGAGCCTTCTCCTAAGTCCCCAGTAGACCTGAACTGTGGGCGGCTGAGCGGCTGCGTTGGATCACCCACTGGGGAACCCTTGGGGCCGAGAGGTCAAGACAGCTGTTTATTAAACTCACTTTGTAATGGTGGTCTCGTGAGGACCGTAAAGTAGCCGTGGACAACGCCTCGCGCTGTGGCCCTATGTGGTCAGGCTGAGATAGGTTTGGCCTGGCTTGGAAACACAATCAGTTTCCCCTAGTGCTTTGCTAGTGGTCGTTTCGGTGGATAATATTCTCTCTGATGGCAAACAATGTGCTCCAAGTCCTCAAATGTGCACGTGTTATTTTATTTCTTTGGCTTGTCAGCACTGGGATCCGATCTAACAACCTCTGGGTTTTTGGTCAGATGCCTCAACCACAAGGCTGCCTGCATGCGGCCCCACAAATACCATAATTTACATCCAGCTAGGATTCATGACATCTGATTAATTCCTCAAATAAATATTGCAACAACATCTGTGGTGATGACATCAGCACAAGACGATATAAACACAGACTAAGAGAAACCAAAACTGAAGAGGAGGAAGGACGTGGCGAGGGAGAGACGAATGACGAGAGAAAGGAAGAAAAATGGAGAGCTAGAGTGGGTCAGAGGAAGAGAGAAAACAGAGATGGATAGAAGGAGGAGAAGGACAAACAAGGGGCAAGATTAAGGGAGAGAAAGAGGGACAGGGAGAGGTAAAGGGAGGAGGAGAGAGAGGAGGTGCAGCCATCCAGACATGGGGATTAGCAGGTGAGAGTGTAGCCAGAGGGGAGTGTACATTCGGAGGTGTCAGGCAACACCTGGGTCGCTCCTTCATCATTCTGACAGCAGATCGGTTTGGCAACCCCACCCCTCCACCGCCACCTCTACCCAGCCCTTTGCTGAAGATCTGTCTAGATAACCGGTCTTGATCTCCTCTCCCTCCCTCGCTGTCCTTTCTTCCTCTCTCTTTCTCTCTCATCTGCCGCTGAAGTCCCCACGGGGTATAATGGTGGCCATTACAGAGGTTGCCTCTTATCCCAATTCCTCATGCCTGTCCTTCTATCCCCGCAAGGCAACATGTGGATTAATAACACCACTGCATCCCGTCCCCGCATGCGCACGCACACACACACACACACACACACACACACACACACACACACAGAAGCACACACACACAGACAGAAGCACAAGCACAAACAATCACCTGAATATGGACACACACACAAACACATATTTAAAATGATTTATTTGAAACCAACAATCACATCACAGTTGAAAGGAGTTCAAAGGTTGTGGATGTCTAGACGTCCCTCACTACGCTGCCAATCTGGCCATGACCTATGACCTCAGCAGTACCTGGCTAGCTGCTGTCCATGACCTCTGGCATAGCAGTACCCCATCTTGGTTTTAGACAGGGCTGCAATCTGGAGGCCACCTGCTGTCAGTGCACACATGTAGTCCCAAATACCAGAACTGCATGTGTGTGCAAATACCCAAGGCTGTTCAGGTTTGACACTAAGAGCTAGTATTTTAGGACCACACACACACACACACACACACACACACAAATGCATACACTCTTCATCTTCCTGCCGTACCTATGGCATGCACGGCTCAAGTACACGGTCGCAGTCCCAGCTCCCATACTCCTATCGCTCCTCTTGTACCCGTTAAATGATTGTGTTCTAATGTGTGGTAGATGCTCACCACGACGTGTGTATGACCCGTCTTCCTGGCGTGCTACGGTGCAGAACATAAAAGACCGCCTTAATTCGTCTCTGCACTAGGGTACATTTCAGATTTGCCGTGCTGGCTGAATGTATCTTCCTCAGGTCACTGAACACAGGCGATAGTTCACACCATGCTTGGTTAGCTTTCCTGACTGACAGTCCATGACAATATTTACACACGGAGCAACAAATATCTCCCCCTGCTTTGTATCAGCAACAGTGAACATGAGTGGAATAACCCAGTTTGTTCCAGTCGGTCGGGTTGGCAGGCGTAAGACAAACAACCACCTCATTGCCAAACACTTGATCGTAAAAGAAGTCCTCCGTCCTCACCCCCACCAACAAAAGAACCAACAGACGCCTCTCGTTTGTGTCCGCTCAGGTGGAAGTTACAAACCGAGGCAGATGTCAATAGCCTTCCGCCTGACAGAACCCATCGCCTGACAACGTTTTTGTTTGGCGTCACCGACAAACACTTCCCGGGTGATTCAGAGGCCAAGTTCAGACAGCAAGGTGAGCAGAGACGGTTATGACAGCTCTCTTTGTATTAGCGTGAAGAGCTTGATATGGATGTTACTCAGCTACCAGAGTGGGTTGGTTGTAAGGTTTAGTAACCCGTGCCGGAGCTGTCAACCAGGCGAATGCCTCAATGTTGTACACTGCACCATGTTGCCTCTCTTGTTTTGTAACAGTCAACCCGTCAATTAAAAAGTAACATAATCCTACCTGTGTCTAACCAGCACTAACAGGCACGAAGCCCGAAGACAGGCGGATGTTTGAAGACGCCCTGGGGGATTCTCCCGGGACCAGTTCCGTAAACACCGGTCCAAACCCAAAATCTGAATAAAAATTTAAAAAAACATCACAGTGCTGAAATGATTAGTTGCTTTGTGCTTATTAGTGTGCTGTTACTAGGATTTGGGGTTGTCCCATGTTAAGTTGAGTGCCCACTTAACCGTTTCCTAAAGGACTCAAACGTGATCGGTAGTCAACATGAGAGCCGGCCTCTCCCTGATCACGAAGAGGTAATCTCAGTAACAGGAATGCTAAACCTTACAGTAACCCCCCCACCCCACGGTACGCTCATGTGATCATGAGCCTCACCGTGTCTGAGGGGCTCCGCCCCCTGGTACCGCCCTGGTGGACGGCTTGTCTGTCCGTGTCAGTGGTCCGTGTCAGTGGTCCGTGTCAGTGGGCACCATGAGAAATTTTGGGCTTCTCCCTGCTTATCGCGTTGTGCCGATCTGACAGTCACAGGTGTGAGCAAGCGAAGCCGTCAATCTCGCGGCCTGTCAGTCAGCCGTTACATAACAATGCCGCGGGGAGACTGCCCGTTTGGCTTAGGATGGTGCAAAGGGAGAGATCTCGTTCCTCGCAAGGCCTGGGAAAGTAACACACTGCCGCTTGCTCAGCTTTTTAACCTCCTGTGAGCTCTCTCCCTTGCTGTCAGTCAAATTACTACCATACTTTTCCTCACCTTTGAGAGAAGACACTAAATTGATTGATTGGTAATGTCTGAGGCAGACGAATGTGGGCCACGGGGCAGGTAGTTGCACACACTCTCCGCATTTGATCTTTCTAACCCTTTGAGCTTCGATAATGATGCCCCTGGCTAATCTTTGGATTGTGTGGCAGTTTTGTTTTCTTTCAAGTGTACACAAAACACCAGAAAAGAGCCTGACATCATTCTCTGAATAGCTCGGCAGGTTGGCTGAGGACGTGCGAGTGGAGTTCATTAGGGCCGCTTTGAAGGTTGTCCCTGACTAAGCCTGTCTGATTAGTACTTTTCTGTTATTAACAGGGTGGATGACACTTCTGCTCTTACCCCACTGAGGTGTTTACCGTAAACAACCAATGCGTGAAGTGTTAACCTCTTTAAGAGAAGGTGCAGCCTTAGGGCAGTATTCACTTGCAAAAAAGAAAAGAGACATCAAAGAGAAATCTACAAGATTTGTAACCATAAGTTCTCAGCTATGCAGATGGGTGATTAGCGTTCTCAAACAAAATGGCCGCCACGTTGTCTCTCTGGAGGGTGCTGCAACAACTTGATAGTTGGGGAGGTCAGTTAAATTTCGCCCTGTACAATATCATAAGCTCAGGCAACAGAGGAATATTTGCTGTAAAGATCATAACTTATTATCAAATTTGCATACTCATTGAAGTTGTTAGTGATGACGTTTCTTAGCTATCAGTGACAGTTTGTGTTGCAGGTGTACGCTTCAAGTTAGTTGTCTGTCCTTTTTTAGCGTAACCATACCTGTTCTTTAATCTCATTTAGGCCTAGACACTGTATGATTTCTTTCCTGACACCCTTCTTTATTTGCCAGAGATTTATTATTATTTTGTAAGAACCAAAAGGCCCACTGGGCTATAAATGGAACAGCCATCTGGCATTGGCCTGGAATGCCAGATGGCCCATCCCTCACTGTACTCTGTATATTTCTAGTACTTTATACTGTCTTGGAGATTTTAATCTCTGTAAACCAAAATTGTGGTTTACAAACAAAGCTAACAGCCAAAACAAACAGATGCAGATGTGACATTTGAGCGATGACAACCCTCAGATCAAGGAGTTGCCCAGTTAGGATCACTGATGTAGCTAGCAACTACCAACTGCCCAGCAGTGGAGGACATCCTGCTGTATTTATGGCGCAGCACTCTTGAGACAGGGTTGAGGGGTTAGCGTGCCCTCTTCTCAGGCATGCGCACTGGACAGAAGAGGGATTTATGGAAGCCTGGGGCTAGTGACGCGCTAATGTGGAGAGTCCTGACCCCCTCACCCTTAACTCCCGCTAAAGGGCTAGGAACGACTCCACCCGGGTTTAACCGCGGACGTTTGTGTCCCTGCTTGGCCTTAGGGGACACCGGCTGCCACAAAATGAGAATATTTATTGCGCTTATTGCATTATACCAGCAGCTCAATATGAAATATGGATGTTTTATTCATTATTGATTTCTCTTAATTGTCCCGCTTGGTCTCTCAGCTGCAAACATAGATCACATTGCCTCATGGGAGTTATTTTAATGTTTAAAGATGTTATCGATGCTGAATACTCCATCATTGCTTGGTAAATATTGTATACAGTGCTAATGTAGTGTCTGGCAGTCGTATTGAAAATAATTCAAATTCAGGTTCACATGGGTTTCATATCTGGATGTGGCAGCCGATCTGACCGAGTTGAAGGGGTTCAGTAGAATGGACGCGGAGTGTTGACATTCTACGGGATTTCTTCAAAACAAAAAGGGCGGTTGTCCACCGAGTGTGCCTCTTTCCTTAAGACGTTTTTTAATTAAGTTCGGAATATGGACGTTTAGGAAACCTGTACCACCCAGCTAGGATAATCGCATGGTGAACACCGGACTCTTTGTCGACTGCATAGAAATGATTGTTTGGAGACGTCTGCATGTATGTTAGTAAAACAACCGACTGGTCTACTCTTTCTACCGTGTCTCTACATGCCTGTGTTTAGAAGCCACATTTCCCGCTCACATATCACCTTCAAATTATTTAGATTTTGTTGTATTTAAAAAATATTTTCATCTGCTCTACGGGGCAAACCTGCACTCCTTTTTTGCTCCCAATATCACTTTTGTTTTCATTTTCTGAACCATGACCTTTTCTGTTGACCCCACTGTTGAGGGACCCCTTCAAAGTCAACAGGGCGGACATGTCGGCGTTTCAATATGGAAGACAAAAGATAACAGGGCAGCGATTCGGCCAAGATGGAGTGACAGCCAGTGTCTATGCGGGCTCCCGATATTTGCCCTTTGGGTCGCTCCGTCAGTCCTAAAGCAAAGTCCCTTGAAAGCCCTGGGAAAGAAAACACAGGTCGTGTAACTCAAGCTGGACCTTGGTCAATAAAGACGCTCAAGACTGTTTGGCCACATGGAAACCTTACACATATCATCCAGTATGACACTCCAAACACCTAGGAAATTAGCCCAGCCACAATATTTTCAATGGATTACAAGCAATACCAGCCTTCTTTGGCCGTGTCACTGAGCCCTTTGCTCCGAGCCAGCCATTCATTTTTATTATTTTTTCAAGCCTTTACTCTCCATCCTCATTCCACCATCAGACTGAGCAGTGTTGACTGTCAGGATAACTTAATGAATAAACTGGACTCTACCTGTATGGCTCTCCGTTCTCGAGATGCGCTGTGTAGCTGCTAACACTCCACGCAGCGTAGCGACCTGGTGGCCACAGCTGTGATTCTAAACAGGATTAACTTCCTGTACGTAACGGTTCAAACAATTGATCTCATAAGACGAATCAACGGTAAAAATGGCAGCCGTATGGCATTCCCAGATATGGTAGCACGAACCGCAACCCTTCTTTGATGCTATGATCTACCAACAACACTCTAACCCCCCCCCCTCACTCACCCTCCCTGACCACTTGCCCCCCTCCTCCCCTCTATTGCCCCTCCATGTTTCCAGGTGGGTTTAACCCTTCGTACCCCAAGGGCTGTAAGGCAGCCGGAGAGTCTCCTCAGCCGTTGATCGCTATGTTTTTTTTTTTCCCTTCTTCTTTCAGTGTCGTCAGAGCCGACTGGGTACATGTCTGTGGAATGCCTGAGATCCGTTTGAAGCCTGAGCCGGCTAACTAGGCCCGGGGGCACAACGCGCCGTGGCAACGACCCCAAGGGTTAACTCAAGCCACCGGCGTCCCAAGCCTCCTGCCCATCGCCGCCCCGGCTGTGGGCTCGGTCTGCCGTCCACCGCTGTGTGCTTTTCCCAGAACCCTCGCTGCCTGCCGAGACTGAGACAGACACATCTCACGGCCCGTCCGGATTCAGTCACCGCCAGGGAGACTCCGCTAAAGAGGTCGGAGGTCAGATGGAAAAGAATGGAGCAGAGGTCAGTCACTGACGTTTTCCATTAAAGCTACGCGTTCTTTGGCATTTTTGGTCTTTATTGGACAGAAACTGTAGCAAAGATGGAGGAGTGTGCTTAAAAAAATTATTATTATTATGTGCACAATATATATCACCTGTTCTGAACATTCCCAAAACAAATGATTGAGACTGGTCATCAACTGTCGTTGAAGTGCTTTATCATCTGATTGAAAGATTGCCTCTCCATACGTGGTGCTGGCTACAAACCAGGGTTTTCCTTTGATGTGGACAGGATAGCTGTTGGGTGTTGATGATTTGTCTGTTACCCAGAGAAACAGGTATGTTGTTATTCGGTGACTCGGCAGAATGTAGGTCACCAAAACACACGCTGTGATCTTACGGCTCGTCAGAGGGGCTAAGGTGTGTCTTTTGGTTCCTGAATTTGACACGTTATCTATGCATTGTCTTCTTCATATATACCTGTTATCTATGCATTGTCTTCTTCATATATACCTATTATCTATGCATTGTCTTCTTCATATATACCTATTATCTATGCATTGTCTTCTTCATATATACCTATTATCTATGCATTGTCTTCTTCATATATACCTATTATCTATGCATTGTCTTCTTCATATATACCTATTATCTATGCATTGTCTTCTTCATATATACCTGTTATCTATGCATTGTCTTCATATACATACGTATTTTTAGCAATTCTAGCACTATCGGTTCAGGCTTATTCCGTTTTAAATGGGGATATTTGGGGGATTTTGTCAATAAAGCCTGCTCTCTACTTTTCCAGAGTCAAATGCCATTTTTATGTCTCTATCTCCTGCATGAAATGAGTAATGGTTAGTTGTGCAAGCTAGTGTTAACTAGCATTAGCGCAAGTATGTTCTTGCTGTTGACTCAAGGCTTCTGTTAATATGATTTAAAAGAGACCAGATTGATTCAGCCGACCAGATAAAGCCTCTTGTAAAAAAATAACGACTGGCGTGTGTTCATCGTTCCGCAAACAGAAGCAGAGCTGTTCACTGTGTCTAAACTTTGCCCATGGTTTTATGGAAGCTGAGTATAACTACTGAGCAATTATGTCATGAGGAGAAAACAAACAGATTGCTATGTCTTTATGACATTGCTTTCATATCCGTGAAAAGGCCTATGTAAACTAACTGTAGCAGTGAAATGACCACGCTTACAGCATCGAGTGGAAGGAAAATGTCAACGAAACGAGGGACGTCCACAATATAGCGTTTAACATTTGAAAAGCTGCAAATGTGAGGAGATCCCTGAATTTTATACCAAGCCAGAAGCGGAAATCTATGGTATAAAATGTGTGGATGTTGTAGACAGTCGAATGGGGGGAACCCCAATTGGTTCTTCAAGGCAAAATGTCAAAGGATATTGTAAATAACTCTTTATAATTGGTACTCAAAAACCCAAATGAATGTCTTGTTAAAAAAAATTACTCCAGGAGGTTCTACAAATGGTTGTTTGGGTAACCTGCCGGGATTCCCCCAAAGTTTCGGTGTAGCCTATGAAAAATATCCGGAGAGTGGAGATTAATAAGGGTTGGCGAAGTTTCTGCACGTAAATAGTGTGAAACCCTGTCAAAGATTATTTACGACATGTTCCAGTGTAAATTTACACGCTATAGAAAACATTATGCAAAAGGAGACATGTTTTGTTCTGTCTGTTGTAGTGTGGATGGCCACTACCATGTCACCCTACACAATTCATTTTCACAAGCCTGGCTATCACCTGGCATTTTGGAATGCCAATGGGTTGTGACTGACCAGTTCGTTTCTGCCAAAGCAACAACTCTTTGTGGGGCCCACACACTGACACACTGACAGGCCAAAACAGCCACTCACATGTCAAAGGTCAGATGTAGAAATACAATTCACTATTAATTCAAGCTTGTAGGTTCATTTTAGTGTTATAAACGAGTAACTAAACTAGTAATCAGTCACCTGACCATACTCCGTGAAGCGTCTTTTTTTTTTTCACGGCCTCTGTGACGTCCAGTGTTGATTGGTCAGTCGTATTGTAATAGTTGTGACAGTGTATAACACCGCTTTACAGCTCAATAACCTCCCGCAATCAATGCTGAGCTTCAGGCAGCAGAAGTGTACAATAAAATGTCTACTCAATTATTTAAACCCCTCCCCCTGTCCCGTCGCTCCGATCCCAGTGGAATTCTGCCTAATCTCCCAACAACGTTCCCTCTGGAAATCCAATCGGACACTCCCAACACCATTCCAACTGTCACAGAAATGACAGGTCTGATTTGGTTTTCGGTGACAGGGGGAATGTAAATTAGTTGGTGTGTGTGTGTGTGTGATGACCCCTGGTGTGTCACAGACACAGAACACTGTCATTTTATTGACCTGGTAACGGGTGGCCACGCCCAGGGGGTGGCCTATGCTATTTGATAATGTCTCTGAAACTTCTTTGAGACTCATCAGAAGGTCACCAGGTCTATAATAGTTCTATATTACTTCATTGATTAGGCTTCATAATGTGTATTTGTTGTTGATTGGTTGAGATGAGGGCATTAACCCCACTGACTATTATATGTACAGAAACAGTGTCAGCAATTCACCACCCAATCTTCCCTGTAGATTTCAAGCTCCCTTATATTAGGTTGGTTGAACAATCCACTGACAATAACACAGCTAATTACTTCAATGTGTTTCTCATTCATCAGATTCCATATCTTAATTTGATCATCCTGTTGTTGCAGTAATTTTCCTTGCAAGGCAGGAAATGAAAGCTTGTAGTGCATTTGAGCGTTAAAACGGCTTCTTATTGCTGTAATTTCCTCTTAAAAAGGTTTGTCTTGATTTGCGCTATCAAAAAATGCTCTAGCTCCGCAAAATATTTTTGATTAATTGTAATCCTCATAACAATTCAAATTTCCTGTTGCTCTCATTACTGTTCCTGGCACAAACTAAGATATGGCTTCTTTACATTCAACCAGAGTTATGTAAATGCCAAAACAAATCACTGAGTTTAGATACAGAGGCTGTGATTTCTAATATTTTGACACTAATTGGTCTTCGGACTAATCAAAATGGGGCCTGTGCTCATTTGAAAGTAATGTATTTGTTTTGTTGAGAACAGGGTCAAAACAGTAATGGCCTGGTCGTTAGAACCCTCTTCAGAAAGATTGACCTACACGATTACTTACCAATCAAAATGCTTGTAACCACATCCAATTAACAGATGTCTAGTCAGTTAAGTGGTCATTTCAATCCAATTAAAGGTTAGTATTTCATGTGTCCACAGTATTGGATAATAACGAATTGAAGGGCTCCAATGGGAAAAGCCACACTGTGTGATTTAAAGTGTTGCGTTTAACAGCAGCACTGGCAAAGTGAACCTTTTGTTTGTGTGCCAGGTTAAATAAGATGAATGCCATGATTTAAGGGGCTGTGCCTTTAAACTTAGACAGAATTACCGCTCCAGTTGGGGCTACCGAATGACGATAATTACCTAGCGAAGAAGACCAGAGTCAATCCATTTTACATTAGCTATGCATTACTGTCAATACGGCATCCTCGCTGATACTTGATACTTCAGATTGTCATTTGTGGCCTGCCTCAAATTGCTGTGCCTCGGTGTCATTTCTGAGGCACAGTGACAGACCTAGGCGTACAGGGAGCATAGGACATCTCATGTGGAACTACTCAACTGCACGTCATACCGCTGAGGTTCCTTTGGGTTCTGTTAAAAACAATCACGGAATGCACATCTCTCATTCCTTACTACGTTTTATGTCATGGTGTTCAGTGTGGTGTCACATTTCAATAGGATAGGATGTCTGCAACTCTGGTACACTTTCACAGTGAATGTATCGCATAAGGTGGATTTGTACATCTCTTTATACAGGAGATTTATACAACACACAATACCCCATAATGACAATGCAATTTTATTGACTATTTATTGAAAACAAAATGAAATATCTTGGGCAAATTAGTATTCGTGCCCTTTATTCAGTACTTCATAGAAGTGACTATGGCAGGGATCACAGCTTCAAGTCTTTCTGGGTATGGCTATACCAGCTTTGCACTTCTAAATGTGGTTAGTTTCTCCCATTCTTCCCTGCAGATCCTCTCAAGCTCTCTCAGATTGGATGGGAAGCGTCGGTGAATTGTAATCTTCTGGTCTGCCCAAAGATATTCAGTTGGGTTTGAGCCTGGGCTTTGGGTCAAGGACATTCACCAACTTGTCCTGAAGACCCCCCATCATTGCCTCAGCTGTGTACCTCATTACTGTCCCTGTGTTCTGAGGCCTGGTGTGCTCTTAATCAAGTATCTTCAAGGACCTCTGTATTTTGCACCGTTCATCATCCCTCAAACCTCACCAGTCTCCAAGTCACTGCCTCTGAGAAGCATCCCCATAGCATGATGCTCCCCCCACCATGCTTGACTGTAGGGATGGTATTAGCCTAGTGATGAGGACCTTGTTTTTGCCAAAAGTAGCGATTGGTCTCATCGAATGAAATATTTATCCTCATGCTGTCATGGTCCTTCAGGCAGCATGTCTTGATTTTTACTCAAGTGACTTCTGTCTTGCCTCACTAAAGTACAGACCGGATTGATGGAAGGCTACAGAGATGGTTGTCCTGCTGGCAAGACCTCCCATCTCTGAAAATAAACTTGGAGTTCTGTTTTGGTCAACAAGGACCTGATTTCCTGGTTACTTAATATGGCCGGATGGCTAGGTCTGGGGAGAGTCTTGATTGCTCCAAACGTATTCTATTTCACATTGATGAAGCCCACCGTTTTCCTGGGAACGTTTAATACTATAGCTTTTTCTATGCGACAATTCTTGTAGGTCTACAGAGTTTCTTGGACTTCACGGAGAATGTCAGAGTAACAACCAAGCTATGAAGTGTGGGACATTATATAGACAGGTGTGTGTGTCCCTTGATCATGTCCAATCAATTGAGCTTGCCACAGGTTGACTCCAATCAATTTCTAAGGACATCTAAAAGATCAACGGACTGAGGATGCATCTAAGCTTCATTTGGAGTGTCACTGCAAAGGGTCTGAATACTTCTGCGCATGAGATATTTCAGTTTTTTTTATTCTCATTCAAATCTGTTGTTGCTTGGCCCTTTTGCATTGTTTGCTGTAGATTGATGGCATAATTAAAATGTAATCAATTATAAATTGTCTACAGCACAACAAAATGTAAGGGCCTGAATACTTTCAGAATGCAATGTATGACATTTTAGCCTCCTATATGAGCTACCTGCCTCTGGTTCCCCAAAGCATAGTTCCACACAGATGATAGTTCCACTGTGATAATGGTTCGTACCTGATGGCCGTTCCATGCTGATAGGGGTTCTACCCCATGGTTCCACACTGATGAGGGTTCCACCCTGATGATTTTTCCACCTTTATGGTTTGATGCTCATGACGGTTTAACCTACATGGTTTTACCTTCATTAGAAACACAGGCGTTTCAGATAATGGCTGTTCTGTTATTTTATAATTGCTTCCTTCTCCTATACGTACCTCGTCGTTGCTTAGTAATTCACACGAGCAACTCCACCGGTCTGTACTCTGCACGCTGCCACCAGCTGTTGACAAACATCTTTCAGGCCTACCTGGTCCAACTGGATCGCGTGCATAAGAACAGGGTCATGGGTTGGAACAGTGAAACCTGTGTGCTAGCAGCCTGGTAACATTGCGGGAGACAGGTGACAGCCATCTTGAATGTTTATGACATATCTCTCTTTTCCCCGGCTCTGGTGATGTCATCAGGGGTTCAGGGGTCATTAATGAATAATGTCTGGCTGAGGAAGCTTGAGTTTCAGTGTGAAATAATCCACCTCTTTAAATGATGTCAGAGAGAGAGCGAGAGAGAGGGGGGAAAGGAGAGGACAGTGGGGGAGGAATAGTGAGAGAGTAGAGTGAGAAGAGTGATCGGGCAGAGAAAGAAAGAAAGAGGGAGTGAGGGTGGGGGTGAGAGTTGAGGAGAGAGGGTATGAAAACAGAGGAATGGGTGTGAGACAAAAAAGGATGGGGGGGAGAGAAAGAAGAGAGGAGAGGGGCAAGAGAAAGAGAGGGGGAGAAAGGGCAGAGAGACAAGAGGGGTGAGAGAGGAGAGAGGAGGTGAGAGGAGAGAGGAGGTGAGAGGAGAGAGGAGGTGAGAGGAGAGAGGGGGTGAGAGGAGAGAGGGGGTGAGAGGAGAGAGGGGGTGAGAGGAGAGAGGGGGTGAGAGAGGAGAGACGGGGTGAGAGAGAGCACACTTTCTAAAACAATAAACTAATCAACGTCGGAAACCGAGGAAACAGTTCGGGTTACGGAGCAGCTAAGGGCCAATCGGGCCCCACACACTGACAGACAATGGACCTGGCACCGCTGCTGTTCCCTCCTCTAAATGCTAACTGTGATGTACATTGAGACAGCTACAGGTTTTGATCCCAATGCATGACTTGCACGTAAATCACTGTAGCAATGCTAATGGGAGATTTAGATGGAAACGTGTGCTGCTCATAAAAATGTGAAAGTGGCACTCAGCCTAATAGTCAATGTCATCACTACCAAATAATGTTCCAGTGTGATCTCAAAAGCACCTTTGAGAAAACGTTCACCTGACTCGGAGCATTAAAGTACATTTTACGTTTCCTAAAAAGAATACAAGGTACATTTCAAAATTACCTGTCTAATTAATTCAATCTTCCTTAACATGTAAGGTTCAATATACCTTAACTTGTAGTGAACAGCCAGTGGAACTACCTATAAAGGTATTGCGTTTGAGGAGAAATGCATGCATGCTGTTCAGTGTCTGTAAAAGACTGGCCAGTCCCACCCACCACTAGTTTCATCCAAGGTCAAGGGTCTCACAGTAAATGTTTGTGCTGGGGACTCTTATTGGGTATGAAGACATGAAATCATGTCAGGGGAGCGTGGGTCTGCATATGTTGGTGCAGGCTAACAGTTCTTGGAGTAGAACGTGGGACTGGAAATTGAATTACCAGAAGTCCCTTCGACCACAACAATTAGAGTGGAACACTCGTGGTCTCGCTGAATGGTGAAGTCATTTATATTCATTCAACTTCAACACTCGTGGTGTAACTCATTGTGAATATGAATGTCACTTCTAGTAATTATATTTCTTGGGTTGGAAAGGTCTTCCAAAGCCGGTGAGGTGGGGAGAGCTCTGTAATTCAGATCTCTGGTTCAGATTACGGCTGGGGATTAGATCTGTCTGACTGGCTGCCTGGACTGAACGGTGACTTCCACCGTCACTTCCCACTCGTAATCATATCATTATCATACCACAGGGCAAGAGGGCTCGTTTTTCAGGAGTGTCGTTAATCTCTCCGTTGTTCTGTGTTCTTTGTGTGTAAATGAAGGCATTCAAATTAAACACGGCGTTGTCCAAAACTGCTATCGCTTCGCATTTGAGGCGCACTGTGAACCGTTCCTGCTGAAAACCACTGCTACCGATTACCGAACCGGTAGAAATGTTGTGTTGGTCGTGTGTGTGTGTGTGTGTGTGTGTGTGTGTGTGGGGGCTGGGGGCGGAGACTGTGAGGACATGGAACTGTCATTTCTGAATCTCGGCAGCTTCGGTGAGTTGGCTGCGTTGTGTTCTCTCAGCGGGCCTTCAGACTCCTGGCACACTACTTACAATTCCAGTTGACCGTGCCAACATGGGCTCGCGATGCTGCACAACTATAGATCTGATCATCTGGTGCTCTGACCTCTGAGGGACCCGGGCAAAAATGAAATAATATTGGGGGAAAATGAACAGGGGTTGGGGCCAGGGACTGGCCCTAGGCTGAGAGCCCGGCCTGTGAGTTGGGTAATCCTGCCCTGACCTTACTTAGTCAACTAAATCAACATGTACAGATCCCAACACTTGACTCCGTAGATCTTCCACACTCAGGCAATGCCTGCAACCACACAATCACACACGAGTTGCCGGCGTATTTACACATTCTGTTGGCCGTTTCATATTATGCTCCAGGCTACTCCGCACAACCTCAATCTCCAGTTTTCAAATCCAAACACAACATGCTGGCCAGCCGGCAAGCCAAACCAACCATCCATCTAATCTCGCTTGACAGTTTTAAAATGCCATGGTGGTGTTAAAATTACACACTGTCAATTCAGGAAAAAAAAATAAAAAATTCATTGCAACGAAACAAAACAAAATATAACTAATATTCACGCACAGGAATGTACCACAGAATGGTCTGGTGCTGGAAGTGTGGGACCATCTCAGTGTGTGTTTACTGGAGGTGATATTGGACCAGCCCAGGTTACTACAGAACCACTGTTTAAGAAATGCCAGTCTGTAGTTAATAACGGATGATGACAACCATCGCACCACTGTGTGTGTGTGTGTGTGTGTGTGTGTGTGTGTGTGTGTGTAGCTTTACACACAAACTGGTCTGTCAAGAAATATGTTGGACTTAAATTGCCCAGGGAGCCCGCTTCGAGACTTTGATAAATGAAGCCTGGTTATTTTTAAGCTGCGTGTGTACATGGATATGGTCGTTGCTAAAGCTAACCATGGCGTTTTTCTGGCAGGTCGAGCGTACGTGTCACCACTGAGCAGGAGACGCTTGCTGGTGCGCGATAAAACACGGCGGTCAGAACGCCGCAGACACCTCACGGGCAGAAACGGAATAGGGTTGCGTTTCATTTGTTGATCGAATGGAATAATGTGGGTAGAAGCACTATTGTTTTTTTCACCTGTTCCCTACATTGTGTTGCATACTTGGTGTAGGCAAGTGTGAATTTTGTATGTGTGTTTGAACGGTTTTGGATCACCAAAAACCTGTCTCTATTGGCACCCTATTCCCTTCACAGTAAGGCCTCACATGTAACTGCTATAGAGCACTCGTTTAGACAGCAGCCAATGGCACTCTGGTTAGATGTAAGGACACTATACTGGGAATAGTATGGCTGTTTGGGAATCGTAGCCTTGTATCAATTACCAAAGGGATGAGCATCTAGGGGTTCTAGAGTTTCCCTCGCCAAGCTCACACCCAGCAACACTGTGATGTTTTCCCAAGGCGTTTTCCCAAGGGGTAAGTTAGCAGCCATCTTTGATGGTTAACCTCTGCTGACCCTTGTCCAAAGAGTTGCCCTGGATCCCACAGCAAGCACCTCCTGCTTCTCATTAGTCCCGAGTCATGTGTTAGAGGGGTTTCATCTTGAACATGGCAACCTGGCCCCCGAGGAACTTGGCAACCTGGCCAAAGGAGTACTGAAAGTTGTCGTGTTTTATACTCCAACATGCTGAGAAGAAGGTTCGATCCAACATCTTCAAAGAGAGAAAATGGCCAGGGTTAAGAAACTTTCTGTTTAATCACACCGATGCCATGAACGTGAAGTGATTAAAATATCTTGATTTGAGAATACATTGTGTTGAATGATGGGAGCATCTATGCATTGCCTTTTGGAGATAGAGGATGGATGCACTCAACCATAGTTTATTATACATATTAGCTACAAACGATCCGGTCATTCTTTCACATTAGCAATTTCCCATTTAGCCAGGTGAAGGAGATAGTGACAACCCCTCGAAGGGATCCAACACCAAGTTACATAATACTATTTTATTTGAGCCTCTGTGATGTAGAACACAGTCAAACATTTTAGTTTTACGAAGACAATTTTACATTAGCAGTTTTCCCAAAGTGCTTTTACAGACACCCAAACCTGAACCCCAAAGAACAAGCCACAATAGAGTTGATGCACAGTGGCTAAGAAAAACACCATAGAGTTGTGTCAAAACTTGGGAAGAAACCTAGAGAGGAACCAGAATGAGGGTGGCCAGTCATCTTCTGGCTGTGCCAGGTAAAGATTATAAGGGTACATGACATTTTGGGCCACATCAATGTTTTTGAATGTTCAGATGACAATCAGGTCAATAAATGCATGTGGGCTGTGTCCAGAGCATTCTAACAGAATCCAAGTCTGCTGCATAACCAAGTTGGTTGAGAACAGGGACAATCAGGTGGGCTGAGAACAGGGACAATCAGGTGGGCTGAGAATCGGGACAATCAGGTGGGCTGTGGGCAGTGGCAGGAAAAATCATCAGGCACCGACTTGATTTGCAACACAATCCCCATCACAAACAAATGTAATATAAACAGTTTGGCCTTATGACAGGACAAATCTAGTGTCCAGCACAATAATACAGCGTGGCCCCGGACAGGGCCAACCAGGCAGGAAGTAACCCTACCCACTGGCAAACACAGTGTAGCGCCTCAGTGAAGTAGACCTTGTGGAACCTCAGTGAAGTAGACCTCGTAGAGCCTCAGTGAGGGAGAACCTTATTGAAATAGACCTTGTAGAGCCTCAGTGAAGTAGACCTTGTAGAGCCTCAGTGAGGTAGAACCTCAGTGAAGTAGACCTCGTAGAGACTCCGTGAGGTAGAGCCTCATTGAAGTAGACCTCGTAGAGACTCCGTGAGGTGGAGCCTCAGTGAAGTAGACCTCGTAGAGCCTCCGTGAGGTAGAGCCTCAGTGAAGTAGACCTCGTAGAGACTCAGTGAGGTAGAGCCTCAGTGAAGTAGACCTCGTAGAGACTCCTTGAGGTAGAGCCTCAGTGAAGTAGACCTCGTAGAGACTCCTTGAGGTAGAGCCTCAGTGAAGTAGACCTCGAAGAGACTCCATGAGGTAGAGCCTCAGTGAAGTAGACCTTGTAGAGACTCCGTGAGGTAGAGCCTCAGTGAAGTAGACCTCGTAGAGCCTCAGTGAAGGTCTGTGATATTCTCCTGCTCTGAATGCAAATGGATTAGATTTCTTCTGTAAATAAGAGGGTAGGGATGTCCACTGCAGACTGAATATAGTCAGAATCTGGGTTGTGTTGAGTGTGTGTGACAGGGTACATCTGTCTGACTTGTCAGTGTGGATCATTACTATATAAAGTGTGTGTGTGTGTGTGTGTGTGTGTTCATCACCGCCCCTGTTCTCCCGTATTCATATAGAGTCTTCACCAAAGCCCAGTGGAGTGTATAAACAGTGGCCTCAGGCCTAGCCCCCACTATGACACCACCTGCAACAGAACCTCTGTCCCTCATCCGTGTCTCATCCATCTCCTCTCATCCTAGCGCACTCTTGTGTGTGTAAGCGCGTGCGAAAACGGAGGCTAGAAAATCCTTTCTTTTTCCGCATCAAACCTGTCTCATTCTTACCCGCAACATTGCCTCTGTGATCGATAGTTAAAATAATATAGCAAGAACAGAGCCCATTGTTTAGAGAATGTGTTATTTTTCCTAAGTTTTTCTGATGTAGATAAAAACTATATATATATATATATATATATAATTTTTTTTCAAATGTAGTTCAATTAAAATATACTTATAGCTTAACTTGTGTAGCTTAACTTCATCCACTGTAGCTTAACTTCAACCAATGTGAAGTACGTCGATTTTTAAAGCACGTTTCTCCCGCATTAGATACCCGCCTCCATAATGCAGGTTGTGAATGCATGCGTTTTTATCATCAGAATAAATTGTATTTTACCTGAACTGGATTTATCTAGACTGCAAAATGATCAATGATCAGAAGTGCTTTGAAGTTTACATTTTGTTTTGTGTTAACACGTTAAGCAGAGCGCAATACAACAAGATCAAATTACCAGATTAGGCTACTAGCTTTTACTTATGTAGGTCTACGTGGTATAACATTTTAAAAAGGCCCAGGTTTGCTGTTTGTCTTCATAAAAACGTTTTGAATATAAAACGTATAACATTGCAATAAACACAAAGAAACATTAATACAATGAAAACTAGCAAAAATAAACTTGTATTTTTTGTTTCCTACCTTAGAACTCAGAACTGAAGCAATTGGCTTTGTTAAACTGTTTTGTCAAATTCAAGTAATCCTGTGGTCATTCTTGCAGGATTTGCCATGACTTCTTTTGGCTTTCACTGCATTTTCTGTCTTCAACTTGCCCAGTGTCCTCAAATTACTATCATATTTCTTCTAACCATTTTCTGACCATCTCATAAGATACCTCATGTATTTTCACCTTTATTTGTATATATTCTAATGTTTTTGCGAACAAAACCCTTAAAGTCCAGATAAATTGCTTTACATAAATGTATCGTGTAGCCTAAGACTTTTGCACAATGCTGTATGTTGTAACGAATTAATTAATGGAAAAACCATAAACATCTACCAATATTTAACGGAGAAAAACAAATGTCGCGTCTGATTATACCACGTGACCAAAAACAAAATCTATTACAGAACAATAAACAGCCACAGGACAATTGTTGATTTTATACATATTTACTTAAACAAAATCTAATAAAAATTGTACGATTGACAACATTTTTCAGTTTTCAGATTTTTTTAAACAATACAATTTTTGCACATGTTTATTTATAAACCATTTGGCATTTGGCACCAATGGTACTAATAAAAAGAATAGGCCTACTTCTATTTCTAATAATAATAATAATAATCATCATAATCATATTCATAACCAAATTAATATGTCTACATAAGCTAAACCAAAATTGGAATAGGCCTACATTGACAGGATTCAACTATAACCAAAGTGTTCATAATAAAAAAATGTGCCATTTTATCTAGTTGCAAAATGTCTAATATTAAGCTAGCTACTGAATTATCACGTTCAAGACTCAGGAGCCCGTCACTTTATGAAGCCTTCGGCTGGCGGGCCTCTTCCCTTGACACGTCTTTCAAGCCGAGAATGTTAATAACCAAATTCCGCATCGGGTTGTTCTCTGCGCTCCATGAAAAGTACCATGTTTAAGCCCCATATCGACTGGAGCCATCGCAAAATGTTAGGCTAATTATCCCGTCCAAAAATTTATGCATTTCAATAATTTGGCTACATTTCGATATTGTGACAGCAGCTATCATTGTGAAATTCCGTATTCTCCAACTAAGCCACAGTCAAGATCTCTGACTTCAATTAAACGCCAATTAAAATGTCAAGCAGGTGAAAGGAGCGAGGTTTTATCGAGGTTAGACTAATATCTCATTGGTCATCTTTTAAATACATAACCTGGGTAGGCTAATAACATTAATGTAGACTATTTAAGGCGGCAAGTTCACAGTATTTTCATTTATTTACGTAAACGTATTGAATTATTGCATACAAATGATCAATTATCGTTATTTTATAAATCATTTTATTTTATAATTTGTCTCTAATTTTCTTTTTAATGTAGCCCTATCCTACACGACTTCAGCCATTTGACTTGGGGTCATTGTACTAATGTGGATATTTAACGAAGCAGTTTTTAGTTCTTTGATTCGGATATCTTGGAAATAGAACAAAATGTACAAATTATCATACAGAATAAAAAATCTGTCATGACCGTAGGATACATCTTAACCTAGGCCTACCTCTCAAACTTTTTAATTGTTAATGCATCCATAATATTTAATATAAAACACACACACACACAAAAAAAGACTCAACGACATGTTATTTCTATAAAATGTAAATGTTATGCATATCGGCCAAATGGGTAGGCCAATTAATCGCCCAGTTTAAACTTATTTTCAGATTCCTGGTTTTGGTGGAATTCTATCAATGGAGACGATTTCTATTCACCCAGATTATCCACCTAAATGGGGTGACTTCAATTGGTTCCCCTTGTTCAATAGCGCCATCTAGAAGCTAAATAGTGTACATCACAGAGTTGTCCATGAAAGTTTCTTCAGAAGTTGGTATTGAGTCCCAAACCTTGGCACACATGGAGGGCCGTTGATTGTGCACACATTAAACGATATACAGGTAGCAGAACAGTCTCCTGTACTGGATCCCCTCCTCACTGCGGGGAGGAACGTTTGTAAAGTTAATTTCAATTGCATTTCTAAACCGTTTGCCATTGGGCTGTGAGAACAACTGGACATTTTATTAAAGAGATTAAGAGAGAAATAGTGATCTTGCTGTTTTAAAAAATGTACCGTGGGAGCCATTTTCCTATTGTTCTAAAACATTATGTGATTACTTGTATGGATGTTTAAGTGATTTTCACACAAAATGAATGGAGCCCAAAGGAGTTGGGCTCTATGTACCCTGGGTGTTATTACACGTTTTAGATTGATAACTAGACTGAATACCCATCTAATAACATGGCTAACGTGGGGTCCTGTGTAGCTCAGTTGCCGAATGCCGAAGGTTGCGTGTTCGATTCCCACAAGTAGATATGTGTACACTCACTGTAAGTCACTCTGGATGAGGACTTCAGCTACATGACCGAAATGTCAAATGTAACAGTCTTATGGTCAGCCTGTTGTGTGACTGGCAAGACAAGAGAATGGGTGCTGCTGCACTCATGTCCCTGGTGTATTCTACTGTTCTTATTATTATAATTTTTTATGTTTAATTGCTTTGGTTTGGTTAGGGGTGCCCCCTTGTGGCAGGTGGCCCTAAGCCACCACCTATTTCTCTTATGACTGCACTGGATACTATTAGTCTTTCAAAAGTTTTTTTTTTTTTTTTTGAAAAATGCTGCACTTGCAAGCTATCCACCGTCTGTTTAAATTGGCGGTAACCTGGGCTTTGCCTGGACGCGTGCACCTGCCCCTTATCTCCAGATCCTATCGGCCACTTGTCGATTCTGCCTGTCATCGCCGTGACTGCGGGTGAGAAAGAGCCAGTTATGATGTGGTTGATGAGCGGTCAAACTGCAAGAAACGAGTAACAAAGCCTGGTGACAGCTGACATTAAGCCTAGTTTAGCAGGCAGCAGCTCAGTGTATCACAGAACCACAAAAATGTAGGAAGAAGACCAAATGATTGGTCAAAACAGTCACATTTGACCTCCTGAGGTGTTTCTAGGCTGAATTGGATGTTCAACCTAACTCTGTAACCAGCTGAATACTGAACTATGACGAATCACTAACAAAACAATAATTTGCCAAAATATTTCTTCTTGAGAAATCTTTTTTTTTTTAATTCATCAAACAATATTGATTCATGAATTCACTTGCCATGCAAACTTAAATGTATTCATTAAAGGCTACTTGCTTTGCAATGATGCCCACAAACGTCGTGGTTTGCATATTAGCTTTTCTGTCATTTCTGTGTAATAACCTTAATAAGGTGAAAAACAAGGGTCTTGGTAATGATTGATTTACTAAGCTCTCAGGGGCTGCTGTCCTGTCATTACTTTAACAGGGGGGACAGAATTAAGTGTCACACTTGCCCTCTCTTTCGTTGTCCTTAGTGACCCATGTCCCCATGAACAAAAACTCACCCCAAGTTGGCTGATTTAGGGGATCACAGACGCAGACGGAGCTCTCCGGGACCTCTCACTGCTGACAATAGGACACGGAGAAAACTGTGGCGGAAGGCGGACCAGAAATTCCCCTCACAGCTGCAGGCCTCGTCCGATCCCCGGCCTAAATTCCGACGGCTGACCTGGTGTCTGAGTCCCCGAGGGTGGCCTCCAGACTGACCGAGGAGGCTCAATGGATGCCTGGCATCCCGCATTCATGTTGTGTCGAAGTGATCGAGGAAATGACTTGTCACCTTCAGAGCGATGACTTTGAGTGATCAGGTGCTCCGAGTTTAGTGAGGAAAGCGTGAAACATTTTCGAACAATGGACAGCTGAAATCCTGGCCGTGTTTGGTGTCAATTTCGGCGGTGCCTGTTCAGCGTATTGGAAAGATTGGAGTAGACAAACATTGGTACTTTTCTTGGTTTCGCAATTACAAGTTGGAGGGCTGCCCACTTGTGTTTTCCCCAGTGTCGACTTCCCCCGTTTCCAACATGGCGTGAACACCATACCAGTCCGGGACCAGACATGGGGGGGTCAGTGGGAGGGTGTTTGGGGGGAAATGTAGTCTCCAGACATTTTGGTGACTATTACTACATTTCTGACCTCCCGAAGCTCCAGGAATGTCTAGCCCGTCTCCGGTGTCTCCCACGCTCAGGCCGGTAGTGCGTTGCCACGGTTATCTCAAAAATATGTTCCAACCCAATAACATTCAGCAGGTCCCCCCAGAGCGGTTGGTTGGATAGGAGTATCTAGCTTCCAGAGTTCGCGTGGAGGCCAAAGGTAAAGCACCTCCTTTTCTCTCTGCGGGGATGGATTAACTAAGAAGATTCTGAGACAGGACAGGGTTAGGAGTCTGTTCAGCCCCAGGAGGCTGATGCATGATGGACTCTTGTGTACTAAGTAATCCAAAAATGGGACGTGGGCACTGAGGTTTTTAAAGGCAATGTTCACAGGGATTTCCAATCACGTACCATTTTCGGGATACACTGCGGACATCTGCCCAATCCAGAATTTCCTTTTCAAAGCCCCAGCGGTTCTCGTTAGCTTTTGGATTCAATCCCGGCCCAAGTGTTCGGAGTCCAAAGATTTCTCTCAAGATATCGATGTTATTGCTCACTTCGAACTGATGCTTTTTTTACTTGACCATAATTCCATAATAAAATGTGACGTACAGTACAATCACATTACTCATAAAGCCACAGACAACTGTTGTTGTTGTGTTTTTGTTGTTGATTTAAATGCTTTAGTCAGTTGTTATGAAGACTGTCAGAATGGGTTGTGGGAGGAAGGGAAGGAGGCAGAATCCATGGTGCAGGTTAGGCAGAGTACGCTACTGAAGACAGTTGAGAGACACTTGATCTCATGATATCGGAGCTCTCACTGTTCCACGCATCAGTAGTGGTCTGAAACAGCACGGACAAGCCTCCGTCGCCGTTTCCTCTCACTGTGTCTGGTGTCCACTGGGCTCATCTTTCGGGAAGAAACATTTATTGACACCTGTAGCTTCTTCGTGTGACGTGCCAGTTCATTGTTGTTCTGCTGTGTTGTCCTGTTGTCTGAACATGTCCTGCTGTTTTCCTGCCACCAGGTCGGTCCGTGCCTGCTGCTGTCATGCTGTGTCTTCCTGCTGTAGTTGGGTGTCTCTATGGGATGGGTTATAATGTCTCCTTGTTAGTACTGTGCTGCTGTCATGCTATGTCCTCCTGCTGTAGTTGGGTGTCTCTATGTGATGGGTTATAATGTCTCCTTGTTAGTACTGTGCTGCTGTCATGCTATGTCCTCCTGCTGTAGTTGGGTGTCTCTATGTGATGGGTTATAATGTCTCCTTGTTAGTTCTGTGCTGCTGTCATGCTATGTCCTCCTGGTGTAGTTGGGTGACTCTATGTGATGGGTTATAATGTCTCCTTGTAAGTACTGTGCTGCTGTCATGCTGTGTCCTCCTGCTGTAGTTGGGTGTCTCTATGGGATGGGTTATAATGTCTCCTTGTTAGTACTGTGCTGCTGTCATGCTGTGTCTTCCTGCTGTAGTTGGGTGACTCTATGTGATGGGTTATAATGTCTCCTTGTTAGTACTGTGCTGCTGTCATGCTATGTCCTCCTGGTGTAGTTGGGTGACTCTATGTGATGGGTTATAATGTCTCCTTGTTAGTACTGTGCTGCTGTCATGCTGTGTCCTCCTGCTGTAGTTGGGTGTCTCTATGGGATGGGTTATAATGTCTCCTTGTTAGTACTGTGCTGCTGTCATGCTGTGTCCTCCTGCTGTAGCATGCCTTGTTGCTGCTATTACAAACTGGTTGCCCACGCTACAGGAACAGTAACAAATTACATTATGTAATTTCCATGCTATCCTAATGGTCTCATAAGCCACGGCTTTCAGTTGAGTAGGCCTACTAGCTACAGATGGTGGTATACTCTGGTAATGAACAGTGTATTTCAGTTCACTAAAGTTAACTAGACAAGACTATAGGATTATACAGTATAGTGAATAGTAGCATTCTATTTTAACATGAATTAGGTTTACATGAGATTTCTATGTCCAGACAGTCAGACAGACCGACACGCATGCCATTTTGTCTCAGCATTGTTTGATAGTGATTTCCAACGGACAAATGGGAAATATGGCCAGGATGGAATGCCTTCGTGGTCCGTGTGTGCGTGTCTTTGAGGTTACTTGGGGAGGGTCCACTTCTAAGTGTTTACTGGTGGGTAACCAAGGTGGGCTGGGCCGCAGACATGAAACAGCCTGGTTCAGCTGACCGTGGAAACACAGCACACCTGACGCACAGATCAAAAAGAAGCTGTGTGCGTGTGTTTCAGCAAGCTCATGTGTGTGTTTGTGTGACTTTAAAAGCGATTCACTTGATCCCATGGGTTGGCACACAGGGGGGCAGTGGGGGGTGCTTGGTTGCTTACAGGATCTGACCAGTAACTGGAAAGGTGAATCAAATCCCTGAGGTAAAAAATCTTTGTCCTGTTCTTGAGAAAGACTGTTAGGTACCTAAAAAAAAGCTGCAAAGACCCTTTGCCCTATGTAGGGTTCTCCATAGAACCCTGTGTGTATGGTTCTACCTAGAACATAGAATAATTATATTATCTAAATGTTTTTTCTTGAAGCCTTTATGAAGGATCTTCAAACTACAGTGTTGCCTTTGCAGCTTTTTTTCTTCAAACAAGCAGCATATGTATAGTTCCACCAGTTCAAGCCTATTTAGCACTTATAATTTATAAGAATGCATACTGTATTAACACACTATCCTAAGGCCTTTGAAGGGCCTTATACAACCCAACAGAGTTGTGTAAGGAAACCCCTGGTTCAAACGTGTTTTAAGAGGTTCTTAGTTGTACCATTGCATTATTTCTGTCAAATCAGAAAATATTAATTATGAAGATATGCAAAAACTAGACACAGACTGATTTATTTTTCGTACTCTGAACTAACTTCTAGACTAACTTACTAATATTGCTCAGAATCACACAATGCAAGCTACATTGTTTCTTTTTGTAAAATGTGGAAGCTCCACAATGGATAGAGGTTTCTATTATTACAGAAATAATGGCTCATTCTTTTAGCCATAAGAGTTGCTAATCGCACTGGTATCTCCAGCAAAATATAATTGCATGCCATTGTTTTTAATCAGTAGTTAGGTTTGCTATACACACACAATCGCTCTGCTTGAGACAGATCATAAAAACGTATTAACAACAATTTAAAAAAGATGTCATGGTGTCTTATGAAATTGGCAAACCTTTTCCAAAGACCTCAAAGGTCAAGGCGTAATACCAAAGTCATTTCTCACATAAAGCACTTTTGTCTTCTCTCACAAAAGGTTGAATCCCGGGGCATCCCAGAAGCATGAAGACATTAAATTTGCTCCATGTATTGATTGGTTTGTTATTAGTTGGGGGAGAACATTGAACTCCGGAGGGGGGGGGGGGGTGAAGGGAGACGTTCCTGGTAACGAGGGGTGGAGAGCATTCTGCAATAACGTGCAGATTTTTAACAATAAAATTATATAAGGACGGTTCTCGAGTGGCGCAGCACTCTTGGAATCTGACTCGTAGTGCAGCTGTGTCATTGTGATCCTGGTCGCTACATACCGACCAGGTGTCCATGTTGGAGCCACGGGTGGTTGGATTGGGTGGCCTCGCCACTTCATGAACAAGAATGTCATTGTGTCGGCTTCTATGAAATAAGAAATATTGAGATTCTGAACTGATTGTAATAAAACATGACAATATTAATTAACAAGAGCAGCACTGAATGTTCACTCTTTGCTTTCATGGTTCTCCAATGTCTGTGTGACCAAAACAGAAAGAGTACTCCCTAAATGTCATTTTACTCCAAGTCAAGATCAAATTCTCATTCTGTGGCTGTTTACCCAGAAGGCTGTGACCACATATCTCTGCATTGATCTGCTGGCTTGGCGCAGGATCGATTTGTTTGCATCTGTCCTTTCCTTATTGTTTCAATAATCTCTGTGATAACAATAAGGTGTGAATGAAAGGTGCTGTCTGACTTGTGTGACATTTTTCCACAAATTGATCGTATGACCTGGTGTCGTGCTTGGCAGTAAAAAATGAAGAGATTAAGAGAAATGTACTGTATATATGACTGCTGAAAGTATTTGACGGTTGTTTTCCATCAACTGATGTAGACATTGAGAAAATGGTTTATCAGAGTAAGATGTTTATTCACAAATAGTTCTACCCAGGGGGAAACAACATGATTACAGCAATATACAGTTTTTTTCCAAAATAACTAAAGGTCTTACAAATATATTGTCGTTCACATCATTAATATACATTAAATATCAAAAATTCACCTATCAGGTACAAGAGTTTGGATTTCAAATCAACCATTACCTCAGCAAATTTAGTAAATCTGTCTCTGGGTCAGGAGGACTTGTTTACATTCCTTTGACATGAAGTGGAAACTAAATGATTGCTGAATTAATGAGCTCTATTCTCTGATCCTCTACCATGGTGGGTTACAGGAGATATTGGGGCTACAAATCACCTCCGATTCTGTCACAGAGTTTTCCCAATTAGCACCAGACACATGTTCTTGACAGCTATTCTTATAGGTGAACGTCTCACAAGTTACACATGATTTGTAATAATGTTATATAATAATATACAGTGCTTGACTTTAGGCAAACAGTGTTCCGGTTCCTTTTTTAGGCAAAAGAGATCTGAGATAGGCTACTTTAATTGAACAAGCCTTATTAACACATACATTTTGATTAATATAGTCTAATGTGCGGTTTGTCAGTTACTGCACTTATTTTATCCCAATTTAAGCTCTGACAATGTACCCTATGTTATTAGGAACTGCTTCCTCATGTTTCAATTAGGGATTAAGGGTCATGGTTAGGATACAGGCCATGGTTAGGATAGGGGTTATGGTTAGGATTAGGGTTATGGTTAGGATAGGGGCCATGGTTAGGATTAGGGTTATGGTTAGGTTAGGGCCCATGTTTAAGATAGAGGTTATGGTTAGGATAAGGGCAGTTTGGTTAGAATATGGGTTATGGTTAGGATAAGGGCAATTTGGTTAGAATAGGGGTTATGGTTAGAATAAGGGTAATTTGGTTAGAATAGGGGTTATGGTTAGAATAAGGGTAATTTGGTTAGAATAGGGGTTATGGTTAGAATAGGGGTAATTTGGTTAGAATAGGGGTTATGGTTAGAATAAGGATAATTTGGTTAGAATAGGGGTTATGGTTAGAATAAGGGTAATTTGGTTAGAATAGGGGTTATGGTTAGAATAAGGGTAATTTGGTTAGAATAGGGGTTATGGTTAGAATAAGGGTAATTTGGTTAGAATAGGGGTTATGGTTAGAATAAGGGTAATTTGGTTAGAATAGGGGTTATGGTTAGAATAAGGGTAATTTGGTTAGGGTCTCAGCTCATGGATACTTGAAATGTCACTAATAGTCTGTAGAGCACCAGTCAGCTCAGTCCGGAAGCATCCATTATTTAGTTCCTGCAATGCATCATGGGGAGAAATCAACAGGGGCTTTTCGGAGCAGCCATCTTGCCATGGCTACAGCTTTGGAAGACGGTCACAACCAAGGGGCTGCGGGGAGAGAGGCGGGGAGAGAGGCGGGGAGAGGATGCATGTTGCCGTGGCATCCAAATGCACATGGTTTGCATTTTCCCCAAATCCTGCTTAGACGCTTCTCAGACAGACCCGGGTCGGCACGGAAATCCAGATTTAGATACACAGGGAGATAGACTGGGATCCGAAGCGGGCGGCCCGGAGTCAAACCCAAACTCTTATTAAAGCATTAAGTACATGTTGCCACTGGACCCAGTCAGAGGCTGCTCCAGGGGGAAGTTGTTGCCTTTGAAATGAAAATAGTGCCGGGTGGAACCGAGGAGAACGTGCCATCTGTACAAACAAAGGGTTTAGAACGGTTGTCTTAGGTGGAACCGAAGATGAAGTGGAGATTCAATGTTGTTCTGTGGATGTTAAGTAAATACAATGTAATGGGACGCTGTCATAATGGTATTATATTAGCAAGAGTGCGCTGTAAAAAATAAAGGGCATTTTAACCAGTCGCTTTATTCATGTTTTAATTTGAACTGGGTGGACTTTGAGGATTCAGCTAAACTAACAAGTTTTCTAAACAAATCAGACATGTAGGTGCCTGGACTTTGCTGTAGGGTCTGGATATTCAGTCATCTCAATACAGGTTGGGGCGGGTGGTTAAACATTTTAATTGTTGGATATCCCAACATGAGCTGGATTCCAGTCGGATTTGTAATTGTAACACAATTGTGTCTGTGTGTGTGTGTGTGTGTGTGTGTGTGTGTGTATACATTCAATACACACAATACAACTGATGTGTTTCCTCTTTGACAAATTGTTGACCAAACTGCTATCTCACGGGTCATCTGAGCGTATCCTCCAGACCTTCTGACTAGTGGGGGACCAGTTATGTTTAGATAGCTTGGACGACTCGGATCGGAACCGCTCCCATTCCTGAGATTTTCTCTGAGAATAGTGTTGGCTGCAGTTCTACTGTGGCCAGTTGAGAGAGGTTCCCATAGTTGAATCCCATGAATTGGCCCTTGTCAAGCCCCGTTTGGCACCAGCGCTCTGGGCTGCCATCCAGCTCGGGTCCCCTGACTGAGTCCTCCGTCTCTCCCTGTCTCTCCCTCTCCCTGTCTCTCCCTCCAGTGGCTCCCTATTTGAACGTTGCCCTGTTGACCCTGAGGCTTGCTGAAAACTGCAGCCTAATTGAATTAAGCTTTTGATAGCAATGACAGGCAGAGTAAATATTGTTGTAAACTCCTCCACCTCGGTGTTGCTCCAGCTAGTTTGGTTTTCACATGAGACCAGCAACGTGCCGTGACGCAGCCTCGGCCCAGATCGCACAACAGAACGGGCCGGGGCGCACTTTAGGAGGCCCCTGGCATTACCGTAATTACATTGATAACCATCCCCTTACCGCAGGCACGCGCACGCAAAACGTGCACTGCAGTGCTTGATGAACCAGTCGGTCAGTACTTTCCATTCATCATCATGTATCCGAAGACATCTTTAGGAAACTAATTAAATGTTGTGAAGGAAATGGCTGCTTATTGAACAGTTGCATTGAATCATTCGCTCCTTGAGACCCAACGGAGCCCTTGGCTCACACCGGGGCCATGAGGGTTTTGAAAAAAGGATGTGTCGGAGGGGAAGTTTGTTGTGTTGGATACAGGTGAAGGCTGATCGTCTGACTGGCTCAACCATGCCGCCACACAATGAATGGATGTCAGTAGAAGATTCAACACTCAAGATGAAAATGGAAGTCCCCTAATCCAACAACCATCAAAAGAAGGGTTTAACTTTTAGTGGAAATGTAGTAATTGTGAAATAACAATGAAGTGATAATGTAGTTCCCGTGTAGTAATTCAAATTCAAATGTGGTGTCCTTGCAAACTAGATAAAAAATTATAATAATGCTTGATTTGTGTTGTTGAATATACTGGGGCAGGGTTGGGGTCACTTACATATATTTTCCTGTCGATTCAGAGAGTGCACTGAAATTCCCAGGGCATAGAAATGGAATTCAATACAAGGAGAAAAAGAACCTTAACAGATCCCTGTAAATTTGAAACTACAGAAAAAGTTACACATTACTTAAAGGGGCAGTTCACTTAAAGGGGTAGTTTGAATTTACAACGTCAGTTTGTGTGTAACCCCTCACTAAATATATTGGCTGATTTAATGATTTTTGGGCGGAGGCGTTAAGAAAATGTGAATGTTTGGAGTGCACCTGTAGCCAGAGTTAAATTCCAATAAATTCAGAAAGTATTCAAAACACTAGGCCAGTTTCAGTTTTTGCCAAACCCTAAACAAAACACTAAACAATGTGTCGAGATGAAAACCTTCACAGAGACCCAAGAATACATTAGAGAGCATCGTAAAATAGAAACCGTTCAGGGCAGATTTTGGTTCTTAACTTGTGACTCCTCCTATTTTTCATGTTCCTCCCCTTGGTTTACGGCCCCCTTTCTCTACCTAGAGTAGGGATTATGTTTATTGCAAAGGGGAAATGAAAGGAGATGTTATTCCATGTGAACACAGGTAAAATGGCTCCCAAGCTGCAGCATACTGGAGGAAATGTAGAATTTGTCAGAGCAAGCTGTGTATGATCTTCTAAAACAGACGTTGAGGTAGAGCAACCCAAGTGTTTCACCTAAACCAAGTATTCTGAGCAAAACCGGCCCCTACTCCTGGCCCTGGTGGAGAAACCACTGGGATCCAGCTTGGATAAATGTCACAATTTGAAATTGGTACTTGATCTTTGTTGTAGCGCGGAAACCCTCTTTATTGGGATATTTATTCACTACAACTGTGATGCTGTTGTTTCACTTGGGTATCTAAAGATTTACTGACTGTTATTCACTCTGGGTAAGAGCATCTGCTTAAATCACTGAAACTACAATGTAAAGTTAACCTATACGGTTAGGGGATCAATGTAAAGTTAACCTATACACTTTAGGGGGTCAATGTAAAGTTAACCTATACACTTTAGGGGGTCAATGTAAAGTTAACTTATACAGTTTAGGGGGTCAGTGTAAAGTTAACCTATACAGTTTAGGGGGTCAGTGTAAAGTTAACCTATAGAGTTTAGGGGGTCAGTGTAAAGTTAACCCATATGGCTAGAGGGTCAATGTAAAGTTAACCTATATGGCTAGAGGGTCAATGTAAAGTTAACCTATATGACTAGGAGGTCAATGTAAAGTTAACCTATATGGCTAGAGGGTCAATGTAAAGTTAACCTTTACGGTTAGGGGGTCAGGGTTAGGGGCTAGGGGTAAACCTTCCAGTTCTCCACCGGCACTATTCTAGCTCTGACCCTTGATTGACCCTCCCACTGAACACGTCCACAACATACCTAAAGAGTGGGCTTATCAACAGAATCATGATCCTTTGTTCACTGTCTCTCCCGAGACGCTAAGTTGTGGCGTCTCCCAACTATGTTTTCCCCGGCCTGGGTTCCCAATTCCCCGGGGTCCTGTGCCGTAATGAAAGATGCTCCTCTTAACACCCCCCTCACCCTCCTTATCCAGCCCTAAACCCACCAGCCACTGTGCAGGAGGTTGGAGCTACAAGCCTCAGATTCTTCTTCTTTGGTGCCAGGATAACGGACACAAACCGTGGGGTCAACCAGAGGGAGCAGGAATTTAGATGAAAGATGTTCTCTTAGGAAAACAGGTGGGGATTCTTAGGGCTTTAATCAAAAGATGATTGCTTTTGTTTGCCTGTTATTTCGGAGTCGTCCATCTAAGACGTACCTGGCAGAATTCTTCACCAAAATGAAATACTTGCCTTGTACATACTCAGACTGACCCATTGTCCTGAAACCCACACAGAAGCTTTGATCGTTCAGAGTCAGTCAAACGGACTCTATCATTTGTCAAACTGTCTGAGATTACATAGGAAGGTGGCCTATTGATTGGTTGTCCTTTCACTCAAACAATTTCAAAGAGAAGAAATGTGGCTGTGTATGTTAAGTTGTGTGTTTGAAGAGGATCCATTTCCCTAATGATAAAATGTTGGTGCTTTCGTGCTTGCGTGTGTGTGTGTGTGCGTGCGTGTCTAGGCCACGAACAGTTCAATGATCCTCAGCCTTTATCATCTCTGCAGCAGAACAGCAGTGTGCTCCTGAGAACCCTTGGGCCCAGTTTTGCTAAAGTTATCTATCCAGACCACGGTTTCTCGGATAGATTAATCTTTTAAATTGTGAAAGTTCTGTTCAACTTCTGGAACACGGAGGCAGAACACAAGTTAACAGTTACAGACAGTAGAAATACTGTAGCTTTTATTTTAAATCATGTAGACTACATTAGCCTTTTTCTGGTATTCAGTGCTGGTCTGTGATCAGTTAAGCTTTTTATATTAGAGCCTGACATTCATGATTTTGTTCTTGGTCTGTAACACTGTGGCCCATCACTCTAAATTGGAACAGGATTTAATGTAGTTTACAGTAATAAAGCAATGAAAATTATATGTAAAATACATTAAATAAAACATTATTACTGTATTATGTTTTACAAATAACTATCAAATCTAATGAGGCATTCCAAAACGGAGTAAGGCATTGTTGGCAGAATAGATTGATGTACATCAAAAAATTATTAATATAGTTTGCTTGGTTCTTAAATAGGTATCAGGTTACAAATCAGAGACATTGCTTGCTGCCAGCGTCTATCAGGAATTATACACGATTTTGTTATAAAGTAGTTACCTACACAGTTGACCACTTTTCTATCTAGCTCCTTTACTCTGAACTTACTAAATATCATTCACTTAGCATCTCTCTTGTGAATTGGCTTTGATAAAATGTGCTCAGTGGTCAGACAGGCAAGTTCCTAATGCTGTATTTGCATTGCGACGATGTTCATTGACAGCGAAATTTGACAGCGAGATTAAACAGTTGTGGGGCTCTACCTGCTTTTCCCTCATAAATTTTAGCGAATCGCTCTGGCTGGTTGATGTTGTCACACGCTGTAGGTTGGTTGTCACACGCTGATGTTGTCACACGCTGATGTTGTCACACGCTGATGTTGTCACACGCTGTAGGTTGGTTGTCACACGCTGATGTTGTCACACGCTGTAGGTTGGTTGTCACACGCTGATGTTGTCACACGCTGTAGGTTGGTTGTCACACGCTGATGTTGTCACACGCTGTAGGTTGGTTGTCACACGCTGATGTTGTCACACGCTGTAGGTTGGTTGTCACACGCTGATGTTGTCACACGCTGTAGGTTGGTTGTCACACGCTGATGTTGTCACACGCTGTAGGTTGGTTGTCACACGCTGTAGGTTGGTGTACACAGCTGAGGTGGAAAGCCTGCCTGTTCATTCTGTGGTTGTACTGTAGTTGCAAGACTCCTTTGGCGCTTGTATATTGTCAGTAAAACATTCAGGGGAATTTTCGTGGCTTTATCAAAAACATTTTAGCTAATCATGTACGTTTGTGGTTTTGCTACTGCCTGTAAACATCGACACCGAGGGTAGACTGAGATGTTGCAGATGGCATATGTGCATATTGCCCTACAGTAGCTCTGACTGGCTTTGGGCCGCAGGTAAGACTGACCCATTTATATTGACGTGCTCTAACTCTGCCTTGAACAAAATCTCAGACCTACAGTATCTTACAAAGTTATATTTGTTATGGTTGGTGTCATTGAAAAGGGTTGCGATACTGTGTTGATTCGATCAGTGAAGTTTGTCTCCTCTATAGTGACGCTGCAGTTTAGACGGTAATTGGTCCATTTGTAACGCCTCTCCGTGAAAGGTACTTAACTTAAGCTGCTATCAGATAAATGCACCTGCTGAACCTGTCTTACCTATCAGTTTAGGTATCATGCTGTATTTAGTACATGTTGATATTTATTGTCTTTTATATCATGTTTATGTGTGTTTATTGTAACGGGCACAGACACGTGTAGCCGAAAAAAGTGTTCTGGGCCCTGGGGGGCGTTTTATTTACAGAAATAGTGGGAGGCTCTTTTGCGTCTTTTTGCTCTTCTGCCCAGAGCTGCATTTACGGGGGCCCATTTATCATACCCCTGATTGGGGGCAGGTTTGCCTCTTCAGTTGGTGGCAGCCATGCTGCATTAAAGGGTAACAGCTGGGCTTGGTTCAGGGCCCCGTTTTGCAGCAGTGGGCCAAGTGGTTGTCCCTGGGGCTTAGGCGCTCATGCCGAAGGGAGCACGTTCAAGCCACATTATACACTTTTTTTACACAATTTTGGTAGTTCTGTTGTATCGTCCTCATGTAATGGAATTCCTTTGGCTATGGTGTAATTGAAAATGGGTATTAGTTCCCAACTGACTTGCCTGTTTTTTTTTAATAGTTTAACTTTTACTAACACATCCGATCTGGCAAAATTCAGATTGATAGCTGTTTGAAAAACTGGGCCCTGATGCCTGCATGGCTTCCTCAACCTCGCTACTCCCTGCCAGAAGTGCCCAGAGTCACTCTGAGCTCCTGGATCAAGAAAAGCTTCCCCGGATCCCAGCAGATGTTCTGGCCGCTTCTGAACTCCCTCCAGCCGTCCAAGCTCTGAGCTTTCCTCTGAGGATCTACGCTGGGAGGACGAAGGTTCAGACATCTCCCATTCTTCCTCCTCATGCTCATCTTCTCCGGCTCCAATCTTTAGTCTTGACACATCTTTGTGGTCGGGTAAATGTCCCTGCAGCAAAGAGGGAACTCTTCAGGTTGTGTGAGAGACAGCTGAAGTCAGTTAGGGCTGTGTGGACTAACTTGCCCATCTGTAAACCACCAGGCTTTCATGTGTTTGGTGAAGGGCCCTTTGCCAGCCATCTTTGTGGCAGGCAGTAGCGTGCTTTAGACTCATGTGCAACAGTAGACAATGCCCTTTGTGAAACCCTTAGATCGCCTCAAGAAACTGACGTTTCTATTTGCCTAATCTGTGTGACCTCTTGTCTTCCGCACAAAAAAAACACTTCAATGCTGACTTGTCGCTATGGCTGAAATCGTGACAACGTATTTATACTCTTGCCCCTATTGATTACAAGGTGTTATTCTGAAATATAAGTAAAATTCGGTTTTAAAAATTATAAAGTAAATGTGGTTAGTGGGACGTGCAATTTGATCAAGTTTAATATTTGAGAAGAAAATACTGAATATCAGTAAGAGCCTGCAAATTGAGATAAAAAGGGTGAGTGAGGTATCAAGAGAAACAGTAGAGAAGTGCCTCACAAACTTAACGAGCTCATCCACCTGTGAGGTGGATGAAGGGTGGGGTCCATGGTGGCGCTCGTAAATCTGCCGATGAAACCATCACAAAACAGCCACTTTTCGGTCGTCTTCGTCTCGTCTGACTGTGGTTCCCAAAATGGGTCTGGTCACTCAAAGCCCCCCTCATTTTGGATGAATGCCTGAACATGGTGACCTTTGGCCTCAATTCCTTCAGCACCTACCCTGGCCCGGAGCAGTGTTGCGGAACGGCTGCGTCTCTCCTCGGGTCAGGTGGATGCTAGGGCTGTTGTACGAGACTTGGGGTCCCATGAATCGCGCCTTTGTTCAACTGGCCTCGGTAGAGAGGACAAGAAATGCGGTTAATAGCTCGGGAAGTGGGCCTAATCTCTGGCCGCCATTACTGCTAAGCAATATTTGCAGGGATGACAGACTTATCGATGACAAAGGCACAGGTGGAGAAACCTCAGGTCTCAGACTGGGTTTTGATCTCCCTTCAGCTGGGCAGGGCATAGCAGAAGGGGGCCAAGCACTGGGCCCTGAGGTATCCCTCTCTCTTCATGGTGTGCCAGATGTCAGTCAAGCCCTCTCAAGTCTTGGCCATTACCCCTGCAATTGGGTTTAATCTGGCAAGAAAACGTGATGATATCTCTGGAAAAGCTGGAGATTTAGTCATTACTGAAGTGGGAGATTTAGTAATCATTCATCTGCTCATTTTATTCTTTTTTGTTTTTATAAAAAAAGAAAAAAAAGAATGCAGTGCAGTGTATGTTTATCTAAAATCAAGAACATTCTGACCTTGACTTTGCCTTTATCTTAATGTCTAGATGCACCTGTTACTTCTGTATATAAACAAAATGTAAAGAAAATGCTTAATGATGTTATCATTTATGGATCATTCATAATATACTGCAAATAATCCAAAACTTGGCATTAATAGATGATCATTGGCTCTAACAGAAGTTATAAGAAGAAAATAACAAAAGTGAACTACAGCGTATAGATTTAGGACTGGGAGTAATAGGACGATTTCCACCTAATCCATCTGCATTGTTCTAAAGTGTCACTGCAAGACAACTTGTTGTTCCT
The DNA here is from genome assembly GCF_011004845.1 of Esox lucius. NCBI lineage: Eukaryota > Metazoa > Chordata > Actinopteri > Esociformes > Esocidae > Esox > Esox lucius. Next base: position 22,221,213 of record NC_047591.1, read on the forward strand.
TACTGAACCATTTGTGTCTGTTTGAACCAACAGTGAATAATTGTGGGCTGATGAAAACCTGCACATATTTCCAGTGTTTGCCTTGATGACGTCCCTTGACCACATATCTCATGGTTTATCTAAAAGAATAGATACTCAGGCGGACTTTGTCTGTTTGGCACCAAGGTTGAGTTGCCAAATCCTGGACTGCAGCAGTGAAGCCACAATAATCCGTTCCCAAGTTTTTATTTTTTTAATGGAATTATGAAATTATGGGGTAAAACCCAAGGCTTTTTTTGATTGGATAAACCTCTGTGTCAGGTGGCAAGAAGCCACATACCACTGGTCCTTGGATTCTTTTAGTCCGTGGCAAGAAAAGGAAAGGTAAACAAGGAAAATCTATGGGCTGAGTAAAATCAATAGATACCAGAAAGTAAAATATCTATGGAAAATTTAAATAAAAGTCACAATAAAATCCAATAGATCTCTATTTTATGCAATACTCTGCATTAACCGTGACAAAATATTTACTGTGCATTATACCATATAATATGCAGTTAGGTCTGGAAATAATTGGACACTGACAGTGTCCAACTGCCTGTTTATCAAAATATATTCAAGTTACAGTTAAATAATGAATATTGGTTTAAAGTGCAGTCTCTCAGCTTTAATTTGAGGAGATAAAATCCAAATTGGAGGAAGGGTTTAGGAATTACAGCTCTTGATTGTTAGCCCTCTTTTTCAAGGGACCAAATATAATTGGACAGTTACTCAAAAACGGTTTCACGGACAGGTGTGGGCTATTCCTTCGTTATTTCTTCATCCATTAAACAGGTAAAAGTCTGGAGTTGATTCCAGGTGTGGCATTCGCATTTAGAAGCTGTTGCTGTGAGCCCACAACATGCGGTCAAAGGAGCTCTCAATGCAAGTGAAACAGGCCATCCTTAGGCTACTCAGAATATCCATCAGAGAGATAAAACACATTGGTGAGCTCTGCAACACAAAAAGGCCTGGACGTCCATGGAAAACAACAGTGGTGGGTCATAGGATATAGTATATTATAGTATATTATTGGTCATATTTTAGTGCTTTAAATATTTTGTCATGTGTCTGAACAACTGTCCAGTTCATTTACTTTAGCAAGCTGAATTTTGTAAAAATACTTTCTGTTCTTGTTTTTGGAGGTAAAGCTCCTGTGAATAATAATGTCTAGCATATTTTGTAATTGATTATTTTTAAATAAAGGTTTTGGTAATTTAGTGTCCAGTGGGACATCATGTTAGTTAAACCAAATTAAGTACCATATCACAGTTATAGTAAAAATATTAAATAAAATAAAAATCAGTACAATTCCTGTTCCTTAGTTGCTGATATTAAGGGGATATTTTGAATTATTTTGTTCTTTTTCCTTTGGATAAGTTTTACTTTAGTTTAACTCAAACAACCAGGAGCAGACATGGAATCAACCCAGAAATGTGCTTTTTGCTAGTGCACAGTGTGAAGAAAACTAAAACTGTAAACTGTACCTTTGTTGGATTACCATTTCATGTTTAGTATTACAGATTGTGGTGGGCCTGAGACTGGAGTGGCGTGAGCAGTACCCGGGCCACCGCACGCAAGGCTGAGACTAATGTTGTGACGAAGCGTAGCCACGCCACGCATCATTGGCTCCCTGTGTGCCGCGGACGCTTCAGCCTCACCCGCTCAGAACCACGGCTGACAGGTCCAGAATGGGCATCCGATCTGAACACACAGAGTTGCGTTCAATCGGTTTCCTCTTTGTTTAATTTATCAAGAGCCTTTTGTGCTTCGTGACGGGCCCAGATTTGCTGTGTGTGATTAACAGTTGCCTCTCTGCCCGTCGGTTACAGTGTACCATAAACTACATTTGCTCATACTGAGCCAGCTGAGTGATGGAACTAGCACAGTCATGCTGAGGTCTAGGCCTCCTCTGATCGTGTGTTGTAGCGCTCAAACCACACCACTACGTCAACTCTACGTCAACTCTACTTTAACGCTACGTCAACTCTACGTCAACTCTACGTCAACTCCAATGAGCATCCATCTCCTTAAGTGGCTATTACAATAAAAACCTCCTAACACACTGGAATAAAAAACGGGCTACATAATTCCACCTACCATCAGTTTGAACTAAGTATAAGTATTAATAAATGAATTACAAATGTCACTTTGTGTTACGGAGACGTGATGTGGTGTGGATCAGGCTTAGCAGAGAAGGCAAATTGTTTCAATATACAAACCTTTTTTCTTGTGTTTGGAGCCTAAGCAAATTACCCCCCCACCAACCCCCCCCCCCACATCCGCCACACACACACACACACTTCCCTTGTAATATACCCGTATACTTCCTATTCAGCCCATCTCCTTTTGCCCAATGAATCCAATTTTGTGTGTCTAATAATTAAATCAGATATATTGCTTTTGCAAGTTTGACGGAATTATCTTCCAGCCCTATCAGTTCTTCTCTAGATAGCAGAGGCAATATAAAGCTAGGCCCATACAGTGCCCAGAGCCGTCTCATAAAGACCCATGTATATTTCATCAGCTTCTGCAAGAAGGCAAAACCAAACATCCGACGGGGCTGTTCAAACACAGCCGGTGTTCGCTTAACCCCTAACTGGGCTGCCCTCCTGAATGGACAAATTGAAGCATCGTATTTGCTTGAATGTGAAGTCTTTTTGACACTACTCTTTTCTATACTTGTTCGACAGCCACACGAGTCTACCTGCTGACAGCTGAAACACTCCATTTCTATTAACTATGACACCCAAATGACAGATCTGCAGTAAACCATCTGTTGTCACTGATTACTAGCACTCCCATGGATAACATTCATTTTAAATTCATGTTCTAATAATTTTTGTTGTCATTTTTCTGACCTAGTAGATATTCAGTTGCGTTTAGGTGTTTCCTGCTTTAAGATACATACATCAAAATATACACTCACCTAAAGGATTATTAGGAACACCTGTTCAATTTCTCATTAATGCAATTATCTAAACAACCAATCACATGGCAGTTGCTTCAATGCATTTAGGGGTGTGGTCCTGGTCAAGACAATCTCCTGAACTCCAAACTGAATGTCAGAATGGGAAAGAAAGGTGATTTAAGCAATTTTGAGCGTGGCATGGTTGTTGGTGCCAGACGGGCCGGTCTGAGTATTTCACAATCTGCTCAGTTACGGGCATTTTCACGCACAACCATTTCAAGGGTTTACAAAGAATGGTGTGAAAAGGGAAAAACATCCAGTATGCGGGAGTCCTGTGGGCGAAAATGCCTTGTTGATGCTAGAGGTCAGAGGAGAATGGGCCGACTGATTCAAGTTGATAGAAGAGCAACTTTGACTGAAATAACCACTCGTTACAACCGAGGTATGCAGCAAAGTATTTGTGAAGCCACAACACGCACAACCTTGAGGCGGATGGGCTACAACAGCAGAAGACCCCACCGGGTACCACTCATCTCCACTACAAATAGGAAAAAGAGGCTACAATTTGCACGAGCTCACCCAAATTGGACAGTTGAAGACTGGAAGAATGTTGCCTGGTCTGATGAGTCTCGATTTCTGTTGAGACATTCAGATGGTAGAGTCAGAATTTGGCGTAAACAGAATGAGAACATGGATCCATCATGACTTGTTACCACTGTGCAGGCTGGTGGCGGTGGTGTAATGGTGTGGGGGATGTTTTCTTGGCACACATTAGGCCCCTTAGTGCCAATTGGGCATCGTTTAAATGCCATGCCACGGCCTACCTGAGCATTGTTTCTGACCATGTCCATCCCTTTATGACCACCATGTACCCATCCTCTGATGGCTACTTCCTAAGTATCGTTGGGTGGTAAACTCATAGTTCAACTAAAATATAGGCTGGAAGTTTTTTGTTATATATTCTATGTCAAAGAAAGCTACTATTATCATACATTGCCAACTGTGTTAGAATAATAATAATAATAATGATGCATTATATTTATATAGTGCTTTTCAAGGACCCAAAGACGCTTTCCAAAATGAACATGGAACAGAAACAAACAAACAAAAAAAAAATGTATTGAGAGAATGAGATTGGGCATGGCTAGGGGTAGGTGATTTTGAACAGATGAGTCTTGAGGCGTTGCTGGAAGATGGGGATCGTCTCAGAGTCACGGATGGTTTTGGGGAGAGAGTTCCAGAGCCTAGGAGCAACCCTTGAGAATGCCCTGTTACCAAAGCCTTGGAGCTTGGACTTGGGGATTATGAAGTAGCCCGCAGTACCGGAACTGATTGATATGTGGCCTGATATGGAAGAAGAAGGTCGGAGAGGTAGGCAGGGGCGGTATTGTTTAGGGAGGATCTTGTAGTCAATGCGTTGGGAGATTGGAAGCCAGTGTAACTCACAGAGGATAGGGGTGACATGCTGCCGGGACTTGGTGTGAGTCAGTAGTCTGGCTGCAGAGTTTTGAACCATTTGGAGCTTATGGAGGGATGTAGATTTGATGCTGGTGAGTAGGGAGTTGGAGTAGACAAGACGGGAGGTTATGAATGCATGTATTAGGGTTTCAGCAGCAGGACGGGAGAGGGAAGTTCTGAGTTTGGCAATGTTGCAGAGGTGGAAGAATGAAGATTTTACAGTCTGTTTAATGTGCTGAACAAAGGAGACTGTAGTCCAGAATGACACCAAGGTTACATGCGTGGGGGGATGAAGAAACAACGGTGTCATCGATGCTGAGAGTGAAAGTGGCAGTTTTGGTGAGGGTGGATTTGGTTCCAATGAGTAAGAGTTCTGTTTTGTCACTGTTTAGTTTGAGGAGGTTTTCCTTCATCCATGCTTTTATTGCAGTCAGGCAGGATTCAATATGGGTCAGATGTGGCTTGGTGAGAGACTTGGTGGCTAGATATATTTGTGTATCATCAGCATAGCAATGGAAATTAATGTTGAAGTGACAGAGGATTTGACCAAGGGGAAGGATGTAGATGGTGAAGAGTAGAGGACCAAGTACTGGGCCCTGGGAGACACCTTGAGTAACTGTTGACTTAACTGTGTTGACTTAACTTGTAATTGATTAAATATGTTTTGTCATCAATCTACCTATTATGCCCAATAATGACCAAGCAAAAAAATTTTTTTTAAATTGATGATAATTTACTTTTAAAACAATGACATCTTATACACATAGGTATTCGAGCCCTTTGCAATGTCACTCCATGCATCCTTTGTCCTTTGATCCTCCTTGATGTGTCTAGAAGTTGGAGTCCACCTTGTGGCAAATTAAATTGAGTGGACATGATTTAGAAAGGAACACACCTGTCTCTTTAAGGTCCCACACTTCACAGTGCATATCAGAGCAAAAACCAAGCCTTGAAGTCCAAGGAACTCTCTAGACCTCTGGCACTGCTCGTTATCTGGTTAATACCATCTTTACATTGAAGCATGGTGGTGGCAGCATCATGCTATGGGGATGCTTATCAGCGGCAGGGACAGGAAGACTGAAGGAAAATACAAAGAAGTTCTTGGTTCAGAGCTCAAGCTGGTGCAAAGATTCATCCTTCAACAAGACATTGACCTGAAGCACTCCGCAAGACCGTGCAAGAGTGGCCTCAGGAAAAGTCTGTAAATACCCTTGAATGGGCCAGCTAAAGCCCAGACTTGAAGCCCATTGAACATGAGTGGGGAGACCTGAAGATTGCAGTTCACTGACTTTTCCCATCCAATCTGAAAGAGCTGGAGAGCATCTACAGGGATGAATGGAAGAAACTGCCCAAATCCAGGTGTGCTGGTAAAAGCATACCCAAGAAGAGTCAAAGCTGTGATCTCTGGCAAAGGCACTTCTACAAAGTATGGAATAAAGAGTATGAATACTTATGTACATGAGAGATTTTTTTATTTTCAATAAATTACCACAAATTAAAAACTGTTTTCCATTTATCATTATAGGGTATTGTGTGTAGACTGACACAATTATAAATGTTATCAGTGCTTGACTTGGGCCGGGCCGGAACGTCATTCCGGTACTTCTAATTTTAGGCAAACAACATTCTGGTTTCTTTTTTAGGCAAAAGAGCAAGCCTTAATGGATCAAGCCTTATTAACACATACATTTTGATTAACATAGTCTAATGTGCAATTTGTCAGTTCTTGCACTTATTTTAGCCCAAATCGAGCGCTGAATGTAATCAATTATGTGAGAAATGTGAAGGGATCTACTTTTTGTGGGGAATACTTTCCAAATGCACTGTAGATAAGACCAGATCATCTGTCCTATATGATACTGGTCTGGTATTAGTAGAAAAAAGGAGCTTCTGTGGTTTCGCTCACTCTTCCTCACTAATATCCAAAAGCAGAAATGCAGCTTCGGCTCCTTAAGAACCTGTGGCTGTAATACAAATTGCAAAGTCACTGTCTGCATCCCAAAATGACACCCTGTTCCCTACATACTGCCCTGCTGTTCAACAGAGCCTTTTAGCCTTGGTCAAATGTAGTGCACTGTATAGGAAATAAGGTGCCATTTGGCACTAGGAGTATGACTCCATTCCCACCTGGAGGAGCTCAGGCCTCTGATCCTTGCACCTGCCCTGAGTAGGACAGGCCCACAGCGCAGGGCCAAAGAATGTCTGGTCAAGCGAGCAGCGCAGGCCAACAAAGGCCCACTTCAGCACAGATTACAACTTCAACAGGGGGCCCTTTGATCGGGCTACTTTGAAAACATCATCGATATCAAGATCGTCCCTCGAGGTCAAAAAAGCCATTTCAGACTACACTGTTTTGTTGGTTGTGTGTGTGTGCAGTGTCAAGGAGTTAGGATAATTTCAGGGAATTGTCTGGAGCTTATTCCAGTGTGTCTTTTTTTTTCTTTGTCTATTCATACAATATGGAATCAGCCACACAACACAGTAGAAGTATATTATATGAAAGTACTTTGAATGCAGTGAACATAAAGTCAACCATAGTATAGACACTGTCCGTAAAGACAATGGTTATAAATTCACAGAATAAACAAGTATCACACCTTACAGTTTACACAGAAGTTTCAGACCACCAATTGTTCAAACCATATTTCAATGCATGATGTTAATTGCCCGCAGTCAGAAAAACAAAGTTTGGTTTTGTGACTCTTCACTGATCAAAAGATGTGTGAACTACCATTCGAGTTCAATGGTTAGGCCAGCCCCGGGCATGATCTCAAACCTATTAAGCCGTTGGTTTTGAGCACTATCTCGGGTTAGCCTGTAGCACCACCTACTGTTGCTCAAACCTAACTTCATAAAATATAATAAAAAGAAGGAATTCAGATGGTTGGGACGACATGCCTCGTAAAAAAAGGGGGTTATGTTCTTTCGGTCAGTTGTGCGCAGCTATCAGTCTGGCGAACGTTCCCATTAATGCCACCCGTTGTGATAGCGAATGGGCGCTATGACAACTTATCAACCGAAAGTATACGATTGCAGCCGATTAAAGCCGAGTAAGTGCATTTGAACCTACAGCAACAACTTCTGCCTTTTCTTGGAAATGCTAGACTGGAAATAACTCCAGCTATTAATGTTTTAATTGTATTAATATGCTGATAAGTAAATCATTACATAACAGCCTAAGCATTTTATAAAAACCACAATTGTGATTTCGTACGCTCAATTCTGTAATGGTATTCACCAACCTAAATTTTCCCATGGACTGCATACTAATGCACACGGGTTTGTTTGCAAATAAAATACAGTATATTTTTTTACGATATATAGACAAAAGGTGTTTTCCACGATATTTGTTTTTTTTTTTAAATCTTAGATCGGCCCATTCTACGTAGGCGACCTTCACCAAACTGAATATGCTATTTAATATACATTGATTTATAGAATGACGTTAACTGAAATATAAATTGAAAACCTATTATTTACTATTTCACAATTTCGATGTAAAATTATGTTTTAATGAACGTTACCACTTTCAGCCCTCGCCTCTGTCTAGCTATTATAAATGAACTTACCCAGGTGGGGGCGGGCCGGAGGGCGGGTTTGTTTACATTGCTCATCACGCGCCATGCGATTCTTGGTTACGTGATGACGTATGTTGAAAGATATCCGATGGAACCTTGAACTCGGAAGAGAAGCGGTTGTTGTATTCTAAATTAAGAGATAAAAATGAAATCAAAGGTGAGAAAACGTTATTTTGTATCCATGTATGATACCTAGAGTTTGACGTACAGCAACCCATTCTTGAAAACCTAGGAAAACATGATACTCGTTAGGATTTTATGTATTCAGGACATGCTACTTGGTTAGCGCGTCCAAGCTAGCCAGCTTCTGCTACACAATTTTTTTTTCCGGCATCGTGTGAATCACACGGGAAATGGAAATGTGACACTTGCACGCAGTGGTCTGCTTACACATATGCACTTAATGATTTGAATATGTTGAAATCAAAAACTATATGGCTTGCATACGTTTTCCTTAATTTAATATTCAATTGTATTCGGTTGATGACAGCTTCTGTCGTTGGGTATCATTGAGAACACCCCACTTATGTAAATGATAATGGCCATCTTAAGCAAGTTCTAGCTACTCCATGTGATGTCCTTTGGTTCAATATGATTTAAAATAATTTGCCATATTAACTGGCTTAGATTGCAAACAAATATCCCATGTATTGTTTTTATCACACATTCAAGCTGAATGGGAGAAATAGTGGATTATTGAGAGATCTTTGACAAATCACAAACTACTCTCTGGTTACAAGAGGAATGCAATACAAAGTCCTGTGTCCAGCAGTACCTGTTTTAGATCTAGAAGAATGCCAGTTTATATACAACTAAAGTACAGTAGCTATTCTATGTAATCTGTTGTAGGGAAAGGTTCCATAGCCTGACAGAAAAGTTAAGTACATCAAAACTTCTTTGGTTAAAGCAAGTTATATTCAGGGGTTGAATTATTTCTGCCTGTGGAATGCCGCCATAGAAAGCATGATTAAGAATCCCAATTCTTTAACCCAGTCCAATTCTGTGGCACGTTCAGCTGGGATTTTGGAGCCGTTGAATGGAAATATGCTATGAAGAACCAACATGTGTTGAACTTGGTAATGAACTATGGCACATGGCAGCTCTTTTTATTGAATTTCTGTCCATAATGGTTAATAGGCTTCCATAAATCCAACTGTTCCACCATTTGGTTGTTTTGGCCAGGCCTGGTGTAAAGCAGTGAGTTGCATATTGAAAGCACCCAACCATTAATTAAGTCCCGCCCTCTTCCTGTTTTTCAATGGGTTGTTCAGTACAGCAGAGAAAAGTGAAAATAATTTTGCACGTCCAACTTATTAGGTGTGGGGCAGGAACAATGATTAAAAAAAAAATAAGAATGTCCTTAGATCTGGTATGCTCCCAAGGTGAATTTCACACATCACTTTGGGTTTATTCATTCTGCATGTCAGTAACCAAATGATGTACACTTTTCCAAGCTTTGAACCCCCTGGTGACTATGGAGGCTGAGGGCAGCGTGCTCCGTGTGGACTTCCCCAACTTCTCCGGGTCCCTGCTGCAGAAGCTCAACCAGCAGCGGCAGAGGGGCCAGCTATGTGACATCATCGTGGTCATCCAGGGCCACCAGTACCGCGCCCACCGCGCCGTCCTGGCTGCCAGTTCACCGTACTTCTGCGACCAGGTGCTGCTGAAAAACAGTGCCCGCTGCGTCTTGCCCGATGTAATGCACCCGTGTGTGTTCGAGCGCCTCCTTCTCTCCTGCTACACGGGGACACTTCACCTCCCGGCCGGGGAGGTGGTGGCCTTCCTCACCGCGGCCAGCTTCCTCCAGATGTGGCACGTTGTGGACAAGTGCACTGAGCTCTTGGAGGTGGTTGGAAGTGGTCCTAGCTCGCTGACGCACAAGTCTTCCAGCGGCCCGGGGGACAGGCTTTCCCCAGGGGACAGCAGTTATCACAGCCCTGAGGAGGGCTCACTGGGCCTGGAGGCCGGAGGAGGAGGAGCGATGGAGGGTTTTGCCAAAATGGAGATGGATCAGCTCCTGGAGAACAGCTTCTCCCCGCCCACTTTGGAAAACAACGGTGCCCAGGCTGGCTGCTCCCCGCTGGCTGACCATGAGAGCTCAGGCAGCGAGGCTGCCAGCCAGGAGGGGGATGACGAGGAGGGCGGCGAGGGGGACTTTCAGTACTCCCGACCTGCGTATGTACCGCCCAGCATCATGGGACACAGGAAATGGGTCCAGGTCAAGTCGGAGAGGCGTGAGGACTGTGTCGGCGGGGAGCCTGCTGTCCCTGACCCCGACCAGCACAGCCTCGGCCAGCCGTCAGTCAGTCGGGGCTCTGCGGACGACGGCGTCGACGACAAGATGGCGGCGCGGCTGGAGGAGAGCCTGGAAGAGGACCCGCTGGACTTTTACGGCACCTCCATGGAGGGCTTCTCCGCCGACAAGGCCGACGGGACACCGCCCGGCCAGAGAATAGACCTGCCCGCTGGGGAAGGCACGGGCGGAAACCCCGGGGGCGTCCAGGAAGAGACCTCCCACTCGGGCTTCGCCTCAGTGGCCTATAAGCTGTATCCGTGCCAGTGTGGCAAGAGTTTCACCCACAAGAGCCAGCGGGACCGGCATATGAGCATGCATCTGGGCCTGAGGCCGTACGGCTGCGCCGTGTGCGGCAAGAGCTTCAAGATGAAGCACCACCTGGTGGGCCACATGAAGATCCACACTGGCGTCAAGCCGTACGAGTGCAGCCTGTGCGCCAAGCGCTTCATGTGGCGGGACAGTTTCAACCGCCACACGTCCTCCTGTACCAGGGCGCACCAGGCCCGGCGGGCCGTCAACGAGCAGCAGGCCGCCCAGATCTGCTGACCCCAGCCCCCCCCCCCCCCTTACACAAACACGGCCTTGTAATAGTTTCACTGATCCGGCTTCCCAGACGGGCTGATCCTTGATCGCATTTTTAAAAACTCCTGCTTAGATGATTCATCTTGGGTAGTTTCAGAGCCACGTCACAAGTCAACTGATCCTGGATCAGAATTCTTGCCTCGGCTGGGATTCCGGATTTCTGGTGAAATCAGCTGCCGGTCTGCTGTGGGTTGACTTGGTCATGAGATGTGGGGTGTAAATGTAAATTGACTTTGGAGTAGGATTGTGGGGGTCACACGTCCAACGTGGGGTCTGTGTTACCTCAGTGTTCTCACAGAGAGGCAACGATAGCACACTGGTTAAAGCCGCTGCGTTTCCTGGTTATCAGTCAGAGAAGGGCCTTTCAGCTTGTTGACAGCGTTACCTTCCTCAGATGGAGGACTAGGTGGTATACAACCACAAACTAAATTCCTGTTTTCGTAGTTGGTAGGTTAGGATTAGTAATGCTGGTTATGATAATTAACGTAGCGGGTTAGAAGAACTTATGCAGGAGGTTAGAAGAATTCAGTTAGCACGATAGGATAATGAAAATTAGGGTTAAGGTTAGTATAATTGTTAGGGTAAGCCAAAGTGCTAAAATTCTCTCTAAAAATTATGGCGGTTTTGACAAATAATGCTCCCGGATTCCGTCCATAGCTGTATACTGTCGAGCCGCGGCTCCTCCTCAGGGCGACAGTATGTTGTAGAATAGCGCCATTCATCATGTCGGTCAGCCAGGAATTCCCTCGAGGAGCCAGGATCAATGCCCTCGGAAGATGGTGCCGATTCAACTGTTGACCACAACTGAGCTTGCTGGTACCACAACGACTTGTGTATCAGGACAAGACAAGGCTAACTCGTCTGACTTCCTTTACACCCACTATTGACAGTGCTGAGCCAATTCACCCCAGCCAGAGTTTCCCAGATACTGACGGCACGCGGCAATTTAGGATTAGAACCCTAGTCGAAATGACACCGTTGCACTGCAAGGGAGCAGCTCGGGAGACCCGCACAACTTCTGGTTTGTCATCCGATAACTTCTCACATCTGTCATTTTGAAAGTCAGGAATTCTCTGTATCGTGGTATACAAACCATTTATTTATTCATGTTTTTTGGGAGTTGATTTGTGTAAATTAAGCAGTGTATATTTGAAATGCTTGTACATTTGTAGGAAATGATGGTAGTTTATGGTAAGTAGTGTTTGTCGAGGTGTGCCAATGTACTGTATAGCCTAAGTTAAGGTCAATAAAACCTGGAAGGCTATTGAGCTAGCTATGTAAATGGAATAGTGCTTATTATTCGTTTGTATATTTATTCGCACATATTTGCTGTACTTAACATATTTTAGAGTCATACATTTCAGTTTTGGAAATCAGCATTGTTTTAATGAAATAACGGCACAGCCAAGCTGTTAATCAATGGAAATCAAATTTGAGAACACTGTTGGTCCGTGCAGTGAGCTGGTCCTACTACTCAGTGAAAAGGGATGTGTTACCTCTGCTGTCATGCAATGTACGGCTCTCGTCGGAAATCACCGGCGTGCATAAAATCAATGGCCACGGACTAACTCTAGTTTGCCGTATTGAACATACTTTCAAGTCATCCATTTATGTTTTGTGAATGGCATTCTATGAGGAACTTAAACCTACAGTGTGACTTTCTGGTGGTTTAATCTAGCCTAAGTGGTCTCTACACCTTCTTACAGTCAGTCAGTTTTTATTTAACTTCTCACAGAGTTAAATAAAAAAACAATACAAGGTTAGAATATCTCGTTTTAAATCAAATATAGAATAGGTCATAGGTTATGCGAAGTATGTCATAAGACATTAGGGTTCATATGGGCGGTGCTGTCTGAGCTGTGATGCTATGTCCGTTTTATACTGTTTCAACTCAACAGGATTTTCATGATTTTATATTTCCAAACAACAGTTGATATGTTTGTTTAACCTGGAAACCTCAATTACACGTACTGAAACCTCAATATATTATAAAATATTTACAGATATTTTTGGGAAAATAGATAAAAATAGATGTACAATAGCACAAAAAGACAACTGTACCATAATATGTAGTTACATGGCCGTGGTCAGTGGATGTCCAGTGGACACAACCTTCTCACCTTCCAGGGACATCTTAACACATCTAGATTACTTCTAGTTTGAGAACCACTGTCTCAATGAATGTATGACTGACATGTTTGAGTCATTGTTCAATGTGTATCATAATATCATTTTTTATGAGTGTGGGTTAAGGGAACGGGAGAGATTATCCTTGAACTATAAAGTTGAAATCCTTAAAGTAATTGTGAAGATGTGACAATTGGCACTTTTACCAGAAGCAGTATGCCACAATATGTCCACAGGTTTTACTTGTTTTTATTATTGCCTGGAAGTTTTCCAAAAAATATTGACCTCTGTTGGTAATGCTTAGTATAGAAGTGGTGTTGTTTCATTACTGAATTTTTCAACCTGTTTCACAAATGTGTTGCAGGTGTCTGGAATTGGTCATTTCTCATAATTCCGCTGCATTCTTGATTACTATTATACAAATTGTATTTTTGTAACGACAGTTAATGAAACTCGACAATCGTTTTAAAGTGACAGTTGTTAGCCTATTTCATGTGAAAGCTAACCTTGGTTTATTTAATGCAGAGTATTTGAGACTAGGGCAGTTGTAACACTAGTCTTTTACGCTGTTACTCAGAGAACTTGAACTAGGACAGCGGATTTATGATTCAAGGAAACGTACGTGTGTATCTTAACACCGTTTATGTATCCGTCCATAAGAAGGTCACTATATTTCGATGTGAAAAGGTCAGGATGTCATTTCCCACGCCAGGTGTGGTTGTGAAGGTAGCTGTGGTCAAATGAAAAACCTGAAAAAATATTTTAACAAAGTGTTTACAACTGATTCGGCATTCCACAGGACCCTACAGTTATCCAATGCACCTTCTGGGCAGCCATGTCCTTAGCTGCGTGACAACAGTAGTCGGCTAAGCTTGTTGTTCATGTTTAGCCGCCATGTTGATGAAAATAAAGCTGCGTAAAAGCTGCTTGTCCATTAATCGTTAGGAAAATAAATGTACAGCTAATAAAAGGTTTAGGATTTGGGTTAACCCTAACCCTACTTTTAAGCCCAAAAAGAGGATGTGCCCATAAAATGTGCAAATGATAATTAGTTTCATTACTCCCTCTTGCTTCTGTTTGGAGGAACTTAAGGTGTTGCCTTTGCCCCACTCTCCTCTAGCAGATCTCTGCCTGCTGTATGTGATATAATGTATTGAAATTATGCTACTTGCTTTCATTTTTCTTATCAGAGTTTTTGTTGATTTTCAGGTCATCTGGAAAATAAATTCCTTGGGAGTTGTGGGGCTTTGGTATTGTTGAATCTCCATGCAGTCCTTTTCATTTTGTTTTGAAATCATCACTTTGTCTTAAACATTTTATTTTATATATGTGTATATATAATATACATAATTAAAAAATGATAAAATATATTTCATGTTAATTACTTTTTGCCCTTGAAATTATCAGTCTGATCGGAGTTCACAAACCTACCTGATTGGTTGATTTGAGCTAGAACCCACCCGCTATCCCAGCTGAACTGGTGTAATGTAATGAAGTCCGCCTTGCAGTGTCATCTTGCAGTTTGCCAAAAGAACCCTCCCCGTTGAGGCTGAAATCGGTCACTATCATCATTTGTACCTGTTACAGTGTTGCAGTGTTGCAGTGTCATACAAAACATAAGAAAATGTCATTTTTGACTGCCACTAGGCCTTTCAATGGAATTAAAATGCACAGGCTGGGATTTTACTCTAGTTGCTTCTTTAGTGATGCTGTATACAGAAGCCATGGAGAAATGAGAGTAATTATTTATTTTCAGAATAACGAAAGACTGATTGATCAGTAGGACCAATTGAGTTTGTCTAGGAAGATGTTTCTGCTTTTGTGTCCTTATATAAGTGATGAAATTAAAACTACCTCACGCAAATTATCATGTGTCTTTTGATTTTACTATCCAATGAAAGTGGCTCACTGTTTTCCGGAGCCCTTGTACAGCCCCAGACTTGTCACCATTTTGAACATTTTCTTCTTATAGAAGAACGATATGAATGTTTTGTACGAATAAAATGTTTTCAGAAATAAATGTTTTTCCCCTGTGTTACAATGTAATTGTGACGTCTACAAATCCTCTATACTTCCCCAAGTTAAACAAACTACTACCCTAGGTCAACAGTAAAGCCCCAGTGATGGAAGTCAAGGGCCAATCTGTAATTTAATGTAAATGCTGCCACTCTAGGGCAACAGAATGTAGATTGTTATAGTATAAAACCTGAGAACCTGTCCTAGGACAGAAGTTGCAACTGACGTTCAAATGTTGTCAGCTGGGTTACCCTGCTCTGAGCAGCTGTTTGGTCATTGGCTGATCCCTCCTGCTGATAACAACCGGGTCATCAGGAGGGATCAGCCAATTAATTACACTGCTTCAACATGGAAGGGTAGTTCTAAACCAGACCCTCGGCTCTATCCACTAGCTCAGTGTGCCCTCTATTGTCACGTGTTGCTGACAAAACTCCAGCTTGGATTCCCTCACAAACCTTCAGAAAGTGTGTGGGGGGAATCCAAAAATCCATCCAATTCACATTTCACTTTGAGCAACAGAGAATTTAACTGAGGAGGTTTTTCATCTTTAATGTGTCAAATCTCGAGTCAGACCAGGACTTGGTGTCTCATGGGGATTCCACTTGGCTCATACTGTAGCGGAGGCTTCATTGCACACTTGCTAGAATTGGAATCTGGAGGGTCTGAAAAGCCCCTAAACCCTGTTATTTTCTCACTCCGATTTGGGACACCGGTGCAAATGGCTGGTGCACACATGACTGCACAAATAGAGGGGACGGGCTCTAACTGGGATTTAGCAGTAGATCAACCACCATTGAAACCTGCTTAAACACATGCTCATATACATATATACACACACACATATATATATATATATATATACACACATATATATACACATATATATATACATATATATATATAGTCTAGGGAAACTTCTGACAAGGCGAAAAGTAACACATTTTACATAAAACTTGGTTTACATCAGCTGATAGAACTCAAGTGTAGGTTCCATATGGTACCAGCAGATGGCACTGCTAGTCCGCTGTGTTGTAGGTGGTTATGTAGTTTCACTGGTGACAAAGCACTGGACGAACGGTAATGGACTCTAGTTATTTTACTACTGTAAGTGACCAATTCCATATGTCAGTATATTTCAGAAAGAAATACATAGTATGGGGTGTAATCAGATCATCATCCAAGACATCTTGTTGTTTCTGGTCATGCTTCCGACCTGGTCTATCTATAAATAAACTCTGGACTAAGCCCACATGCATTTTTTTATTATTACAATTTGTAGTCTTAATATGTTCACCCGGCATAGCCAGAAGAGGACTGGTCACCCCTCTGAGCCTGGTTCCTCTCTAGGTTTCTAGGGACGGAGGGCTCTCTCGAACTGAGGAATGCTACCCTTTTTGGGGGGTTTCTCTTATCCCTTCCAACTGTTCACGAGAGGGAGAGCGAGAGACAGATTAGACTGTACATTACCTCACTGGTAGACGAGCTGAGCGAGAGATACATGCAGTGTAAGCCCTAGCAATACAAACACATGACAGGTTAGCAAAAGAAAAACACAAAGCCTGGTACACAACAACAGGTATAACCGTGAAACGCTACACAGCGAACAGGTATAACCGTGAAACGCTACACAGCGAACAGGTATAACCGTGAAACGCTACACAGCGAACAGGTATAACCGTGAAACGCTACACAGCGAACAGGTATAACCGTGAAACGCTACACAGCGAACAGGTATAACCGTGAAACGCTACACAGCGAACAGGTATAACAGTGAAACGCAACACAGCGAACAGGTATAACCGTGAAACGCTACACAGCGAACAGGTATAACCGTGAAACGCTACACAGCGAACAGGTATAACCGTGAAACGCTACACAGCGAACAGGTATAACAGTGAAACGCTACACAACAAACAGGTATAAGAGTGAAACACTACACAGCAAACAAGCATTACAGTGGAAGTGTAGGCAATGTCCAACAGCCAATCACTTATTTCAACAACTGACATTAGGCATGTTAGACTCTCTTTACACAGGAAAATCAATTCCAATATTTTGCCCAATTTGATCTGATTGATAAAATGCCCAGTTAGTGACAAGTATTGCAGGACCTTTGTAAACTCTGCTTCAGCCACTGTATTTTCTACACCTCCCACTCATTAACATACTCGTCACCCATCCAATCACATATCCCATCTCTCACTCATGCTGACAAAACCTGAAGATGGTACCTGGTCTGTGTAACCCAAATCAAATACCAGACGTGCACACGTTCTACCAGAACGTTAATGTCGCTACCGGTTCCATCATGCTGTTGCTAAAACGCCAAGGGCCGCTTTCACCGGCACAGATTAAAACAGATTAGGCCTAGACCTGGACAAAAACAAAAATCAAGGGGTTGGGAGATTGCCTTTGAACTTGAGTTTTTAGTCCAGTACTTAATCTGTGCCTGCATCCCACCACTGTTCCCTGTGGGTGCACAGCTCCTGGCCTCCCACTGCTTGCCTGCCTTTGAAGCTGAGAAGGGTCAGCCCTGGTCGGTGACAGGATGCTGATGGCAGTGGCAATGGAGGACCAGCAGGGGCCAGAAAAAGATCATGTCCTAAAGCCCCAGGGCGGTAAATGGGATATTGTCCGCTTATTATTGAGCGTGTTAAACCCAGGGTCGTGGCTACATTTCCGGTCTGTATTTGTGTCATGGACATCTGTTAGTCCCCTGCTTAACGTGGCTCATTGGTTCACTCTCCTCCACCTGAAATGGGTTTGTTTGCCCTAAAGTTACTATATGTATGTACCTCTGGATTTACAGTATTTTTGCTGTAAAACACTTGCTTACACGCGTGATAACGACTTATACTTGTACATGCCTGTAATAATTAGAGTCCAGAAGAATTAATGATAAACATGTCTAACAGGGATTGTCCATTGTCATGGACTCCATATTAAAGAGGTTTAAATAATTTTGATGAAATGATAAGCAAAACTAGATTTTGCCAATAAGTCATGTTGAGACCTTAGGCTGGTCGATTTGCATAAAAAGACGAATGAGTAAAATTAATGTTATAATAGGGCAGCCTGTGTAAACTAAGCCGTAGAGATAGAATGTTATTTTTCTCTCCATGACAAAGAGAAAAAAAAACATATATAATTATAATATTTGAAACCATGCGTGTTTTAGCATTGGTATTTCAATACTTTTCTTTCAGTATAAGCATTTTCAAATGATGTTGCCAATGCAGCTACTTGCATTTGCAGTTTTATGTATGTATTTAATAATGTATTTCTTATAAATAACTATTCATAAACAACGTTGAACTTATTTCCAAATACGTTATTTGAAATACCCGCAGACACAGTGACACAAGCGCTTCCCTCGAAACCGTGATGAACTAAACGCACCTGCGCGACTGCAGGCTATTTTATTTACATAAGACCCGGTCTGTAAAACTGCTGATTGGTTTGTCTTTACCAGAAGGTGGGGCATCTTGTGAATTCGAAGGGCTGATTAGGCAATCCACCTAGCCGTCAGGTTAAGTGTAGGCTACCTACCTGACACTTCCTGCTGTCGTTGAGTAGTTTTTTTTTTTTTTTTTGCTTTCGTGCGCGTGAATGACATTTCGACATATCACTGCCATGTTTGTATGCCTTTATCAGATGTACTCAATTAAGATTTCCACGTCCTCGGGTTGAAGCGCCGCGACCTTGGGTATTTTCTCGCATTGAACGGATATTGTCGTCAGCATAGCATAGCTTGGATACGTTACTACCAGGATTGGATTGTTGGTTTTGGGGAGTTTTATTATCGTTTACGATCCCCGGTTAATACAGCAGCGAGACGCAACAGCGAGGGACTGGCCCTCGCATTTGGAGCGGTAAGCAACACCTATGATACGGCACATTTGGGTTTAATTTGTTTTCAAGCGTGCAGCCAATGCAGTAAAACTAACCTTTCTCTGCGGTCTTTCATAAACGCCGTGGATTATAGACTATGCGTCACCGAGGGCTTTCCTGCGGGGTAAAGGTGACTTGACCGATGTGGGTGTTTGTACGTTCCACCGTGTCGTACGCACACACATCTCGGTAGGTCTATGCAGTGTTCCCAACTCCGGTCCTCGAGTACTCCCAGCGGCATATCATTTTTGTTCGAGGCCTGGAGAAGCACACTCATTACAAGTCAATTAGGGCCTGATAATTAGTTGACAAGTTGAATCAGATGTGCTTGGCTGGGGTTACATTAAAAATGTGTGTACTGTTTGGGGGTATTCGAGGACCGGAGTTGGGAACCACTGGTTCTATGCGACACGTTTTGCGTTGTCCTCGTGACTTCAGTTATCAGTAGATGTAATGACGGGTTTCGATAATATCGGTGATATCAGTGGTGATACTGTCCGCCATGTAATATTGCCAATGTACAATGAAGATTTGTCTTCATTTGTTAATCCAGTCATTCATAAAAGCCCGGTCAGCAGTTGGTTTATACATATCTACCGTTCTGTAGTCTATGTACCTCTCGATCCTCGAACGTTTGTAATGAAAGTGTAAACACATCATCGTCAACATGATAAACCCAATTATTTTTTTTAATGCTGTTCTGTCGTCCATCCATAATTCTACAATGGGATAAAAGACCGTGCTCCTGCCGAACCCCTTTTCACCGAAACCGTGGCAGGGACGATCTTTGTTAGAGTTTCAACTGCTGATTGCGGCTTTAGAGATATGTACCGTACACGGGCGGCATAGGCAACATTATGGACTGCTAATTCTAATTAACGTTCCACATTTCGATTCTAGATTTTGGTGAGCCTATTCATCTGTTCTCTGGGTGATTACAACGCCAATGCCAACAGTGTCCAATTTACCACGATTCAGCACATCTTTAAAACATGTTTACCGAATTCCTTCTGCTGAAACAGACCCAACATTATTGCTCCTTAGCACGTTTCACTGCACAGTGATATAAGCAAAACAGGACTGCTATTGGATAGCTCCTAATACCGCTTCTTCTATCACTGCTTAATGGCATTCAGTACTTTGTTGCAGATAATTGGCTGGGATGTAAGAGATAAGACTAAATATGACTGCCGATCTTGCTGGGTACAGTCTTTATAATTTCATTCTGTTGCGTCCAGAGTGATGCACTATCAATTCCCCTTACCTCGCCTAAATGCAAAATTGTGTGATTTTAAAAGTGGAATTAACAGAAGGATAACCTTACCCAGCAAAATATTTCCATGTTTTTATTTTTTTCTTCTTCCATTGCCACTTTCACCCCAGGTTTGATATTTTCTTGTGGTCTCAGGGCATGGGGTGGTTGCCTTGTAAGGACTCGGCACACAGAACCACCCATTTAATTTAACTTGGTGTATTGCACATTGCAGGTAGACCAAGAATGGCAACTGATCATAGCATTTCGAAGGCCTTGGGCCACTCTCATGCTGCAACTGTTGACCCCCTCCTACAAGAATTCCCTCGAAACTTTGAGTAACTTTGTAGGAATCTTCCCCCCCGCCCCCCCCCCCCCCAAGAAATTTAGTTTCTGAGGTGAGTTTCCTGTGTGGCACTGGGCCATACCTGCAGGCCTGCGCTCCAAGGCTAGCAGCATTGTTTCATTCTCATATGTTGCCAGTCTGGTATTCGAAGAGATTGAAAGGATGTCCTCCTCCAAACCCAGATGTGTCTGAGCCATGAGATCAAAATTTTGATGTAAAATATGGCAGTTGGATTTGGCGGTTTGCCATTACATTTTTCTGTGACCTGCAGACTTTCATGTGATTAATTCAACAACCAAATCTGTTAACGCGCTTCATGTGGAATGAGAGAGAAAGCTGCTGTTGGACTGGAACAGAAGGTCTAAGCTAAGCGTATGAATCGTTACCACCTGTGACTATAATGTTATTATAAAGACGCTGCACTTTGTGAAATAATTTGACAGGGATTTATTTTACCCTTTTTCGTCAACTGTTCTCTTTTTAGTTTTCTCAGATGGTCCAGCACCATTGTGAGGCAATCACTTTTTTGGGGCATAATTGTCATTCCTGAATAAAAAAGAGAGAACTGTATTAAAAATCATACTTCTGTGCTTTGTTCTGGGGTTAGTGGTCTAAAATCCCAAATCTGCCATCTGGCGAGTGGTTTGAGACCTGGCTGGTCTGTCGGTGCCCTTTTCTCTTTTTGCCACAGCAAATCTCCTTAGCCTTCCTACTTATTTGTCATTAAAATAATAAAATAACCCTCACTACTTAAGAAATCTGTATCTTCACATTTCACACCAAGTTATTATATACAAATCTCTTTTAGCTTTGTTTGAAATTACAGCTATTATTTATCAGACCCCTTGAATGTGTGGAAGGACCTGTAAGACTGAACGTCTGTGAAGAGTTAGCGTGTTGCTTTTGTAGTACTTTAAAGCAACCAGATCTAATCATGCAGTACTTCCTGTAGAAAATGGCTAAGTTATTTAGTTGTTCAACTCTGTATCTCTAGCATCTTTTATTTTAATACAGACAGTTTAGTTGCTTCTCACTGGGTCTCATGTCTATACTGCCTCACAGAATTAGTCAATTCTTGCTTACCACACTTTGGTGCTTTTATTAGTTGAGCCTGCACATGAAGTTCAGGGTCTGTGGGTGTTTATTCACGCAACAATCTGGTCCTAGGAATCCTGTTCACCTGATATTACAAAGATACGTTTGTGTAACAGGTCTGTTGGACCACACAATATTGTCTGAAATCAAACCATTGCTAGATTTTGACCAAATATTGTAGTTATATTGATACTGCTATTCATGATGCGATGTATGGCTCTGGGCAAGGATTTAGACTGGGTGATCTGTTGGACTCCTGGAGCCGCAATGACTAATTGACAAGCAAACTAGCCAAGCAGTGTGGCTCTTGTTTGGAACATTTCGTTGTTTGTAACAATATGGCATGATCGATCGATCGATTGATCGTTGCCTAATCTTTGGTAATGCAGTTGTGCTATTTCTCATCATGTGTTGGGGTTGAACTAGACAGGAACTGAGCGCCTCTTTGATGTTGTTACGGCCCTGCTGTCCAAGCCCGTATTTGTTTTAATGGTCTTGGCATATTGCGCTGAATCGTCCAGTGTGACGTGGGATGTTCTCTTGATAATATTACTGTTATATCAACACTCATTGAACCTGTTTAACAGCTGTGTTCATCACTTGACGGCCCAGTGGACCTAGCAGTCCACTTCACTGCACACAACTTAGAGTGTTTGAAAGCGTTGTCGTTTCTAATAAATACATTCCGGTATAGGGCGAAGGAACAGCTGACTTGCTGCCCTTTTATATAATCATGACCCCTGCTGGTGAACCTTGTCCTTTAGGTCACCACCCGAGCTGTCTTAGATCTAGTAACTTTAGGCCTGATCGCTAGATTATTGTGTGATAGTTTAAGATTGATATTTCCGGGCATTACATTGTGTCTAGTTTCAGAGGTAAGAATGGGTCATTATGCTTCAGTCACGGGTGTTTTGGAAACAAATCCACTCATTTACATGCCTGTCTCTGTCGGGCAGGCTCGCTTTGTCACTGTCAACAAGGCTTGTCATGATAATCTGTTATTGCTTAAGAATGCCTGATAAAGATGCTGAATATAGCATTCTGGGTTGCCTCCAATGGAAATATCACTTTTATCATCAGTGTTTTTGTTGCACAGGTTCTCAGAAACACACCAAGTGCAAGTATCAATTGGTTCCGGTGGCTCAATCGCTTTCTCCTTTATTGACCTCCGAGGGCAGTGTTTCTGTAGCAGTGGGCGCAGAACCTCTGCTAAGTGAATTAGGGGGAAACACTGAAGATTGAGGCTGTCTACCAAGAACTAGCTTTGGCCCGGCATTAATTGTGGATGCCCTGCATACAGGGGAAAGGAGATAAGCAACAGTTTTTAAGCAGGACTTCTCGGACGTTCTCTGAAATTGTTTGATGGATTTGGTGTGAGCCAGCTGCAGTCAGCCACTCCAGGATGAGGCATCTCGGGTGTTTCGGTGAGCTGGGCTGCAGGCTCCATAGCGGGGAAACCATATAGCGCTGTATTACTTCCTAGTTACGGTCTCTCTATCACCATCAGCTTGCCTGCTGAATGTGGAGTCTCCTCAGCATGGCTGTCAATGAGGTCGGGTGATTTTTGTTTGCAACCAGTGACAGCTGTTTACATGTCTAGCATTGCAAGAGGCAGGTTCCGATGCTAACCTGTGGGCCAGGCTATCAGTTTACAGGCTGACTACAGATCTGGTTATAACCAGTCTGGCACATCCTAAATTACTCATTCTATTTGAGCTCCAATACAGCATGTCTCTGTACTAACACATGTTGTTTGTGAAATAACCAGCTAAGCATACAATGTGACACTGAATATTGCAGTTAACTGACCTTTGTATAGATCTTACTGCGTATGTGTGACTGAACATTTTGTCATGCAACGACTTAAATGACGTCTCCACAGTGCACTCTGAGGGTGGTTGTTGTGAGCAGGTCACCGACAGTAGCAGAGCTGTTGGTGGAAGCTGCGCCTCAAATTTAGCATCAACTTGAGCTGCCTTACTCCTGACCTCATCCTCAAGAGGTAAAACTTCAGACTGACCTTAATTTTGTGTCGACCTATGACTGCCTCGCTCTGCTGTTGCCCAAGCTCTCAGCAGAGAGAGACAGAGACTCAGTCACGAAACCTGATTCAGCTGTTCTGTCTCTTCCACTCGGCTGTCTTCCACCCCTTGGCCTCTCAGGCATTCACTCCTGAGCCCTATATGTGCCAGCGTTAGTCTGAGTGCCCCCCCCCCCCTCCGCTCACTCTCTCCGATGCCTCCTTAACGGTTTCCCATGACGACGTCACTTGGCATTCGCTGCTGCTTTTATTGCAGATTGCCAGAACAATGTAGTATGCCCCAAACGAAGGATCTACTTACTACTCCATTTGGACTTTCGAGACCCATTTGCCAGTCCAGCACCAAGGATGGATTTAAAGGCTTGAGCTAATGTCAAGGGCTTCTCAGCTGGGATACTGGTCTTGATTTTTATCAACAGTCACACAGGCTGCCTTGTTTTTCACGTGTACAGTCAACCTTTGCTTTCCGATTGCAGCGTTTGCAGCGCTGTCTGACATATCACCTGACTCACTTTTTCCCTCCACTCCCATCAAAATGTGTCTATGGCAACTCATCACAAGTGTTAAAGATTTGGGGAAGCTAAAGATTGCAGCCAGCCAGCCAGCCAGCCAGCTCCCCTCCCCCACTCTGCTCAGCCAGGAAGTCATGTGGGTCAGCCTGTTAGGCCGCGCCCACTCACCTGATGACCGCAATTAGGCTTTCACCTGCCCAAGCCCCAGTGTGTTGGGATTAGACCAAAGAAGAAGCTCCTTGTTATCCAACATCACCTCCATCGGAATCTGTCCCACCCAGGAAGTGATGCGGACAACCCTGCTTAGCCGCCAGCAGACTCCCATAAAGAATCCACTCGTTTAGATGGAGGAGTCCGAGGTCTGCACATGTTGTCGATTTCATTATTAGTAGAAGTTAGTCTGCCTGTTTAATGCGACTTCATTTAAATTCTGAGATGCAGGTCTGGAGGATGTATGCTCTGAAGATGCTGCCACTGAGCCTGGGGAGTGACTTTTTCTTCCCCAGGTTTCCATAGAAGGTCAGACCACATGATAAATGGGTCTGAATCAGTCTCTGCATTTAAAGAGGCACCCAAACAGAAAGTCAAAGGAGAGCCAATGTACATTTTATAGGGTTAAATCCTGGACACGTTTGTAGTGCGAAACTGCATGGTGCAGCGCTTAGTGGTTAATGCATGTTAAATGCTTCTTGGATCACTGAAGATATGTCCAAGACCATCATTTGAAAAAATAGGCTTGTTGAATAATCAGGGCTTCAATGGTTGCACTTCACATTGAAATTAAACAGCTACGTTAATGTTAAGTAGTTATTATATTGTACTGATTACATATTATCCTCTAGCTTATTTGACCATCTACTGTTCTTTTAAAAGTACTCTGAAATGTGGTGTGTTATTCCCCCATTTTTAGCTACCCTAATTTGTAGCTTTTCTGTGTCACTTTGACCGAAGTTGAATTATAGTGGAAAAGGTTGTTTTTACCCAATACTGCAATACTATAATCAAATGGATTACATTTGAATGATTTGTGATTGTGATTCTTATCCCTTTATTTTCTAAGACCTTTTTTGGTGCCTGGCTGGCCGGGCGAAATATCAGCTGTAGTGGTTCCAATGGATGCTGAGGCATCGACGACTGACTTCTAACAGTGTCAGTGCGCTTTAACATTTTGTCTGGTGCTTAAAAACCTTTTTGGTCAGAATCCAGTTCTTTTAATTATGCCTCTGAAGGACCTGGGTTAGCTGGTCTTCCGTGCTCGTACTGTGTGAATGTTGTTTCTCCGGGCGACCCCCTGAAGGCAGTACACACAGCAGCCACTCTGACAAATGTGGAGCTGTGACCCGTTGCCATAACAACGCTTGAGTTGAGTGGGGTTTCTGGGAGTCTGTTGGTTTTAACCTCGGCTGCCTTTTTGAGTACCCCTTCAAAGGATTTTTATTTATTTTTTTATTCTTCATGGTATCAGGCCTTCAAAGTGTTGTCTTTTGTTACACACATGTTCTGGTTGTAAATGCTTGTTGACCCACAGTGACTGCTCCATCAGCAACAGTACAGTCTGACTACAGCTGCAACAGACCGTTGGTCAGGATTGGAACTTGCTCATCTTTGTTGCGGTTTGTCGATCCAGTTTGCTGCATGCTAATCTTGTGACTTGCTTTGTTTAGTTGGTACCCTAGCTACATTTCACAATACAGAAATGTTTCCTGCTCTCTAAAGGGGTGGTTTGTAGGTTTTGCATTGAAGCCCTTCTACATTTTTAATCAGGTGAGCACATTGAAAGCTTTTTTTTCTATCGTAAACCGGTATGAAGAAATATAAAGGGTAGTTTTGTGAGCCGACGCTAACTACCATTTGCACAATGAATAGAAGTCTACAGCAAGCCCTCCTTGCAGAACATTTGAAGGTCGTGGAAGATAATTGGTTACAGTGTATTTGGAGATCAGGAGAGCAATTCAACCGAGTCATTAACTGATGAAGAGAGACCGCAATGATGTTGGAGTGTCAACTGCAGAACATCCATTTGGTGTCTGTGTGTCTCTTTTAATTCCATTGAACAGATTAATTTTGTTATTTGATGTGGAATGTTAAAATACTTTGACAAAGTATAAAAGAGACAAGTTGACAGACCAGTGGCCGGCAGTTAACTGTTTTAAAATCATTGTAGTGATATCATTTTCACAAAGAAAGCTTCTCTCAGGTCTTGGTATCAGTCAGTGTTGTTTTCCTCTCATCTCTTGTGAATCCAGTCGGCTGTCAGACTCCCGTTTTCGTTTTCACATTGCTGTGGTCTCTGAATCCTCCACCTGGTTGTCTGGCCTCCGGTCTCATCAGGCATTCACTGTGTGCTCGGCCCTCTTCTCATCCTTCCCTCTTTGGTCAGGCGGTCTGGAGGGCCCTGAACGACTAGATTATGAAAGAGAAGAGTTTCAGTCAGGCCATCCTTTTTGCTTTTGCTTTCTCTTTTGTGCTTTTGCTTCTTTGCTCTTTTAATATTGCACTCTTCCCCTCTCTCGATGTCACACACACTTTCACTTTTGCTTGCTCTCAATCCCCCAAACATCTTTAATGTAAGGGTGTGTTTTATAGGTTGAATTAAATGGTGCGTTCGTGTGCGTGCCTGGTTGTCTCTCTGTTTCTGTCTTGATGCGTGTGGTTGTATCTCTGTTTCTGTCTTGATGCGTGTGTGGTTGGCAGATTGGCAGAGTGATTGTTTCTGTCTGGGTGGGGGAGAACCAGACCGACCGAGGGGAGGAGCAACTGAAAGGGAGAGAGTGTCTGAGACAATATAGCGTTTGTGTCCCTTTGAATCTCCATGTCTGTCGCATTGCTGTGTGATTCTGACTGTCAAGATAATGTGGTGTTGTCTGCTCTGGCATCCATAGCGCTCCACTGACTAAGGAGCCCTGACATATTCCTCTTAGAGGCGCCAGACATCAAATAAGACCTACAGTCTTTGATTCTTTACTTCCGTTTTCGAAGGGAGACGTGAATGACCGAGACGTTCTTTTGTGATGATGTCAAGCCGGATATAAAGTGCTCATGGTGAACACTACATTAGAAGGACCTAATCAATATTAACTTATTTTCTTTTTGCTGGTTTTCATAAATTGATACTTTTGATAAATTGATAAACATGACTACTTGATTGTGATTCATAAAATCCAGAAAGCATGCATGAATCACAAAATATAGTACTAGAAAATAAAATGTTTTGGCTGTCGATATACTATATACACTGATCAGCCACCTGCCTAATATTGTGTAGGTCCCCCTTTTGCCAACAAAACAGCCCTGACACATTGTGGCATGGACTCCAGTAGACCTCTGAATGTGTGCTGTGGTATCTGCCACCAAGACGTTAGCAGCAGATCCTTTAAGTCCTGTAAGTTGCGAGGTGGATCCTCCATGAATCGGACCTGTTTGTCCAGCACATCCCACAGATGTTAAATTAGATTGAGATCTGGGGAATTTGGAGGCCAAGTCAACCCCTTGAACTCGTTGTTGTGTTCCTCAAACCACTCCTGAACCATTTTTGCTTGTTGCATTATCCTGCTGCAAGAGACCAATGCCATCAGGGAATACTGTTGCCATGAAAGGGTGCACATGGTCTGCAACAATGCTCAGGTAGGTGGTACATGTTAAAGTAACATCCACATGAATGGCAGGACCCAAGGTTTCCCAGCAGAACATTGCCCAAAGCTTCACACGGCCTCCGCCAGCTTGCCTCCTTCCCATAGTGCATCCTGGTGCCATGTGTTCTCCAGGTAAGCAACACACACGCACCCGACCATCCACGTGATGTAAAAGGAAACATGATTCATCAGACGAGGCCACCTTCTTTCATTGCTCTTTGGTCCAGTTCTGATGGTCACATGCCCATTGTAGGCTCTTTCGGCAGTGGACAGGGGTCAGCATGGGCACCCTGACTGGTCTGTGGCTACGCAGCCCCATACGCAACAAACTGTGATGCACTGTGTGTTCTGACACCTTTCTATCAGTACCAGCATTCACTTTTTCAGCAATTTGAGCTACAGTAGCTCGTCTGTTGGATCGGACCACAAGGGCCGGCCTTCACTCCCCACGTGCATCAATGAGCCTTGGGCGTCCATGACCCTGTCACCGGTTCACCGCTTTTTCTTCCTTGGGACAACAAGGGCTGCAGTTCTGGAGATGGTCTGACCCAGTGTTCTATCCATCACAATTTGGCCCTTGTCAAAGTTGCTCAGATCCTTATGGTTGCTAATTTTTCCTGCTTCTAACACATCAACTTTGAGGACAGAATGTTCACTTTCTGCCTTATATGTCCCACCCACTGACAGGTGCTATGATGACGAGATTATCAGTGTTATTCACTTCACCTGTCAGTGGTCATAATGTTATGGCTGATGGGTGTATCAGTGTTATTCACTTCACCTGTCAGTGGTCATCATGTTTTGGCTGATGGGTGTATCAGTGTTATTCCCTTCACCTGTCAGTGGTCATCATGTTATGGTTGATCGGTGTCAAAATGATCCTGCGTTTATTCCCATCATTATTTTAAGTTTTTTTATTCGGTTCAGATTCAAATGTGATCCATGTTTGCTTTTGCTTGTACAGGTGCTGGTCATAAAATTTGAATATCATCAAAAAGTTGATATATTTCAGTAATTCCATTCAAAAAGTGAAACTTGTATAATGTATACATTCATTCCACACATACTGATATATTTCAAGTGTTTATTTCTTTTAATTTTGATGATTATAACTGACAACTAATGAAAAACCCAAATTCAGTATCTCAGAAAATTTGAATATTGTGAAAAGGTTCAATATTGAAGACACCTGGTGCCACTCTAATCAGCTAATTAACCCAAAAAACCTGCAAAGGCCTTTTAAATGGTCTCTCAGTCTAGTTCTGTAGGCAACACAATCATAGGGAAGACTGCTGACTTGACAGCTGTCCAAAAGACGACCATTGACACCTTGCACAAGGAGGGCAAGACACAAAAGGTCATAGCTAAAGAGGCTGGCTGTTCACAGAGTTCTGTGTCCAAGCACATTTAATAGAGAGGCGACGGGAAGGAAAAGATGTGCTAGAAAAGTGTACAAGCAATAGGGATAACTGCACCCTGGAGAGGATTGTGAAACAAAACCCATTCAAAAATGTGGGGGAGATTCACAAAGAGTGGACTGCAGCTGGAGTCAGTGCTTCAAGAACCACCACGCACAGACGTATGCAAGACATGGGTTTCAGCTGTCGCATTCCTTGTGTCAAGCCACTCTTGAACAAAACACAGCATCAGAACCGTCTCGCCTGGGCTAAAGACAAAAAGGACTGGACTGCTGCTGAGTTATGTTCTCTGATGAAAGTAAATGTTGCGTTTCCTTTGGAAATCAAGGTCCCAGAGTCTGGAGGAAGAGAGGAGAGGCACAGAATCCACGTTGCTTGAAGTCCAGTGTAAAGTTTCCACAGTCAGTGATGGTTTGGGGTGCCATGTCATCTGCTGGTGTTGGTCCACTGTGTTTTCTGAGGTCCAATGTCAATGCAGCAGTCTACCAGGAAGTTTTAGAGCACTTCATGCTTCCTGCTGCTGACCAACTTTACGGAGAGGCAGATTTCATTTTCCTACAGGACTTGGCACCTGAACACAGTGCCAAAGCAACCAGTACCTGGTTTAAGGACCATGGTATCCCTGTTCTTAATTGGCCAGCAAACTTGCCTGACCTTAACTCTATAGAAAATCTATGGGGTATTGTGAAGAGGAAGATGCGATACGCCAGACCCAACAATGCAGAAGAGCTGAAGGCCACTATCAGAGCAACCTGGGCTCTCATAACACCTGAGCAGTGCCACAGACTGATCGACTCGACTCGATTCAGGCAAAAGGAGCCCCAATTAAGTATTGAGTGCTGTACATGTTCATACTTTTCAGTTGGCCAACATTTCTACAAATATTTTTTTTGTATTGGTCTTAAGTAATACATTTTCTGAGATACTGATTTTGGGATTTTCATTAGTTGTCAGTTATAATCATCACAATTAAAAGAAATAAACATTTGAAATATATCAGTCTGTGTGTAATGAATGAATGTAATATCTAAGTTTCACTTTTTGAATGGAATTACTGAAATAAATAAACTTTTCGATGATATTCAAATTTTATGACCAGCACCTGTATTGTTAAGACCTGTTTATTGGCTTTTCTTGGGGGTTTTTGTGAGTCCTCATGTGACACTCGTCCTGCATTCCCCTTTACAAAGATCTGGAGGAAGAGAGCACAGACAGCTGGTCATTTGTTTTCTCAGGCCAACCGTCCATAAATGGGCTGGAAAAAAAAGAGAACGCAGACGGAATCACAGGAATCCTGACTTGGTATTATCGTATGTTTCTTTTTTTTACTTTCTCATCCGGCGAGGCGGTGTGGGCCCTTTGCCGCCCCTTTGCCTTCTGCGTCGTGCTGCATGGTTCACCAATATTGCTGTGTCATAGTACTACTGGTGCTGTAGGTAAAAACTCATATTTCACAATTACAAGTTAAAGGTGCACTTCAGTCTGAAATTAACAAGCTCCTTTAAAATCTGAATGTTTTGAAAGTGAACCCACCCGGTCTCCAAAATCGCCATCTGTCCCAGGTGTGATGCACTGCCGGTCATTAGGGGAGGAGCCTGTCCTGCTCTCCGTTTTCATAGGATGCAATCAGATGTCAAGGTGGGACTTTTCACATGGAAAGTGTCGTTTCATTGGAGTCATATGTAGAATCCACCAGAAGAGGTTGTGTGGAATTTTATTTTAAAATTTTAAGCTGTGGGGGAGGGGTGTTTGAATGTGGTGGAGGCTGGAGAGGCAGCTGGTTGTGGATTTTGTCCCTTGGACACATCCTTAACAAAGGCTTCACGCTACCGAGCCCAGGCGGGACTCTGAATGGAGCCCAGGCGGGACTCTGAATGGAGCCCAGGCGGGACTCTGAATGGAGCCCAGGCGGGACTCTGAATGGAGCCCAGGCGGGACTCTGAATGGAGCCCAGGCGGGACTCTGAATGGAGCCCAGGCGGGACTCTGAATGGAGCCCAGGCGGGACTCTGAATGGAGCCCAGGCGGGACTCTCTAGGCACTATAAAACCTAGACTCGGTCCCTCTTCTTGCTTCTGATGAAGTCTGTGACCTCTGGGCTTGTGCGTTTTCTCCATTTACCTGTGTTCCCTGTAGCATGAATGACCCAGTGATGGGTTTCTGAGGTAGATTGTATGACCACTCTGGTTAACTGAACTCTGGGCGGATTAGACTACTGTCATTCTTGCTCCTCGTTCACCTTTCTAACCTAGATGATTTCGGCCAACCCACCCTCATCTTTACTTTTAAGTAAAATTAGAGTAACTATGCTTACAAATCAAAAATAAATATGTAGGATTGGGAGGATAGATTGGATGATATTTGTACTTTAATCAAGTCCAGACCTTTTTCTTTTATAATTGTTACAAATATACAATATCTCACACAAGTGAGTTCACCCCTCACATTTTTGCAAATATTTGATATATTTTCATGGGAAGACACTGAAGAAATGACACTTTGCTACACTGTGAAGTAGTGAGAGTGTACAGCTTGTATAACAGTGTTTGCTGTCTCCTCAAACACAACACAGCCATTAATGTCTAAACCACTGGCAACAAAAGTGAGAACTAAGTGAAAATGTCCAAATTGGGCCTGAAGTGTCAAGATTTTGTGTGGCTACCATTTTCTAGCACTGCCTTAACCCTCTTGGGTATGGAGTTCACCAGAGCTTCACAGGTTGCCACTGGAGTCCTCTTCCACTCCTCCATGACGACATCACAGAGCTGGTGGATGTTAGAGACTTTGCGTTCCTCCACCTTCCATTTGAGGATGGCCCAGAGATGCTCAATTGGGTTTAGGTCTGGAGACATGCTTGGCCAGTCCATTACCTTTACACACTGCTTCTTTAGCAAGACAGTGGTCGGCTTGGAGGTGTGTTTGGGGTTGTTATCATGTTGGAAAAATTGCTGTGTGTTGTGTTATTTTGAGGGGACACTTCTACAAGCTGTACACTCACTACTTTACATTATAGCGAAGTGTCATTTCTTCAGTGTTTTCACATGAAAATATATGCAAAGATGTGAGGAGTGTACTCACTTTTGTGAGATACTGTATAAATAAAATAAACTCAACGGCTGGAATGCTGAAATTCATGTCTCTCTCTCGCTCGCTGTCTTCCTGTCCTCTGGTCTCTCTTCAGAAGAGCTCCTGTAGGGACATTAATTGCAGTGCAGCTGAATAGGGGTGTATAATTATGTCTCCTCCACTCAGGCCGTGTGTCTCCCAGGCCTAATAGCAGCACTGGATCCTCCCCACTGTCATTAAGGAAGCCATGGATAATGGTGGGGAAGGTGAGGGGCAGAGGAACATGATGACGGTTAAAAAAAATAATAATGTTGAGCTGTGGCGCCCCAGTCCTTTGAAAGCCTCTGGTTTTAAGAGCTTTGGTTGCCGCGAGGCGTTCATTGTCCCCATTCTCTGGCGAAGAGGGTCGCGACAGGGGGAGGTGGCTGGATAATGGACACTGCGGTGCTAACTGGGCTGTACAATTGGATTTTGAAGGGGTGTGAATTGGCCCGTGTGGTTTAGATTCAGTCCAAATTTTAGGAAACCCTGGTGATGTCTGTAATGTTGCAGCTGAAATTATTCTTGTTTGTTTCTCCCCACTGAATTTAAACCACAGTGTAGTTACTGCTAACAGGTACTAGGGATCGTAGAACTTTTTTTTTGGGGGGGGGGGGCCTTTTGAAAGAGCTGATCCTGGTTCCGAATTGGGCTGTGGGCGTTTGTTAGACCCACTAGTGGGCAGACCCATTAATCTTGTGGTTAAAGTGCTTGACCAAGGATGGAAAGGTTTGGGGTTCGATCCGTGGTCGGTACAGAGGATTACAATGTGTAACGAGCTGGAGAACAGGCCTTGTGTTAAACTGCCTTAACTTGGGACTATTGATGTAGGACTGTGGCTCACTCACAGGGACACATGCTGCATGGTGGGAATGTGGACCCTACGGAGTCCCGAATGTCTCCCTAGCTCTCACAGTGCATCGAAACGTATGGGCCTTGGTGGAAGGTAGCGCAGTACAAAGGGAATGGAGACCTACATTAAGCTTTATTACCAGAAAGGGTCCGTCCACGTGACGTCGCCTGCGTTTCCACGGTTACTCGTAATGGTTCCGGCACACACGGCTATACTCCCAGAGGGCGAGGGATGTTATCAGGGTTTAATTAGCATGCCGGCTTTACTCTGCTCTCGTCCTCGCTCCGTTTCATAAACATCACTAATATTTCATGAGCTGGGGATATTTATAGGCCAGGCGTTGATTCTCATTTGACTCTGCTTGTGGAAGGGATCCAGAATGTCAGTGGGGCCAGTGTGGTGGTGGGGCCAGTGTGGTGGTGGGGCCAGTGTGGTGGTGGTGGTGGTGGTGGTGGGGCCAGTGTGGTGGTGGGGCCAGTGTGGTGGTGGTGGTGGTGGTGGTGGGGCCAGTGTGGTGGTGGGGCCAGTGTGGTGGTGGGCGGTGGGCGGCCCTGGGTGGTGGGGCCAGTGTGGTGGGGCCTGGGTGGTGGTGGGGCCTGGGTGTGGGGCCAGTGTGGTGGGCAGTACTGTATGATACCACTCCGCAGGTGGGCGTGGTCTTGGCCTGAATCAACAGGGATCCGTGAGTTGGAACGTCAACAAGTTGTTTTGGTTACTCCAGCTCCACAGATCGATGTTAGTTTTTCATTGACCCCCTGCCCCATCTTTGTACCAACATTACATTGTTTCGTTTTTTTGTTTCGTACATTGTTTTTATCCACAGCTTTTTATTGGTATTGATTCCAGTTATTTATGCATTGTAGATTCACTGAGTGAGGAATTCCATGTTTAGCCTGTCCCCTCAGCCTCCATGAAGGTGACATTGGTGTTTCTAAACCCATATAAACACGGTCAATTGTTGTATCAAGTGTTTTTTTATATCAGTTTGTAAATCCTTTTGTGTCATTGTATTGGAACATCAGTGATCCCAGTTTTTGTCCTTCCTGCCTGGCATGGCTGTTGAAATGTTTGTCTTCAAATCATTCAGGGTTTGTTTTTGTATTCAATCCGTTTATTTTCGTCCAGTTTGGAGTCTCAATACAGTCATACTGACAAGCTCTCAAACTTATCCAATTCTGTGTTAATGCTGGAATCCACTGGTAGGTACTTTTTGTAAGGAGCAAATGTTCACTCAAATATTTGTATTCACTGCTCGTGTGATATTATTCCACCATTCTCATCGAGAATGTAATTAATGAAGATAATAGCAGTTTGATATGGAATAATAGATTTTGATGTGGCCATAACGCATGGATGCAAGTGCTTGTGGTCCTCCACTTCTGCAGTACAGAGTAGATTAAAAGATTTCTCTCATGGCTGAGTACAGCTTTGGACTTTAATATTTTACCCCATGTTGCTGTGAAGTTGACATCCACCCTCCCCCGAGTCTCCAGAGGAAAGTTTGGTTTTAGATCGTGGCGGAAAAAATGGTGTATGGGGTGTCCCAGAAATATTTCCCCCAGAAACCTGCTCTGACCGTTCATGCTAATAGACTGTACTCACAACCCGTCCTGTAACATGATTTACATTCAACATTGAAGACCCTGTCTTTAAAAATATGAACACCATCCTGGTTAATAATCTGAATACAGTAAACATGCAGAACGCCACCCTAGTTAATAATCTGAATACGTTAAACATGCAGAACGCCATCCTGGTTAATAATCTGAATACAGTAAACATGCAGAACGCCATCCTGGTTAATAATCTGAATACAGTAAACATGCAGAACGCCATCCTGGTTTATAACCTGAATACAGTAAACATGCAGAACGCCATCCTGGTTTATAACCTGAATACAGTAAACATGCAGAACGCCACCCTAGTTAATAATCTGAATACGTTAAA
This sequence comes from Esox lucius, assembly GCF_011004845.1. Lineage (NCBI taxonomy): Eukaryota > Metazoa > Chordata > Actinopteri > Esociformes > Esocidae > Esox > Esox lucius. The sequence continues at coordinate 22,256,290 of NC_047591.1, forward strand.
CATGCAGAACGCCATCCTGGTTTATAACCTGAATACGTTAAACATGCAGAACGCCATCCTGGTTTATAACCTGAATACAGTAAACATGCAGAACGCCATCCTGGTTTATAACCTGAATACAGTAAACATGCAGAACGCCATCCTGGTTTATAACCTGAATACAGTAAACATGCAGAACGCCATCCTGGTTTATAACCTGAATACAGTAAACATGCAGAACGCCATCCTGGTTTATAACCTGAATACAGTAAACATGCAGAACGCCGTCCTGGTTTATAACCTGAATACAGTAAACATGCAGAACGCCGTCCTGGTTTATAACCTGAATACAGTAAACATGCAGAACGCCGTCCTGGTTTATAACCTGAATACAGTAAACATGCAGAACGCCGTCCTGGTTTATAACCTGAATACAGTAAACATGCAGAACGCCGTCCTGGTTTATAACCTGAATACAGTAAACATGCAGAACGCCGTCCTGGTTTATAACCTGAATACAGTAAACATGCAGAACGCCGTCCTGGTTTATAACCTGAATACAGTAAACATGCAGAACGCCGTCCTGGTTTATAACCTGAATACAGTAAACATGCAGAACGCCGTCCTGGTTTATAACCTGAATACAGTAAACATGCAGAACGCCGTCCTGGTTTATAACCTGAATACAGTAAACATGCAGAACGCCGTCCTGGTTTATAACCTGAATACAGTAAACATGCAGAACGCCGTCCTGGTTTATAACCTGAATACAGTAAACATGCAGAACGCTATCCCGGTTTATAACCTGAATACAGTAAACATGCAGAACGCTATCCCAGTAAATACTCTATTGTGTGTGTGTGTGTGTGTGTGTCCCCTTTTGCAATTTCGAGCGTACTCGGGCCAGTCAGTGTTACGTGATGTTTTCCGAAGCAATTCTAATTCCGTTCTCATTGTTACCACACTGCCTCGGTTGAGCTTGCAGGCGCCCAAGCTGCCACAAGGAGTCGCTGGAGAAGCACAAGGCAATGGGCCATATTCTGTCAATAACCCCTTTAAACCCAGGCGGTAATGGCCAAACTAACTGCCTTCTGCTTGACCCCGGGGCTTATCTACAAGCATGATTTGAACCCTGGTCTAACTGAAGCACTAACTTTTGATTCTGAACCATTCTGGGAAGTGTTGCGCTCAGTGTTAGTGGGTGGAAAGATGAGCCATTTTAAAGCAGCTGTTTTGTCCACTCATGTTGTGGGCTGGTTCTGTGCAGTAGGAAACCTGGTTTGTCCACTCACGTTGTGGGCTGGTTCTGTGCAGTAGGAAACCTGGTTTGTCCACTCACGTTGTGGGCTGGTTCTGTGCAGTAGGAAACCTGGTTTGTCCACTCACGTTGTGGGCTGGTTCTGAGGGTGTAGGAAACCTGGTTTACTGGGAGCAACCCAGTGGGACACTGTGGAACTGCATGAGCCCTAATATGTTTCAGGGATACTTTGTTTTTCTTTTGACATTTTGTTTTTGGCCTTATTGAACACATTCCAGGAGTGTTTGGTTCAAGGAACTTATGTGGGTGCAGTTCTCAAACAGATTCATGATTTCATTTTGAATTGCTAGAATTAATTGACCGCTCCGTCTGAAACTGAGTTGTTTTGCTCAGGCAGCAAGTCATGCTGTCTTCCTAATGGCCCATATGCACGGTCCTGTCCTCTGCCAAGAAACACAAGCCTCTTCAGGTCACCCAGCCAGCTGTCTTCATCACACACAATACCAATGCGTTCTCACACTCATTCACGCTTTCTCTCACTTTCTGTTCTTTCCTTCTCTCTCTCTCTTTCTCACCCACCCCGCTGTCTCCCTTCTCTTCTCCTGCCCCTCTGCCCCTGTCTTTCCCTCCCCGCTGTCTCCCTTCTCTCTCTTTCTTTCTGGCAAGCAGTTTGGATCTGCAGATGAAAAGGAGGCAAAAAAGAAAATGGATCCATGCGTTGCCATGGCAGCCCCCTCTAAAGCTTTTCACACTTGCTCTTAACCTTACATGATGACACCACACACACATGCGTGAACTCTCAAGTCTTATTTACACTTAAGTGTCTGCATGCTCTCTGTAAATTTGGTTAGTTTTGTGGGGGATTTGTGTTTTGACAGGATTTCGGCACGTTCATAAATTTTTAGCTGTATTCTGTGATTGGTCAGGAGTTTGTGCACTGCCATTTGTCCTGTGGTAGTACTACCGCTCGTCCCCAAACTTACGTGTTGAAGGGGAAGACTAGATGTGTTTGAGAACACCACTTTTGACCTCATGAGAGAAATGGTTTAATGTGCCATCTGTGCAAAGTGTACTGGGGCATGAAACCTGAAACACATTAGCTTCAGTATAATGTACCTCTCTAACACTAATAATACTAATACTTCTCTACAAAGGACTCTCAGGAAAGGTTCAACAATTGCGAGATGCCTGATAGGCTAAGGCAGAGTACTGGTTAATGGAAAGTATAGAGGAAATAAAACTCAACACACCCCCTCATCTTTGTTATATGGTGGTGTTAGGGCACAAATGGCTTCCACTGGAATTAGCTCACTTCCTTGATGATATAACTGATGTCAGCCAGAGTAGAATGAAACCTGAAGTGTGCAGAAAAATCCTCTGCCAAATGACAAGCAAACGCCTCAACTCATTGCATGGATCGTCATCATACAAGACAATGACCCCATGGCAGTGAATCCATGTGCAAAACATGGCGTATTCTGATCAGAACTGTAATGGCAAACAATGAACCTTACTAGTTGGTCCAGTATGGAAAAAAACCAAATACTGTAGTTGTGAGATTAACACACTACTTACACATACAATCAGGCTCTTCGGACGGACGGGTGCTGTTGCCAAAGTAGAGAGCTATAGATCAAATAACTGGGGGTTAATCTGTCTAAGCCAATGGCTACCTGGTAGGAACTTGAAACTGTTAGGAGTGGTGGTCGCTGCACACCCGGCTCATTGCTGTAACTTCATCTGCATGCATGACTCCCTACAAACGTCGTCCATTTCTGCCGGACTTTATAGACTTCATACCAAATGTGAACCAAACGTCAGCAGGTTAGATGTCAACTGAACTTTTGCTTTATGCACCGAGAGGTAATTTTCTTGTGCAAAACTTTTTTATGAAGAGAGTAAGATGTTTTTTTTATCCCACTAAGGAAGTCTTAGCCGTTGAGAATGGGGAAAATACTGGAACCCCTATGCGCCGGAAGGAAAGCGTTCTCCGGCCTTGTACCTCCATTGAGCTCTCAGGGTAGGGCAGCCATATTCAACAACCAACCCCACTATGCAAACGGTGCTTGTCCATTCCACTGCCCACTGTGGGACCCTTGGGCGTTTCTGCTAGCAGGATTCTAACCTAAAATCTGAGTAAAATGTAACCTCAATCTTTTATTTACAGTCTAAACTTAGACTGAGCTCAAAAGGAAAAAATCTTTAATATTTGTTATCGTTTCCTGGCGTTTACTATTTCCTGTAAGGTTATT